>NC_135299.1:3922836-4266759 GCF_051311805.1 Agelaius phoeniceus
TGATGGGCTGCAGCTGTGAGCATTGAAGAGAACTGGGATAAAAGGGGGCGGCGTAGCCATTCAGGGAGAGCCTTGAAGGAGCCCTGAACTGGGAAAGAACAGCATGCAGAAGAAAGCGTCTGTGCTGTGAAGATCTGCAGCCATAAGAACACACCGAGGAGGTATGGACTTTAGCAATCTGAGAACAGCATGATGGGACTCTAGAGAAATAGAACAACAACAAGTGGCAGCTTTAGATTTGGAGCAATCCAGCAAAGCTTGCAAATTTCTTGCTGGGCACCACCCTCTTGGTCAGGGCGAGTGGCCAGAAATGGAGGCCATTTTCCATGGGGAAAACGAAGTCATTGGCCCAGGCTCTGGGTGTCAGATGACTGGTGGCATCTGGGGCTGTAAGGACTTGCAGGGTCCTAGTTGCTGGCAGCTTTCGTTCTGGAAGGATCCAGCAGAGTTTGTAGATTCCTGGCTTGGCACTGCCCTGCCTGCCAGGCCAAGTGGCCAGAAATGAAGGCCATTTTCCATGGGAAAAACGAAGTCCTTTCCCCAGGGTCTCAGTAATATGTTCAAGGTGGCGTTTGAGGCTCTAAGTACTTCCAGGGCCCTAGTTGCTGCCAGCTTTTCTTTTGGAAAAATCCAGCAACGATTGCATCATTCTAGCTAGGCTCCCACTTTCTGCCAGGGTGAGTGGCTGCCAAGGGAGGCCATTTGCCATGGGAAAAAGAAGTCCTTTCCCCAGGGTCTGGGTGTCAGATGAAAGGTGGCCTTTGGGGTTCTGAGGACTTGTAGGGTAGTACTTACTGGCTAGAGTAGAGGAAATGGATTCTATTTGAATATCTGTCCCACAGGTCCTGGTTGTCCTTGATGGGCTGCAGCTGTGAGCATTGAAGAGAACTGGGATAAAAGGGGGCGGCGTAGCCATTCAGGGAGAGCCTTGAAGGAGCCCTGAACTGGGAAAGAACAGCATGCAGAAGAAAGCGTCTGTGCTGTGAAGATCTGCAGCCATAAGAACACACCGAGGAGGTATGGACTTTAGCAATCTGAGAACAGCATGATGGGACTCTAGAGAAATAGAACAACAACAAGTGGCAGCTTTCGATTTGGAGCAATCCAGCAAAGCTTGCAAATTTCTTGCTGGGCACCACCCTCTTGGTCAGGGCGAGTGGCCAGAAATGGAGGCCATTTTCCATGGGGAAAACGAAGTCATTGGCCCAGGCTCTGGGTGTCAGATGACTGGTGGCATCTGGGGCTGTAAGGACTTGCAGGGTCCTAGTTGCTGGCAGCTTTCGTTCTGGAAGGATCCAGCAGAGTTTGTAGATTCCTGGCTTGGCACTGCCCTGCCTGCCAGGCCAAGTGGCCACAAATGAAGGCCATTTTCCATGGGAAAAACGAAGTCCTTTCCCCAGGGTCTCAGTAATATGTTCAAGGTGGCGTTTGAGGCTCTAAGTACTTCCAGGGCCCTAGTTGCTGCCAGCTTTTCTTTTGGAAAAATCCAGCAACGATTGCATCATTCTAGCTAGGCTCCCACTTTCTGCCAGGGTGAGTGGCTGCCAAGGGAGGCCATTTGCCATGGGAAAAAGAAGTCCTTTCCCCAGGGTCTGGGTGTCAGATGAAAGGTGGCCTTTGGGGTTCTGAGGACTTGTAGGGTAGTACTTACTGGCTAGAGTAGAGGAAATGGATTCTATTTGAATATCTGTCTAGAGGCTTTGCCCCACAGGTCCTGGTTGTCCTTGATGGGCTGCAGCTGTGAGCATTGAAGAGAACTGGGATAAAAGGGGGCGGCGTAGCCATTCAGGGAGAGCCTTGAAGGAGCCCTGAACTGGGAAAGAACAGCATGCAGAAGAAAGCGTCTGTGCTGTGAAGACCTGCAGCCATAAGAACACACCGAGGAGGTATGGACTTTAGCAATCTGAGAACAGCATTATGGGACTCTAGAGAAATAGAACAACAACAAGTGGCAGCTTTCGATTTGGAGCAATCCAGCAAAGCTTGCAAATTTCTTGCTGGGCACCACCCTCTTGGTCAGGGCGAGTGGCCAGAAATGGAGGCCATTTTCCATGGGGAAAACGAAGTCATTGGCCCAGGCTCTGGGTGTCAGATGACTGGTGGCATCTGGGGCTCTAAGGACTTGCAGGGTCCTAGTTGCTGGCAGCTTTCGTTCTGGAAGGATCCAGCAGAGTTTGTAGATTCCTGGCTTGGCACTGCCCTGCCTGCCAGGCCAAGTGGCCACAAATGAAGGCCATTTTCCATGGGAAAAACGAAGTCCTTTCCCCAGGGTCTCAGTAATATGTTCAAGGTGGCGTTTGAGGCTCTAAGTACTTCCAGGGCCCTAGTTGCTGCCAGCTTTTCTTTTGGAAAAATCCAGCAACGATTGCATCATTCTAGCTAGGCTCCCACTTTCTGCCAGGGTGAGTGGCTGCCAAGGGAGGCCATTTGCCATGGGAAAAAGAAGTCCTTTCCCCAGGGTCTGGGTGTCAGATGAAAGGTGGCCTTTGGGGTTCTGAGGACTTGTAGGGTAGTACTTACTGGCTAGAGTAGAGGAAATGGATTCTATTTGAATATCTGTCCCACAGGTCCTGGTTGTCCTTGATGGGCTGCAGCTGTGAGCATTGAAGAGAACTGGGATAAAAGGGGGCGGCGTAGCCATTCAGGGAGAGCCTTGAAGGAGCCCTGAACTGGGAAAGAACAGCATGCAGAAGAAAGCGTCTGTGCTGTGAAGATCTGCAGCCATAAGAACACACCGAGGAGGTATGGACTTTAGCAATCTGAGAACAGCATGATGGGACTCTAGAGAAATAGAACAACAACAAGTGGCAGCTTTCGATTTGGAGCAATCCAGCAAAGCTTGCAAATTTCTTGCTGGGCACCACCCTCTTGGTCAGGGCGAGTGGCCAGAAATGGAGGCCATTTTCCATGGGGAAAACGAAGTCATTGGCCCAGGCTCTGGGTGTCAGATGACAGGTGGCATCTGGGGCTCTAAGGACTTGCAGGGTCCTAGTTGCTGGCAGCTTTCGTTCTGGAAGGATCCAGCAGAGTTTGTAGATTCCTGGCTTGGCACTGCCCTGCCTGCCAGGCCAAGTGGCCACAAATGAAGGCCATTTTCCATGGGAAAAACGAAGTCCTTTCCCCAGGGTCTCAGTAATATGTTCAAGGTGGCGTTTGAGGCTCTAAGTACTTCCAGGGCCCTAGTTGCTGCCAGCTTTTCTTTTGGAAAAATCCAGCAACGATTGCATCATTCTAGCTAGGCTCCCACTTTCTGCCAGGGTGAGTGGCTGCCAAGGGAGGCCATTTGCCATGGGAAAAAGAAGTCCTTTCCCCAGGGTCTGGGTGTCAGATGAAAGGTGGCCTTTGGGGTTCTGAGGACTTGTAGGGTAGTACTTACTGGCTAGAGTAGAGGAAATGGATTCTATTTGAATATCTGTCCCACAGGTCCTGGTTGTCCTTGATGGGCTGCAGCTGTGAGCATTGAAGAGAACTGGGATAAAAGGGGGCGGCGTAGCCATTCAGGGAGAGCCTTGAAGGAGCCCTGAACTGGGAAAGAACAGCATGCAGAAGAAAGCGTCTGTGCTGTGAAGATCTGCAGCCATAAGAACACACCGAGGAGGTATGGACTTTAGCAATCTGAGAACAGCATGATGGGACTCTAGAGAAATAGAACAACAACAAGTGGCAGCTTTCGATTTGGAGCAATCCAGCAAAGCTTGCAAATTTCTTGCTGGGCACCACCCTCTTGGTCAGGGCGAGTGGCCAGAAATGGAGGCCATTTTCCATGGGGAAAACGAAGTCATTGGCCCAGGCTCTGGGTGTCAGATGACAGGTGGCATCTGGGGCTCTAAGGACTTGCAGGGTCCTAGTTGCTGGCAGCTTTCGTTTTGGAAGGATCCAGCACAGTTTGTAGATTCCTGGCTTGGCACTGCCCTGCCTGCCAGGCCAAGTGGCCACAAATGAAGGCCATTTTCCATGGGAAAAACGAAGTCCTTTCCCCAGGGTCTCAGTAATATGTTCAAGGTGGCGTTTGAGGCTCTAAGTACTTCCAGGGCCCTAGTTGCTGCCAGCTTTTCTTTTGGAAAAATCCAGCAACGATTGCATCATTTTTGCTAGGCTCCCACTTTCTGCCAGGGTGAGTGGCTGCCAAGGGAGGCCATTTGCCATGGGAAAAAGAAGTCCTTTCCCCAGGGTCTGGGTGTCAGATGAAAGGTGGCCTTTGGGGTTCTGAGGACTTGTAGGGTAGTACTTACTGGCTAGAGTAGAGGAAATGGATTCTATTTGAATATCTGTCTAGAGGCTTTGCCCCACAGGTCCTGGTTGTCCTTGATGGGCTGCAGCTGTGAGCATTGAAGAGAACTGGGATAAAAGGGGGCGGCGTAGCCATTCAGGGAGAGCCTTGAAGGAGCCCTGAACTGGGAAAGAACAGCATGCAGAAGAAAGCGTCTGTGCTGTGAAGATCTGCAGCCATAAGAACACACCGAGGAGGTATGGACTTTAGCAATCTGAGAACAGCATGATGGGACTCTAGAGAAATAGAAGAACAACAAGTGGCAGCTTTCGATTTGGAGCAATCCAGCAAAGCTTGCAAATTTCTTGCTGGGCACCACCCTCTTGGTCAGGGCGAGTGGCCAGAAATGGAGGCCATTTTCCATGGGGAAAACGAAGTCATTGGCCCAGGCTCTGGGTGTCAGATGACTGGTGGCATCTGGGGCTGTAAGGACTTGCAGGGTCCTAGTTGCTGGCAGCTTTCGTTCTGGAAGGATCCAGCAGAGTTTGTAGATTCCTGGCTTGGCACTGCCCTGCCTGCCAGGCCAAGTGGCCACAAATGAAGGCCATTTTCCATGGGAAAAACGAAGTCCTTTCCCCAGGGTCTCAGTAATATGTTCAAGGTGGCGTTTGAGGCTCTAAGTACTTCCAGGGCCCTAGTTGCTGCCAGCTTTTCTTTTGGAAAAATCCAGCAACGATTGCATCATTCTAGCTAGGCTCCCACTTTCTGCCAGGGTGAGTGGCTGCCAAGGGAGGCCATTTGCCATGGGAAAAAGAAGTCCTTTCCCCAGGGTCTGGGTGTCAGATGAAAGGTGGCCTTTGGGGTTCTGAGGACTTGTAGGGTAGTACTTACTGGCTAGAGTAGAGGAAATGGATTCTATTTGAATATCTGTCCCACAGGTCCTGGTTGTCCTTGATGGGCTGCAGCTGTGAGCATTGAAGAGAACTGGGATAAAAGGGGGCGGCTTAGCCATTCAGGGAGAGCCTTGAAGGAGCCCTGAACTGGGAAAGAACAGCATGCAGAAGAAAGCGTCTGTGCTGTGAAGATCTGCAGCCATAAGAACACACCGAGGAGGTATGGACTTTAGCAATCTGAGAACAGCATGATGGGACTCTAGAGAAATAGAACAACAACAAGTGGCAGCTTTCGATTTGGAGCAATCCAGCAAAGCTTGCAAATTTCTTGCTGGGCACCACCCTCTTGGTCAGGGTGAGAGGCCAGAAATGGAGGCCATTTTCCATGGGGAAAACGAAGTCATTGGCCCAGGCTCTGGGTGTCAGATGACAGGTGGCATCTGGGGCTCTAAGGACTTGCAGGGTCCTAGTTGCTGGCAGCTTTCGTTCTGGAAGGATCCAGCAGAGTTTGTAGATTCCTGGCTTGGCACTGCCCTGCCTGCCAGGCCAAGTGGCCAGAAATGAAGGCCATTTTCCATGGGAAAAACGAAGTCCTTTCCCCAGGGTCTCAGTAATATGTTCAAGGTGGCGTTTGAGGCTCTAAGTACTTCCAGGGCCCTAGTTGCTGGCAGCTTTTCTTTTGGAAAAATCCAGCAACGATTGCATCATTCTAGCTAGGCTCCCACTTTCTGCCAGGGTGAGTGGCTGCCAAGGGAGGCCATTTGCCATGGGAAAAAGAAGTCCTTTCCCCAGGGTCTGGGTGTCAGATGAAAGGTGGCCTTTGGGGTTCTGAGGACTTGTAGGGTAGTACTTACTGGCTAGAGTAGAGGAAATGGATTCTATTTGAATATCTGTCTAGAGGCTTTGCCCCACAGGTCCTGGTTGTCCTTGATGGGCTGCAGCTGTGAGCATTGAAGAGAACTGGGATAAAAGGGGGCGGCGTAGCCATTCAGGGAGAGCCTTGAAGGAGCCCTGAACTGGGAAAGAACAGCATGCAGAAGAAAGCGTCTGTGCTGTGAAGATCTGCAGCCATAAGAACACACCGAGGAGGTATGGACTTTAGCAATCTGAGAACAGCATTATGGGACTCTAGAGAAATAGAAGAACAACAAGTGGCAGCTTTCGATTTGGAGCAATCCAGCAAAGCTTGCAAATTTCTTGCTGGGCACCACCCTCTTGGTCAGGGCGAGTGGCCAGAAATGGAGGCCATTTTCCATGGGGAAAACGAAGTCATTGGCCCAGGCTCTGGGTGTCAGATGACAGGTGGCATCTGGGGCTCTAAGGACTTGCAGGGTCCTAGTTGCTGGCAGCTTTCGTTCTGGAAGGATCCAGCACAGTTTGTAGATTCCTGGCTTGGCACTGCCCTGCCTGCCAGGCCAAGTGGCCACAAATGAAGGCCATTTTCCATGGGAAAAACGAAGTCCTTTCCCCAGGGTCTCAGGAATATGTTCAAGGTGGCGTTTGAGGCTCTAAGTACTTCCAGGGCCCTAGTTGCTGGCAGCTTTTCTTTTGGAAAAATCCAGCAACGATTGCATCATTCTAGCTAGGCTCCCACTTTCTGCCAGGGTGAGTGGCTGCCAAGGGAGGCCATTTGCCATGGGAAAAAGAAGTCCTTTCCCCAGGGTCTGGGTGTCAGATGAAAGGTGGCCTTTGGGGTTCTGAGGACTTGTAGGGTAGTACTTACTGGCTAGAGTAGAGGAAATGGATTCTATTTGAATATCTGTCTAGAGGCTTTGCCCCACAGGTCCTGGTTGTCCTTGATGGGCTGCAGCTGTGAGCATTGAAGAGAACTGGGATAAAAGGGGGCGGCGTAGCCATTCAGGGAGAGCCTTGAAGGAGCCCTGAACTGGGAAAGAACAGCATGCAGAAGAAAGCGTCTGTGCTGTGAAGACCTGCAGCCATAAGAACACACCGAGGAGGTATGGACTTTAGCAATCTGAGAACAGCATGATGGGACTCTAGAGAAATAGAACAACAACAAGTGGCAGCTTTCGATTTGGAGCAATCCAGCAAAGCTTGCAAATTTCTTGCTGGGCACCACCCTCTTGGTCAGGGCGAGTGGCCAGAAATGGAGGCCATTTTCCATGGGGAAAACGAAGTCATTGGCCCAGGCTCTGGGTGTCAGATGACAGGTGGCATCTGGGGCTCTAAGGACTTGCAGGGTCCTAGTTGCTGGCAGCTTTCGTTCTGGAAGGATCCAGCAGAGTTTGTAGATTCCTGGCTTGGCACTGCCCTGCCTGCCAGGCAGAGTGGCCACAAATGAAGGCCATTTTCCATGGGAAAACCGAAGTCCTTTCCCCAGGGTCTCAGTAATATGTTCAAGGTGGCGTTTGAGGCTCTAAGTACTTCCAGGGCCCTAGTTGCTGCCAGCTTTTCTTTTGGAAAAATCCAGCAACGATTGCATCATTCTAGCTAGGCTCCCACTTTCTGCCAGGGTGAGTGGCTGCCAAGGGAGGCCATTTGCCATGGGAAAAAGAAGTCCTTTCCCCAGGGTCTGGGTGTCAGATGAAAGGTGGCCTTTGGGGTTCTGAGGACTTGTAGGGTAGTACTTACTGGCTAGAGTAGAGGAAATGGATTCTATTTGAATATCTGTCCCACAGGTCCTGGTTGTCCTTGATGGGCTGCAGCTGTGAGCATTGAAGAGAACTGGGATAAAAGGGGGCGGCGTAGCCATTCAGGGAGAGCCTTGAAGGAGCCCTGAACTGGGAAAGAACAGCATGCAGAAGAAAGCGTCTGTGCTGTGAAGACCTGCAGCCATAAGAACACACCGAGGAGGTATGGACTTTAGCAATCTGAGAACAGCATGATGGGACTCTAGAGAAATAGAACAACAACAAGTGGCAGCTTTAGATTTGGAGCAATCCAGCAAAGCTTGCAAATTTCTTGCTGGGCACCACCCTCTTGGTCAGGGCGAGTGGCCAGAAATGGAGGCCATTTTCCATGGGGAAAACGAAGTCATTGGCCCAGGCTCTGGGTGTCAGATGACAGGTGGCATCTGGGGCTCTAAGGACTTGCAGGGTCCTAGTTGCTGGCAGCTTTCGTTCTGGAAGGATCCAGCAGAGTTTGTAGATTCCTGGCTTGGCACTGCCCTGCCTGCCAGGCCAAGTGGCCACAAATGAAGGCCATTTTCCATGGGAAAAACGAAGTCCTTTCCCCAGGGTCTCAGTAATATGTTCAAGGTGGCGTTTGAGGCTCTAAGTACTTCCAGGGCCCTAGTTGCTGCCAGCTTTTCTTTTGGAAAAATCCAGCAACGATTGCATCATTCTAGCTAGGCTCCCACTTTCTGCCAGGGTGAGTGGCTGCCAAGGGAGGCCATTTGCCATGGGAAAAAGAAGTCCTTTCCCCAGGGTCTGGGTGTCAGATGAAAGGTGGCCTTTGGGGTTCTGAGGACTTGTAGGGTAGTACTTACTGGCTAGAGTAGAGGAAATGGATTCTATTTGAATATCTGTCCCACAGGTCCTGGTTGTCCTTGATGGGCTGCAGCTGTGAGCATTGAAGAGAACTGGGATAAAAGGGGGCGGCGTAGCCATTCAGGGAGAGCCTTGAAGGAGCCCTGAACTGGGAAAGAACAGCATGCAGAAGAAAGCGTCTGTGCTGTGAAGATCTGCAGCCATAAGAACACACCGAGGAGGTATGGACTTTAGCAATCTGAGAACAGCATGATGGGACTCTAGAGAAATAGAAGAACAACAAGTGGCAGCTTTCGATTTGGAGCAATCCAGCAAAGCTTGCAAATTTCTTGCTGGGCACCACCCTCTTGGTCAGGGCGAGTGGCCAGAAATGGAGGCCATTTTCCATGGGGAAAACGAAGTCATTGGCCCAGGCTCTGGGTGTCAGATGACAGGTGGCATCTGGGGCTCTAAGGACTTGCAGGGTCCTAGTTGCTGGCAGCTTTCGTTCTGGAAGGATCCAGCACAGTTTGTAGATTCCTGGCTTGGCACTGCCCTGCCTGCCAGGCCAAGTGGCCACAAATGAAGGCCATTTTCCATGGGAAAAACGAAGTCCTTTCCCCAGGGTCTCAGGAATATGTTCAAGGTGGCGTTTGAGGCTCTAAGTACTTCCAGGGCCCTAGTTGCTGGCAGCTTTTCTTTTGGAAAAATCCAGCAACGATTGCATCATTCTAGCTAGGCTCCCACTTTCTGCCAGGGTGAGTGGCTGCCAAGGGAGGCCATTTGCCATGGGAAAAAGAAGTCCTTTCCCCAGGGTCTGGGTGTCAGATGAAAGGTGGCCTTTGGGGTTCTGAGGACTTGTAGGGTAGTACTTACTGGCTAGAGTAGAGGAAATGGATTCTATTTGAATATCTGTCTAGAGGCTTTGCCCCACAGGTCCTGGTTGTCCTTGATGGGCTGCAGCTGTGAGCATTGAAGAGAACTGGGATAAAAGGGGGCGGCGTAGCCATTCAGGGAGAGCCTTGAAGGAGCCCTGAACTGGGAAAGAACAGCATGCAGAAGAAAGCGTCTGTGCTGTGAAGATCTGCAGCCATAAGAACACACCGAGGAGGTATGGACTTTAGCAATCTGAGAACAGCATTATGGGACTCTAGAGAAATAGAAGAACAACAAGTGGCAGCTTTCGATTTGGAGCAATCCAGCAAAGCTTGCAAATTTCTTGCTGGGCACCACCCTCTTGGTCAGGGCGAGTGGCCAGAAATGGAGGCCATTTTCCATGGGGAAAACGAAGTCATTGGCCCAGGCTCTGGGTGTCAGATGACAGGTGGCATCTGGGGCTCTAAGGACTTGCAGGGTCCTAGTTGCTGGCAGCTTTCGTTCTGGAAGGATCCAGCAGAGTTTGTAGATTCCTGGCTTGGCACTGCCCTGCCTGCCAGGCCAAGTGGCCACAAATGAAGGCCATTTTCCATGGGAAAAACGAAGTCCTTTCCCCAGGGTCTCAGGAATATGTTCAAGGTGGCGTTTGAGGCTCTAAGTACTTCCAGGGCCCTAGTTGCTGCCAGCTTTTCTTTTGGAAAAATCCAGCAACGATTGCATCATTCTAGCTAGGCTCCCACTTTCTGCCAGGGTGAGTGGCTGCCAAGGGAGGCCATTTGCCATGGGAAAAAGAAGTCCTTTCCCCAGGGTCTGGGTGTCAGATGAAAGGTGGCCTTTGGGGTTCTGAGGACTTGTAGGGTAGTACTTACTGGCTAGAGTAGAGGAAATGGATTCTATTTGAATATCTGTCCAGAGGCTTTGCCCCACAGGTCCTGGTTGTCCTTGATGGGCTGCAGCTGTGAGCATTGAAGAGAACTGGGATAAAAGGGGGCGGCGTAGCCATTCAGGGAGAGCCTTGAAGGAGCCCTGAACTGGGAAAGAACAGCATGCAGAAGAAAGCGTCTGTGCTGTGAAGATCTGCAGCCATAAGAACACACCGAGGAGGTATGGACTTTAGCAATCTGAGAACAGCATGATGGGACTCTAGAGAAATAGAACAACAACAAGTGGCAGCTTTCGATTTGGAGCAATCCAGCAAAGCTTGCAAATTTCTTGCTGGGCACCACCCTCTTGGTCAGGGCGAGTGGCCAGAAATGGAGGCCATTTTCCATGGGGAAAACGAAGTCATTGGCCCAGGCTCTGGGTGTCAGATGACAGGTGGCATCTGGGGCTCTAAGGACTTGCAGGGTCCTAGTTGCTGGCAGCTTTCGTTCTGGAAGGATCCAGCAGAGTTTGTAGATTCCTGGCTTGGCACTGCCCTGCCTGCCAGGCAGAGTGGCCACAAATGAAGGCCATTTTCCATGGGAAAACCGAAGTCCTTTCCCCAGGGTCTCAGTAATATGTTCAAGGTGGCGTTTGAGGCTCTAAGTACTTCCAGGGCCCTAGTTGCTGGCAGCTTTTCTTTTGGAAAAATCCAGCAACGATTGCATCATTCTAGCTAGGCTCCCACTTTCTGCCAGGGTGAGTGGCTGCCAAGGGAGGCCATTTGCCATGGGAAAAAGAAGTCCTTTCCCCAGGGTCTGGGTGTCAGATGAAAGGTGGCCTTTGGGGTTCTGAGGACTTGTAGGGTAGTACTTACTGGCTAGAGTAGAGGAAATGGATTCTATTTGAATATCTGTCTAGAGGCTTTGCCCCACAGGTCCTGGTTGTCCTTGATGGGCTGCAGCTGTGAGCATTGAAGAGAACTGGGATAAAAGGGGGCGGCGTAGCCATTCAGGGAGAGCCTTGAAGGAGCCCTGAACTGGGAAAGAACAGCATGCAGAAGAAAGCGTCTGTGCTGTGAAGACCTGCAGCCATAAGAACACACCGAGGAGGTATGGACTTTAGCAATCTGAGAACAGCATGATGGGACTCTAGAGAAATAGAACAACAACAAGTGGCAGCTTTAGATTTGGAGCAATCCAGCAAAGCTTGCAAATTTCTTGCTGGGCACCACCCTCTTGGTCAGGGCGAGTGGCCAGAAATGGAGGCCATTTTCCATGGGGAAAACGAAGTCATTGGCCCAGGCTCTGGGTGTCAGATGACAGGTGGCATCTGGGGCTGTAAGGACTTGCAGGGTCCTAGTTGCTGGCAGCTTTCGTTCTGGAAGGATCCAGCAGAGTTTGTAGATTCCTGGCTTGGCACTGCCCTGCCTGCCAGGCCAAGTGGCCACAAATGAAGGCCATTTTCCATGGGAAAAACGAAGTCCTTTCCCCAGGGTCTCAGTAATATGTTCAAGGTGGCGTTTGAGGCTCTAAGTACTTCCAGGGCCCTAGTTGCTGCCAGCTTTTCTTTTGGAAAAATCCAGCAACGATTGCATCATTCTAGCTAGGCTCCCACTTTCTGCCAGGGTGAGTGGCTGCCAAGGGAGGCCATTTGCCATGGGAAAAAGAAGTCCTTTCCCCAGGGTCTGGGTGTCAGATGAAAGGTGGCCTTTGGGGTTCTGAGGACTTGTAGGGTAGTACTTACTGGCTAGAGTAGAGGAAATGGATTCTATTTGAATATCTGTCCCACAGGTCCTGGTTGTCCTTGATGGGCTGCAGCTGTGAGCATTGAAGAGAACTGGGATAAAAGGGGGCGGCGTAGCCATTCAGGGAGAGCCTTGAAGGAGCCCTGAACTGGGAAAGAACAGCATGCAGAAGAAAGCGTCTGTGCTGTGAAGACCTGCAGCCATAAGAACACACCGAGGAGGTATGGACTTTAGCAATCTGAGAACAGCATGATGGGACTCTAGAGAAATAGAACAACAACAAGTGGCAGCTTTCGATTTGGAGCAATCCAGCAAAGCTTGCAAATTTCTTGCTGGGCACCACCCTCTTGGTCAGGGCGAGTGGCCAGAAATGGAGGCCATTTTCCATGGGGAAAACGAAGTCATTGGCCCAGGCTCTGGGTGTCAGATGACAGGTGGCATCTGGGGCTCTAAGGACTTGCAGGGTCCTAGTTGCTGGCAGCTTTCGTTCTGGAAGGATCCAGCAGAGTTTGTAGATTCCTGGCTTGGCACTGCCCTGCCTGCCAGGCCAAGTGGCCACAAATGAAGGCCATTTTCCATGGGAAAAACGAAGTCCTTTCCCCAGGGTCTCAGTAATATGTTCAAGGTGGCGTTTGAGGCTCTAAGTACTTCCAGGGCCCTAGTTGCTGCCAGCTTTTCTTTTGGAAAAATCCAGCAACGATTGCATCATTCTAGCTAGGCTCCCACTTTCTGCCAGGGTGAGTGGCTGCCAAGGGAGGCCATTTGCCATGGGAAAAAGAAGTCCTTTCCCCAGGGTCTGGGTGTCAGATGAAAGGTGGCCTTTGGGGTTCTGAGGACTTGTAGGGTAGTACTTACTGGCTAGAGTAGAGGAAATGGATTCTATTTGAATATCTGTCCCACAGGTCCTGGTTGTCCTTGATGGGCTGCAGCTGTGAGCATTGAAGAGAACTGGGATAAAAGGGGGCGGCGTAGCCATTCAGGGAGAGCCTTGAAGGAGCCCTGAACTGGGAAAGAACAGCATGCAGAAGAAAGCGTCTGTGCTGTGAAGATCTGCAGCCATAAGAACACACCGAGGAGGTATGGACTTTAGCAATCTGAGAACAGCATTATGGGACTCTAGAGAAATAGAAGAACAACAAGTGGCAGCTTTCGATTTGGAGCAATCCAGCAAAGCTTGCAAATTTCTTGCTGGGCACCACCCTCTTGGTCAGGGCGAGTGGCCAGAAATGGAGGCCATTTTCCATGGGGAAAACGAAGTCATTGGCCCAGGCTCTGGGTGTCAGATGACAGGTGGCATCTGGGGCTCTAAGGACTTGCAGGGTCCTAGTTGCTGGCAGCTTTCGTTCTGGAAGGATCCAGCACAGTTTGTAGATTCCTGGCTTGGCACTGCCCTGCCTGCCAGGCCAAGTGGCCACAAATGAAGGCCATTTTCCATGGGAAAAACGAAGTCCTTTCCCCAGGGTCTCAGGAATATGTTCAAGGTGGCGTTTGAGGCTCTAAGTACTTCCAGGGCCCTAGTTGCTGGCAGCTTTTCTTTTGGAAAAATCCAGCAACGATTGCATCATTCTAGCTAGGCTCCCACTTTCTGCCAGGGTGAGTGGCTGCCAAGGGAGGCCATTTGCCATGGGAAAAAGAAGTCCTTTCCCCAGGGTCTGGGTGTCAGATGAAAGGTGGCCTTTGGGGTTCTGAGGACTTGTAGGGTAGTACTTACTGGCTAGAGTAGAGGAAATGGATTCTATTTGAATATCTGTCTAGAGGCTTTGCCCCACAGGTCCTGGTTGTCCTTGATGGGCTGCAGCTGTGAGCATTGAAGAGAACTGGGATAAAAGGGGGCGGCGTAGCCATTCAGGGAGAGCCTTGAAGGAGCCCTGAACTGGGAAAGAACAGCATGCAGAAGAAAGCGTCTGTGCTGTGAAGATCTGCAGCCATAAGAACACACCGAGGAGGTATGGACTTTAGCAATCTGAGAACAGCATTATGGGACTCTAGAGAAATAGAAGAACAACAAGTGGCAGCTTTCGATTTGGAGCAATCCAGCAAAGCTTGCAAATTTCTTGCTGGGCACCACCCTCTTGGTCAGGGCGAGTGGCCAGAAATGGAGGCCATTTTCCATGGGGAAAACGAAGTCATTGGCCCAGGCTCTGGGTGTCAGATGACAGGTGGCATCTGGGGCTCTAAGGACTTGCAGGGTCCTAGTTGCTGGCAGCTTTCGTTCTGGAAGGATCCAGCACAGTTTGTAGATTCCTGGCTTGGCACTGCCCTGCCTGCCAGGCCAAGTGGCCACAAATGAAGGCCATTTTCCATGGGAAAAACGAAGTCCTTTCCCCAGGGTCTCAGGAATATGTTCAAGGTGGCGTTTGAGGCTCTAAGTACTTCCAGGGCCCTAGTTGCTGGCAGCTTTTCTTTTGGAAAAATCCAGCAACGATTGCATCATTCTAGCTAGGCTCCCACTTTCTGCCAGGGTGAGTGGCTGCCAAGGGAGGCCATTTGCCATGGGAAAAAGAAGTCCTTTCCCCAGGGTCTGGGTGTCAGATGAAAGGTGGCCTTTGGGGTTCTGAGGACTTGTAGGGTAGTACTTACTGGCTAGAGTAGAGGAAATGGATTCTATTTGAATATCTGTCTAGAGGCTTTGCCCCACAGGTCCTGGTTGTCCTTGATGGGCTGCAGCTGTGAGCATTGAAGAGAACTGGGATAAAAGGGGGCGGCGTAGCCATTCAGGGAGAGCCTTGAAGGAGCCCTGAACTGGGAAAGAACAGCATGCAGAAGAAAGCGTCTGTGCTGTGAAGATCTGCAGCCATAAGAACACACCGAGGAGGTATGGACTTTAGCAATCTGAGAACAGCATGATGGGACTCTAGAGAAATAGAACAACAACAAGTGGCAGCTTTCGATTTGGAGCAATCCAGCAAAGCTTGCAAATTTCTTGCTGGGCACCACCCTCTTGGTCAGGGCGAGTGGCCAGAAATGGAGGCCATTTTCCATGGGGAAAACGAAGTCATTGGCCCAGGCTCTGGGTGTCAGATGACAGGTGGCATCTGGGGCTCTAAGGACTTGCAGGGTCCTAGTTGCTGGCAGCTTTCGTTCTGGAAGGATCCAGCAGAGTTTGTAGATTCCTGGCTTGGCACTGCCCTGCCTGCCAGGCCAAGTGGCCACAAATGAAGGCCATTTTCCATGGGAAAACCGAAGTCCTTTCCCCAGGGTCTCAGTAATATGTTCAAGGTGGCGTTTGAGGCTCTAAGTACTTCCAGGGCCCTAGTTGCTGGCAGCTTTTCTTTTGGAAAAATCCAGCAACGATTGCATCATTCTAGCTAGGCTCCCACTTTCTGCCAGGGTGAGTGGCTGCCAAGGGAGGCCATTTGCCATGGGAAAAAGAAGTCCTTTCCCCAGGGTCTGGGTGTCAGATGAAAGGTGGCCTTTGGGGTTCTGAGGACTTGTAGGGTAGTACTTACTGGCTAGAGTAGAGGAAATGGATTCTATTTGAATATCTGTCTAGAGGCTTTGCCCCACAGGTCCTGGTTGTCCTTGATGGGCTGCAGCTGTGAGCATTGAAGAGAACTGGGATAAAAGGGGGCGGCGTAGCCATTCAGGGAGAGCCTTGAAGGAGCCCTGAACTGGGAAAGAACAGCATGCAGAAGAAAGCGTCTGTGCTGTGAAGACCTGCAGCCATAAGAACACACCGAGGAGGTATGGACTTTAGCAATCTGAGAACAGCATGATGGGACTCTAGAGAAATAGAACAACAACAAGTGGCAGCTTTCGATTTGGAGCAATCCAGCAAAGCTTGCAAATTTCTTGCTGGGCACCACCCTCTTGGTCAGGGCGAGTGGCCAGAAATGGAGGCCATTTTCCATGGGGAAAACGAAGTCATTGGCCCAGGCTCTGGGTGTCAGATGACAGGTGGCATCTGGGGCTCTAAGGACTTGCAGGGTCCTAGTTGCTGGCAGCTTTCGTTCTGGAAGGATCCAGCAGAGTTTGTAGATTCCTGGCTTGGCACTGCCCTGCCTGCCAGGCAGAGTGGCCACAAATGAAGGCCATTTTCCATGGGAAAACCGAAGTCCTTTCCCCAGGGTCTCAGTAATATGTTCAAGGTGGCGTTTGAGGCTCTAAGTACTTCCAGGGCCCTAGTTGCTGGCAGCTTTTCTTTTGGAAAAATCCAGCAACGATTGCATCATTCTAGCTAGGCTCCCACTTTCTGCCAGGGTGAGTGGCTGCCAAGGGAGGCCATTTGCCATGGGAAAAAGAAGTCCTTTCCCCAGGGTCTGGGTGTCAGATGAAAGGTGGCCTTTGGGGTTCTGAGGACTTGTAGGGTAGTACTTACTGGCTAGAGTAGAGGAAATGGATTCTATTTGAATATCTGTCTAGAGGCTTTGCCCCACAGGTCCTGGTTGTCCTTGATGGGCTGCAGCTGTGAGCATTGAAGAGAACTGGGATAAAAGGGGGCGGCGTAGCCATTCAGGGAGAGCCTTGAAGGAGCCCTGAACTGGGAAAGAACAGCATGCAGAAGAAAGCGTCTGTGCTGTGAAGACCTGCAGCCATAAGAACACACCGAGGAGGTATGGACTTTAGCAATCTGAGAACAGCATGATGGGACTCTAGAGAAATAGAACAACAACAAGTGGCAGCTTTAGATTTGGAGCAATCCAGCAAAGCTTGCAAATTTCTTGCTGGGCACCACCCTCTTGGTCAGGGCGAGTGGCCAGAAATGGAGGCCATTTTCCATGGGGAAAACGAAGTCATTGGCCCAGGCTCTGGGTGTCAGATGACAGGTGGCATCTGGGGCTCTAAGGACTTGCAGGGTCCTAGTTGCTGGCAGCTTTCGTTCTGGAAGGATCCAGCAGAGTTTGTAGATTCCTGGCTTGGCACTGCCCTGCCTGCCAGGCCAAGTGGCCACAAATGAAGGCCATTTTCCATGGGAAAAACGAAGTCCTTTCCCCAGGGTCTCAGTAATATGTTCAAGGTGGCGTTTGAGGCTCTAAGTACTTCCAGGGCCCTAGTTGCTGCCAGCTTTTCTTTTGGAAAAATCCAGCAACGATTGCATCATTCTAGCTAGGCTCCCACTTTCTGCCAGGGTGAGTGGCTGCCAAGGGAGGCCATTTGCCATGGGAAAAAGAAGTCCTTTCCCCAGGGTCTGGGTGTCAGATGAAAGGTGGCCTTTGGGGTTCTGAGGACTTGTAGGGTAGTACTTACTGGCTAGAGTAGAGGAAATGGATTCTATTTGAATATCTGTCCCACAGGTCCTGGTTGTCCTTGATGGGCTGCAGCTGTGAGCATTGAAGAGAACTGGGATAAAAGGGGGCGGCGTAGCCATTCAGGGAGAGCCTTGAAGGAGCCCTGAACTGGGAAAGAACAGCATGCAGAAGAAAGCACCTGTGCTGTGAAGATCTGCAGCCATAAGAACACACCGAGGAGGTATGGACTTTAGCAATCTGAGAACAGCATGATGGGACTCTAGAGAAATAGAACAACAACAAGTGGCAGCTTTAGATTTGGAGCAATCCAGCAAAGCTTGCAAATTTCTTGCTGGGCACCACCCTCTTGGTCAGGGCGAGTGGCCAGAAATGGAGGCCATTTTCCATGGGGAAAACGAAGTCATTGGCCCAGGCTCTGGGTGTCAGATGACAGGTGGCATCTGGGGCTCTAAGGACTTGCAGGGTCCTAGTTGCTGGCAGCTTTCGTTCTGGAAGGATCCAGCACAGTTTGTAGATTCCTGGCTTGGCACTGCCCTGCCTGCCAGGCAGAGTGGCCACAAATGAAGGCCATTTTCCATGGGAAAAACGAAGTCCTTTCCCCAGGGTCTCAGTAATATGTTCAAGGTGGCGTTTGAGGCTCTAAGTACTTCCAGGGCCCTAGTTGCTGCCAGCTTTTCTTTTGGAAAAATCCAGCAACGATTGCATCATTCTAGCTAGGCTCCCACTTTCTGCCAGGGTGAGTGGCTGCCAAGGGAGGCCATTTGCCATGGGAAAAAGAAGTCCTTTCCCCAGGGTCTGGGTGTCAGATGAAAGGTGGCCTTTGGGGTTCTGAGGACTTGTAGGGTAGTACTTACTGGCTAGAGTAGAGGAAATGGATTCTATTTGAATATCTGTCCCACAGGTCCTGGTTGTCCTTGATGGGCTGCAGCTGTGAGCATTGAAGAGAACTGGGATAAAAGGGGGCGGCGTAGCCATTCAGGGAGAGCCTTGAAGGAGCCCTGAACTGGGAAAGAACAGCATGCAGAAGAAAGCGTCTGTGCTGTGAAGATCTGCAGCCATAAGAACACACCGAGGAGGTATGGACTTTAGCAATCTGAGAACAGCATGATGGGACTCTAGAGAAATAGAAGAACAACAAGTGGCAGCTTTCGATTTGGAGCAATCCAGCAAAGCTTGCAAATTTCTTGCTGGGCACCACCCTCTTGGTCAGGGCGAGTGGCCAGAAATGGAGGCCATTTTCCATGGGGAAAACGAAGTCATTGGCCCAGGCTCTGGGTGTCAGATGACAGGTGGCATCTGGGGCTCTAAGGACTTGCAGGGTCCTAGTTGCTGGCAGCTTTCGTTCTGGAAGGATCCAGCACAGTTTGTAGATTCCTGGCTTGGCACTGCCCTGCCTGCCAGGCCAAGTGGCCACAAATGAAGGCCATTTTCCATGGGAAAAACGAAGTCCTTTCCCCAGGGTCTCAGGAATATGTTCAAGGTGGCGTTTGAGGCTCTAAGTACTTCCAGGGCCCTAGTTGCTGGCAGCTTTTCTTTTGGAAAAATCCAGCAACGATTGCATCATTCTAGCTAGGCTCCCACTTTCTGCCAGGGTGAGTGGCTGCCAAGGGAGGCCATTTGCCATGGGAAAAAGAAGTCCTTTCCCCAGGGTCTGGGTGTCAGATGAAAGGTGGCCTTTGGGGTTCTGAGGACTTGTAGGGTAGTACTTACTGGCTAGAGTAGAGGAAATGGATTCTATTTGAATATCTGTCTAGAGGCTTTGCCCCACAGGTCCTGGTTGTCCTTGATGGGCTGCAGCTGTGAGCATTGAAGAGAACTGGGATAAAAGGGGGCGGCGTAGCCATTCAGGGAGAGCCTTGAAGGAGCCCTGAACTGGGAAAGAACAGCATGCAGAAGAAAGCGTCTGTGCTGTGAAGATCTGCAGCCATAAGAACACACCGAGGAGGTATGGACTTTAGCAATCTGAGAACAGCATTATGGGACTCTAGAGAAATAGAAGAACAACAAGTGGCAGCTTTCGATTTGGAGCAATCCAGCAAAGCTTGCAAATTTCTTGCTGGGCACCACCCTCTTGGTCAGGGCGAGTGGCCAGAAATGGAGGCCATTTTCCATGGGGAAAACGAAGTCATTGGCCCAGGCTCTGGGTGTCAGATGACAGGTGGCATCTGGGGCTCTAAGGACTTGCAGGGTCCTAGTTGCTGGCAGCTTTCGTTCTGGAAGGATCCAGCACAGTTTGTAGATTCCTGGCTTGGCACTGCCCTGCCTGCCAGGCCAAGTGGCCACAAATGAAGGCCATTTTCCATGGGAAAAACGAAGTCCTTTCCCCAGGGTCTCAGGAATATGTTCAAGGTGGCGTTTGAGGCTCTAAGTACTTCCAGGGCCCTAGTTGCTGGCAGCTTTTCTTTTGGAAAAATCCAGCAACGATTGCATCATTCTAGCTAGGCTCCCACTTTCTGCCAGGGTGAGTGGCTGCCAAGGGAGGCCATTTGCCATGGGAAAAAGAAGTCCTTTCCCCAGGGTCTGGGTGTCAGATGAAAGGTGGCCTTTGGGGTTCTGAGGACTTGTAGGGTAGTACTTACTGGCTAGAGTAGAGGAAATGGATTCTATTTGAATATCTGTCTAGAGGCTTTGCCCCACAGGTCCTGGTTGTCCTTGATGGGCTGCAGCTGTGAGCATTGAAGAGAACTGGGATAAAAGGGGGCGGCGTAGCCATTCAGGGAGAGCCTTGAAGGAGCCCTGAACTGGGAAAGAACAGCATGCAGAAGAAAGCGTCTGTGCTGTGAAGATCTGCAGCCATAAGAACACACCGAGGAGGTATGGACTTTAGCAATCTGAGAACAGCATGATGGGACTCTAGAGAAATAGAACAACAACAAGTGGCAGCTTTCGATTTGGAGCAATCCAGCAAAGCTTGCAAATTTCTTGCTGGGCACCACCCTCTTGGTCAGGGCGAGTGGCCAGAAATGGAGGCCATTTTCCATGGGGAAAACGAAGTCATTGGCCCAGGCTCTGGGTGTCAGATGACTGGTGGCATCTGGGGCTCTAAGGACTTGCAGGGTCCTAGTTGCTGGCAGCTTTCGTTCTGGAAGGATCCAGCAGAGTTTGTAGATTCCTGGCTTGGCACTGCCCTGCCTGCCAGGCAGAGTGGCCACAAATGAAGGCCATTTTCCATGGGAAAACCGAAGTCCTTTCCCCAGGGTCTCAGTAATATGTTCAAGGTGGCGTTTGAGGCTCTAAGTACTTCCAGGGCCCTAGTTGCTGGCAGCTTTTCTTTTGGAAAAATCCAGCAACGATTGCATCATTCTAGCTAGGCTCCCACTTTCTGCCAGGGTGAGTGGCTGCCAAGGGAGGCCATTTGCCATGGGAAAAAGAAGTCCTTTCCCCAGGGTCTGGGTGTCAGATGAAAGGTGGCCTTTGGGGTTCTGAGGACTTGTAGGGTAGTACTTACTGGCTAGAGTAGAGGAAATGGATTCTATTTGAATATCTGTCTAGAGGCTTTGCCCCACAGGTCCTGGTTGTCCTTGATGGGCTGCAGCTGTGAGCATTGAAGAGAACTGGGATAAAAGGGGGCGGCGTAGCCATTCAGGGAGAGCCTTGAAGGAGCCCTGAACTGGGAAAGAACAGCATGCAGAAGAAAGCGTCTGTGCTGTGAAGACCTGCAGCCATAAGAACACACCGAGGAGGTATGGACTTTAGCAATCTGAGAACAGCATGATGGGACTCTAGAGAAATAGAACAACAACAAGTGGCAGCTTTCGATTTGGAGCAATCCAGCAAAGCTTGCAAATTTCTTGCTGGGCACCACCCTCTTGGTCAGGGCGAGTGGCCAGAAATGGAGGCCATTTTCCATGGGGAAAACGAAGTCATTGGCCCAGGCTCTGGGTGTCAGATGACAGGTGGCATCTGGGGCTCTAAGGACTTGCAGGGTCCTAGTTGCTGGCAGCTTTCGTTCTGGAAGGATCCAGCAGAGTTTGTAGATTCCTGGCTTGGCACTGCCCTGCCTGCCAGGCAGAGTGGCCACAAATGAAGGCCATTTTCCATGGGAAAACCGAAGTCCTTTCCCCAGGGTCTCAGTAATATGTTCAAGGTGGCGTTTGAGGCTCTAAGTACTTCCAGGGCCCTAGTTGCTGGCAGCTTTTCTTTTGGAAAAATCCAGCAACGATTGCATCATTCTAGCTAGGCTCCCACTTTCTGCCAGGGTGAGTGGCTGCCAAGGGAGGCCATTTGCCATGGGAAAAAGAAGTCCTTTCCCCAGGGTCTGGGTGTCAGATGAAAGGTGGCCTTTGGGGTTCTGAGGACTTGTAGGGTAGTACTTACTGGCTAGAGTAGAGGAAATGGATTCTATTTGAATATCTGTCTAGAGGCTTTGCCCCACAGGTCCTGGTTGTCCTTGATGGGCTGCAGCTGTGAGCATTGAAGAGAACTGGGATAAAAGGGGGCGGCGTAGCCATTCAGGGAGAGCCTTGAAGGAGCCCTGAACTGGGAAAGAACAGCATGCAGAAGAAAGCGTCTGTGCTGTGAAGACCTGCAGCCATAAGAACACACCGAGGAGGTATGGACTTTAGCAATCTGAGAACAGCATGATGGGACTCTAGAGAAATAGAACAACAACAAGTGGCAGCTTTAGATTTGGAGCAATCCAGCAAAGCTTGCAAATTTCTTGCTGGGCACCACCCTCTTGGTCAGGGCGAGTGGCCAGAAATGGAGGCCATTTTCCATGGGGAAAACGAAGTCATTGGCCCAGGCTCTGGGTGTCAGATGACAGGTGGCATCTGGGGCTCTAAGGACTTGCAGGGTCCTAGTTGCTGGCAGCTTTCGTTCTGGAAGGATCCAGCAGAGTTTGTAGATTCCTGGCTTGGCACTGCCCTGCCTGCCAGGCCAAGTGGCCACAAATGAAGGCCATTTTCCATGGGAAAAACGAAGTCCTTTCCCCAGGGTCTCAGTAATATGTTCAAGGTGGCGTTTGAGGCTCTAAGTACTTCCAGGGCCCTAGTTGCTGCCAGCTTTTCTTTTGGAAAAATCCAGCAACGATTGCATCATTCTAGCTAGGCTCCCACTTTCTGCCAGGGTGAGTGGCTGCCAAGGGAGGCCATTTGCCATGGGAAAAAGAAGTCCTTTCCCCAGGGTCTGGGTGTCAGATGAAAGGTGGCCTTTGGGGTTCTGAGGACTTGTAGGGTAGTACTTACTGGCTAGAGTAGAGGAAATGGATTCTATTTGAATATCTGTCCCACAGGTCCTGGTTGTCCTTGATGGGCTGCAGCTGTGAGCATTGAAGAGAACTGGGATAAAAGGGGGCGGCGTAGCCATTCAGGGAGAGCCTTGAAGGAGCCCTGAACTGGGAAAGAACAGCATGCAGAAGAAAGCACCTGTGCTGTGAAGATCTGCAGCCATAAGAACACACCGAGGAGGTATGGACTTTAGCAATCTGAGAACAGCATGATGGGACTCTAGAGAAATAGAACAACAACAAGTGGCAGCTTTCGATTTGGAGCAATCCAGCAAAGCTTGCAAATTTCTTGCTGGGCACCACCCTCTTGGTCAGGGCGAGTGGCCAGAAATGGAGGCCATTTTCCATGGGGAAAACGAAGTCATTGGCCCAGGCTCTGGGTGTCAGATGACAGGTGGCATCTGGGGCTCTAAGGACTTGCAGGGTCCTAGTTGCTGGCAGCTTTCGTTCTGGAAGGATCCAGCACAGTTTGTAGATTCCTGGCTTGGCACTGCCCTGCCTGCCAGGCAGAGTGGCCACAAATGAAGGCCATTTTCCATGGGAAAAACGAAGTCCTTTCCCCAGGGTCTCAGTAATATGTTCAAGGTGGCGTTTGAGGCTCTAAGTACTTCCAGGGCCCTAGTTGCTGCCAGCTTTTCTTTTGGAAAAATCCAGCAACGATTGCATCATTCTAGCTAGGCTCCCACTTTCTGCCAGGGTGAGTGGCTGCCAAGGGAGGCCATTTGCCATGGGAAAAAGAAGTCCTTTCCCCAGGGTCTGGGTGTCAGATGAAAGGTGGCCTTTGGGGTTCTGAGGACTTGTAGGGTACTACTTACTGGCTAGAGTAGAGGAAATGGATTCTATTTGAATATCTGTCTAGAGGCTTTGCCCCACAGGTCCTGGTTGTCCTTGATGGGCTGCAGCTGTGAGCATTGAAGAGAACTGGGATAAAAGGGGGCGGCGTAGCCATTCAGGGAGAGCCTTGAAGGAGCCCTGAACTGGGAAAGAACAGCATGCAGAAGAAAGCGTCTGTGCTGTGAAGATCTGCAGCCATAAGAACACACCGAGGAGGTATGGACTTTAGCAATCTGAGAACAGCATGATGGGACTCTAGAGAAATAGAAGAACAACAAGTGGCAGCTTTCGATTTGGAGCAATCCAGCAAAGCTTGCAAATTTCTTGCTGGGCACCACCCTCTTGGTCAGGGCGAGTGGCCAGAAATGGAGGCCATTTTCCATGGGGAAAACGAAGTCATTGGCCCAGGCTCTGGGTGTCAGATGACAGGTGGCATCTGGGGCTCTAAGGACTTGCAGGGTCCTAGTTGCTGGCAGCTTTCGTTCTGGAAGGATCCAGCACAGTTTGTAGATTCCTGGCTTGGCACTGCCCTGCCTGCCAGGCCAAGTGGCCAGAAATGAAGGCCATTTTCCATGGGAAAAACGAAGTCCTTTCCCCAGGGTCTCAGGAATATGTTCAAGGTGGCGTTTGAGGCTCTAAGTACTTCCAGGGCCCTAGTTGCTGGCAGCTTTTCTTTTGGAAAAATCCAGCAACGATTGCATCATTCTAGCTAGGCTCCCACTTTCTGCCAGGGTGAGTGGCTGCCAAGGGAGGCCATTTGCCATGGGAAAAAGAAGTCCTTTCCCCAGGGTCTGGGTGTCAGATGAAAGGTGGCCTTTGGGGTTCTGAGGACTTGTAGGGTAGTACTTACTGGCTAGAGTAGAGGAAATGGATTCTATTTGAATATCTGTCTAGAGGCTTTGCCCCACAGGTCCTGGTTGTCCTTGATGGGCTGCAGCTGTGAGCATTGAAGAGAACTGGGATAAAAGGGGGCGGCGTAGCCATTCAGGGAGAGCCTTGAAGGAGCCCTGAACTGGGAAAGAACAGCATGCAGAAGAAAGCGTCTGTGCTGTGAAGATCTGCAGCCATAAGAACACACCGAGGAGGTATGGACTTTAGCAATCTGAGAACAGCATGATGGGACTCTAGAGAAATAGAACAACAACAAGTGGCAGCTTTCGATTTGGAGCAATCCAGCAAAGCTTGCAAATTTCTTGCTGGGCACCACCCTCTTGGTCAGGGCGAGTGGCCAGAAATGGAGGCCATTTTCCATGGGGAAAACGAAGTCATTGGCCCAGGCTCTGGGTGTCAGATGACAGGTGGCATCTGGGGCTCTAAGGACTTGCAGGGTCCTAGTTGCTGGCAGCTTTCGTTCTGGAAGGATCCAGCAGAGTTTGTAGATTCCTGGCTTGGCACTGCCCTGCCTGCCAGGCAGAGTGGCCACAAATGAAGGCCATTTTCCATGGGAAAACCGAAGTCCTTTCCCCAGGGTCTCAGTAATATGTTCAAGGTGGCGTTTGAGGCTCTAAGTACTTCCAGGGCCCTAGTTGCTGCCAGCTTTTCTTTTGGAAAAATCCAGCAACGATTGCATCATTCTAGCTAGGCTCCCACTTTCTGCCAGGGTGAGTGGCTGCCAAGGGAGGCCATTTGCCATGGGAAAAAGAAGTCCTTTCCCCAGGGTCTGGGTGTCAGATGAAAGGTGGCCTTTGGGGTTCTGAGGACTTGTAGGGTAGTACTTACTGGCTAGAGTAGAGGAAATGGATTCTATTTGAATATCTGTCCCACAGGTCCTGGTTGTCCTTGATGGGCTGCAGCTGTGAGCATTGAAGAGAACTGGGATAAAAGGGGGCGGCGTAGCCATTCAGGGAGAGCCTTGAAGGAGCCCTGAACTGGGAAAGAACAGCATGCAGAAGAAAGCGTCTGTGCTGTGAAGATCTGCAGCCATAAGAACACACCGAGGAGGTATGGACTTTAGCAATCTGAGAACAGCATGATGGGACTCTAGAGAAATAGAAGAACAACAAGTGGCAGCTTTCGATTTGGAGCAATCCAGCAAAGCTTGCAAATTTCTTGCTGGGCACCACCCTCTTGGTCAGGGCGAGTGGCCAGAAATGGAGGCCATTTTCCATGGGGAAAACGAAGTCATTGGCCCAGGCTCTGGGTGTCAGATGACAGGTGGCATCTGGGGCTCTAAGGACTTGCAGGGTCCTAGTTGCTGGCAGCTTTCGTTCTGGAAGGATCCAGCACAGTTTGTAGATTCCTGGCTTGGCACTGCCCTGCCTGCCAGGCCAAGTGGCCACAAATGAAGGCCATTTTCCATGGGAAAAACGAAGTCCTTTCCCCAGGGTCTCAGGAATATGTTCAAGGTGGCGTTTGAGGCTCTAAGTACTTCCAGGGCCCTAGTTGCTGGCAGCTTTTCTTTTGGAAAAATCCAGCAACGATTGCATCATTCTAGCTAGGCTCCCACTTTCTGCCAGGGTGAGTGGCTGCCAAGGGAGGCCATTTGCCATGGGAAAAAGAAGTCCTTTCCCCAGGGTCTGGGTGTCAGATGAAAGGTGGCCTTTGGGGTTCTGAGGACTTGTAGGGTAGTACTTACTGGCTAGAGTAGAGGAAATGGATTCTATTTGAATATCTGTCCCACAGGTCCTGGTTGTCCTTGATGGGCTGCAGCTGTGAGCATTGAAGAGAACTGGGATAAAAGGGGGCGGCGTAGCCATTCAGGGAGAGCCTTGAAGGAGCCCTGAACTGGGAAAGAACAGCATGCAGAAGAAAGCGTCTGTGCTGTGAAGATCTGCAGCCATAAGAACACACCGAGGAGGTATGGACTTTAGCAATCTGAGAACAGCATGATGGGACTCTAGAGAAATAGAAGAACAACAAGTGGCAGCTTTCGATTTGGAGCAATCCAGCAAAGCTTGCAAATTTCTTGCTGGGCACCACCCTTTTGGTCAGGGCGAGTGGCCAGAAATGGAGGCCATTTTCCATGGGGAAAACGAAGTCATTGGCCCAGGCTCTGGGTGTCAGATGACAGGTGGCATCTGGGGCTCTAAGGACTTGCAGGGTCCTAGTTGCTGGCAGCTTTCGTTCTGGAAGGATCCAGCACAGTTTGTAGATTCCTGGCTTGGCACTGCCCTGCCTGCCAGGCCAAGTGGCCACAAATGAAGGCCATTTTCCATGGGAAAAACGAAGTCCTTTCCCCAGGGTCTCAGTAATATGTTCAAGGTGGCGTTTGAGGCTCTAAGTACTTCCAGGGCCCTAGTTGCTGCCAGCTTTTCTTTTGGAAAAATCCAGCAACGATTGCATCATTTTTGCTAGGCTCCCACTTTCTGCCAGGGTGAGTGGCTGCCAAGGGAGGCCATTTGCCATGGGAAAAAGAAGTCCTTTCCCCAGGGTCTGGGTGTCAGATGAAAGGTGGCCTTTGGGGTTCTGAGGACTTGTAGGGTAGTACTTACTGGCTAGAGTAGAGGAAATGGATTCTATTTGAATATCTGTCCCACAGGTCCTGGTTGTCCTTGATGGGCTGCAGCTGTGAGCATTGAAGAGAACTGGGATAAAAGGGGGCGGCGTAGCCATTCAGGGAGAGCCTTGAAGGAGCCCTGAACTGGGAAAGAACAGCATGCAGAAGAAAGCGTCTGTGCTGTGAAGATCTGCAGCCATAAGAACACACCGAGGAGGTATGGACTTTAGCAATCTGAGAACAGCATGATGGGACTCTAGAGAAATAGAAGAACAACAAGTGGCAGCTTTCGATTTGGAGCAATCCAGCAAAGCTTGCAAATTTCTTGCTGGGCACCACCCTTTTGGTCAGGGCGAGTGGCCAGAAATGGAGGCCATTTTCCATGGGGAAAACGAAGTCATTGGCCCAGGCTCTGGGTGTCAGATGACAGGTGGCATCTGGGGCTCTAAGGACTTGCAGGGTCCTAGTTGCTGGCAGCTTTCGTTCTGGAAGGATCCAGCACAGTTTGTAGATTCCTGGCTTGGCACTGCCCTGCCTGCCAGGCCAAGTGGCCACAAATGAAGGCCATTTTCCATGGGAAAAACGAAGTCCTTTCCCCAGGGTCTCAGTAATATGTTCAAGGTGGCGTTTGAGGCTCTAAGTACTTCCAGGGCCCTAGTTGCTGCCAGCTTTTCTTTTGGAAAAATCCAGCAACGATTGCATCATTTTTGCTAGGCTCCCACTTTCTGCCAGGGTGAGTGGCTGCCAAGGGAGGCCATTTGCCATGGGAAAAAGAAGTCCTTTCCCCAGGGTCTGGGTGTCAGATGAAAGGTGGCCTTTGGGGTTCTGAGGACTTGTAGGGTAGTACTTACTGGCTAGAGTAGAGGAAATGGATTCTATTTGAATATCTGTCTAGAGGCTTTGCCCCACAGGTCCTGGTTGTCCTTGATGGGCTGCAGCTGTGAGCATTGAAGAGAACTGGGATAAAAGGGGGCGGCGTAGCCATTCAGGGAGAGCCTTGAAGGAGCCCTGAACTGGGAAAGAACAGCATGCAGAAGAAAGCGTCTGTGCTGTGAAGATCTGCAGCCATAAGAACACACCGAGGAGGTATGGACTTTAGCAATCTGAGAACAGCATGATGGGACTCTAGAGAAATAGAACAACAACAAGTGGCAGCTTTCGATTTGGAGCAATCCAGCAAAGCTTGCAAATTTCTTGCTGGGCACCACCCTCTTGGTCAGGGCGAGTGGCCAGAAATGGAGGCCATTTTCCATGGGGAAAACGAAGTCATTGGCCCAGGCTCTGGGTGTCAGATGACAGGTGGCATCTGGGGCTCTAAGGACTTGCAGGGTCCTAGTTGCTGGCAGCTTTCGTTCTGGAAGGATCCAGCACAGTTTGTAGATTCCTGGCTTGGCACTGCCCTGCCTGCCAGGCCAAGTGGCCACAAATGAAGGCCATTTTCCATGGGAAAAACGAAGTCCTTTCCCCAGGGTCTCAGGAATATGTTCAAGGTGGCGTTTGAGGCTCTAAGTACTTCCAGGGCCCTAGTTGCTGCCAGCTTTTCTTTTGGAAAAATCCAGCAACGATTGCATCATTCTAGCTAGGCTCCCACTTTCTGCCAGGGTGAGTGGCTGCCAAGGGAGGCCATTTGCCATGGGAAAAAGAAGTCCTTTCCCCAGGGTCTGGGTGTCAGATGAAAGGTGGCCTTTGGGGTTCTGAGGACTTGTAGGGTAGTACTTACTGGCTAGAGTAGAGGAAATGGATTCTATTTGAATATCTGTCTAGAGGCTTTGCCCCACAGGTCCTGGTTGTCCTTGATGGGCTGCAGCTGTGAGCATTGAAGAGAACTGGGATAAAAGGGGGCGGCTTAGCCATTCAGGGAGAGCCTTGAAGGAGCCCTGAACTGGGAAAGAACAGCATGCAGAAGAAAGCGTCTGTGCTGTGAAGATCTGCAGCCATAAGAACACACCGAGGAGGTATGGACTTTAGCAATCTGAGAACAGCATGATGGGACTCTAGAGAAATAGAACAACAACAAGTGGCAGCTTTAGATTTGGAGCAATCCAGCAAAGCTTGCAAATTTCTTGCTGGGCACCACCCTCTTGGTCAGGGCGAGTGGCCAGAAATGGAGGCCATTTTCCATGGGGAAAACGAAGTCATTGGCCCAGGCTCTGGGTGTCAGATGACAGGTGGCATCTGGGGCTGTAAGGACTTGCAGGGTCCTAGTTGCTGGCAGCTTTCGTTCTGGAAGGATCCAGCACAGTTTGTAGATTCCTGGCTTGGCACTGCCCTGCCTGCCAGGCCAAGTGGCCACAAATGAAGGCCATTTTCCATGGGAAAAACGAAGTCCTTTCCCCAGGGTCTCAGTAATATGTTCAAGGTGGCGTTTGAGGCTCTAAGTACTTCCAGGGCCCTAGTTGCTGGCAGCTTTTCTTTTGGAAAAATCCAGCAACGATTGCATCATTCTAGCTAGGCTCCCACTTTCTGCCAGGGTGAGTGGCTGCCAAGGGAGGCCATTTGCCATGGGAAAAAGAAGTCCTTTCCCCAGGGTCTGGGTGTCAGATGAAAGGTGGCCTTTGGGGTTCTGAGGACTTGTAGGGTAGTACTTACTGGCTAGAGTAGAGGAAATGGATTCTATTTGAATATCTGTCCCACAGGTCCTGGTTGTCCTTGATGGGCTGCAGCTGTGAGCATTGAAGAGAACTGGGATAAAAGGGGGCGGCGTAGCCATTCAGGGAGAGCCTTGAAGGAGCCCTGAACTGGGAAAGAACAGCATGCAGAAGAAAGCGTCTGTGCTGTGAAGATCTGCAGCCATAAGAACACACCGAGGAGGTATGGACTTTAGCAATCTGAGAACAGCATGATGGGACTCTAGAGAAATAGAAGAACAACAAGTGGCAGCTTTCGATTTGGAGCAATCCAGCAAAGCTTGCAAATTTCTTGCTGGGCACCACCCTCTTGGTCAGGGCGAGTGGCCAGAAATGGAGGCCATTTTCCATGGGGAAAACGAAGTCATTGGCCCAGGCTCTGGGTGTCAGATGACAGGTGGCATCTGGGGCTCTAAGGACTTGCAGGGTCCTAGTTGCTGGCAGCTTTCGTTCTGGAAGGATCCAGCACAGTTTGTAGATTCCTGGCTTGGCACTGCCCTGCCTGCCAGGCCAAGTGGCCACAAATGAAGGCCATTTTCCATGGGAAAAACGAAGTCCTTTCCCCAGGGTCTCAGTAATATGTTCAAGGTGGCGTTTGAGGCTCTAAGTACTTCCAGGGCCCTAGTTGCTGCCAGCTTTTCTTTTGGAAAAATCCAGCAACGATTGCATCATTTTTGCTAGGCTCCCACTTTCTGCCAGGGTGAGTGGCTGCCAAGGGAGGCCATTTGCCATGGGAAAAAGAAGTCCTTTCCCCAGGGTCTGGGTGTCAGATGAAAGGTGGCCTTTGGGGTTCTGAGGACTTGTAGGGTAGTACTTACTGGCTAGAGTAGAGGAAATGGATTCTATTTGAATATCTGTCTAGAGGCTTTGCCCCACAGGTCCTGGTTGTCCTTGATGGGCTGCAGCTGTGAGCATTGAAGAGAACTGGGATAAAAGGGGGCGGCGTAGCCATTCAGGGAGAGCCTTGAAGGAGCCCTGAACTGGGAAAGAACAGCATGCAGAAGAAAGCGTCTGTGCTGTGAAGATCTGCAGCCATAAGAACACACCGAGGAGGTATGGACTTTAGCAATCTGAGAACAGCATTATGGGACTCTAGAGAAATAGAACAACAACAAGTGGCAGCTTTCGATTTGGAGCAATCCAGCAAAGCTTGCAAATTTCTTGCTGGGCACCACCCTCTTGGTCAGGGCGAGTGGCCAGAAATGGAGGCCATTTTCCATGGGGAAAACGAAGTCATTGGCCCAGGCTCTGGGTGTCAGATGACTGGTGGCATCTGGGGCTCTAAGGACTTGCAGGGTCCTAGTTGCTGGCAGCTTTCGTTCTGGAAGGATCCAGCAGAGTTTGTAGATTCCTGGCTTGGCACTGCCCTGCCTGCCAGGCCAAGTGGCCACAAATGAAGGCCATTTTCCATGGGAAAAACGAAGTCCTTTCCCCAGGGTCTCAGTAATATGTTCAAGGTGGCGTTTGAGGCTCTAAGTACTTCCAGGGCCCTAGTTGCTGCCAGCTTTTCTTTTGGAAAAATCCAGCAACGATTGCATCATTCTAGCTAGGCTCCCACTTTCTGCCAGGGTGAGTGGCTGCCAAGGGAGGCCATTTGCCATGGGAAAAAGAAGTCCTTTCCCCAGGGTCTGGGTGTCAGATGAAAGGTGGCCTTTGGGGTTCTGAGGACTTGTAGGGTAGTACTTACTGGCTAGAGTAGAGGAAATGGATTCTATTTGAATATCTGTCCCACAGGTCCTGGTTGTCCTTGATGGGCTGCAGCTGTGAGCATTGAAGAGAACTGGGATAAAAGGGGGCGGCGTAGCCATTCAGGGAGAGCCTTGAAGGAGCCCTGAACTGGGAAAGAACAGCATGCAGAAGAAAGCGTCTGTGCTGTGAAGATCTGCAGCCATAAGAACACACCGAGGAGGTATGGACTTTAGCAATCTGAGAACAGCATGATGGGACTCTAGAGAAATAGAACAACAACAAGTGGCAGCTTTCGATTTGGAGCAATCCAGCAAAGCTTGCAAATTTCTTGCTGGGCACCACCCTCTTGGTCAGGGCGAGTGGCCAGAAATGGAGGCCATTTTCCATGGGGAAAACGAAGTCATTGGCCCAGGCTCTGGGTGTCAGATGACTGGTGGCATCTGGGGCTCTAAGGACTTGCAGGGTCCTAGTTGCTGGCAGCTTTCGTTCTGGAAGGATCCAGCAGAGTTTGTAGATTCCTGGCTTGGCACTGCCCTGCCTGCCAGGCCAAGTGGCCAGAAATGAAGGCCATTTTCCATGGGAAAAACGAAGTCCTTTCCCCAGGGTCTCAGTAATATGTTCAAGGTGGCGTTTGAGGCTCTAAGTACTTCCAGGGCCCTAGTTGCTGCCAGCTTTTCTTTTGGAAAAATCCAGCAACGATTGCATCATTCTAGCTAGGCTCCCACTTTCTGCCAGGGTGAGTGGCTGCCAAGGGAGGCCATTTGCCATGGGAAAAAGAAGTCCTTTCCCCAGGGTCTGGGTGTCAGATGAAAGGTGGCCTTTGGGGTTCTTAGGACTTGTAGGGTAGTACTTACTGGCTAGAGTAGAGGAAATGGATTCTATTTGAATATCTGTCCCACAGGTCCTGGTTGTCCTTGATGGGCTGCAGCTGTGAGCATTGAAGAGAACTGGGATAAAAGGGGGCGGCGTAGCCATTCAGGGAGAGCCTTGAAGGAGCCCTGAACTGGGAAAGAACAGCATGCAGAAGAAAGCGTCTGTGCTGTGAAGATCTGCAGCCATAAGAACACACCGAGGAGGTATGGACTTTAGCAATCTGAGAACAGCATGATGGGACTCTAGAGAAATAGAACAACAACAAGTGGCAGCTTTCGATTTGGAGCAATCCAGCAAAGCTTGCAAATTTCTTGCTGGGCACCACCCTCTTGGTCAGGGCGAGTGGCCAGAAATGGAGGCCATTTTCCATGGGGAAAACGAAGTCATTGGCCCAGGCTCTGGGTGTCAGATGACTGGTGGCATCTGGGGCTGTAAGGACTTGCAGGGTCCTAGTTGCTGGCAGCTTTCGTTCTGGAAGGATCCAGCACAGTTTGTAGATTCCTGGCTTGGCACTGCCCTGCCTGCCAGGCCAAGTGGCCAGAAATGAAGGCCATTTTCCATGGGAAAAACGAAGTCCTTTCCCCAGGGTCTCAGTAATATGTTCAAGGTGGCGTTTGAGGCTCTAAGTACTTCCAGGGCCCTAGTTGCTGCCAGCTTTTCTTTTGGAAAAATCCAGCAACAATTGCATCATTCTAGCTAGGCTCCCACTTTCTGCCAGGGTGAGTGGCTGCCAAGGGAGGCCATTTGCCATGGGAAAAAGAAGTCCTTTCCCCAGGGTCTGGGTGTCAGATGAAAGGTGGCCTTTGGGGTTCTGAGGACTTGTAGGGTAGTACTTACTGGCTAGAGTAGAGGAAATGGATTCTATTTGAATATCTGTCCCACAGGTCCTGGTTGTCCTTGATGGGCTGCAGCTGTGAGCATTGAAGAGAACTGGGATAAAAGGGGGCGGCGTAGCCATTCAGGGAGAGCCTTGAAGGAGCCCTGAACTGGGAAAGAACAGCATGCAGAAGAAAGAGTCTGTGCTGTGAAGATCTGCAGCCATAAGAACACACCGAGGAGGTATGGACTTTAGCAATCTGAGAACAGCATGATGGGACTCTAGAGAAATAGAACAACAACAAGTGGCAGCTTTAGATTTGGAGCAATCCAGCAAAGCTTGCAAATTTCTTGCTGGGCACCACCCTCTTGGTCAGGGCGAGTGGCCAGAAATGGAGGCCATTTTCCATGGGGAAAACGAAGTCATTGGCCCAGGCTCTGGGTGTCAGATGACAGGTGGCATCTGGGGCTGTAAGGACTTGCAGGGTCCTAGTTGCTGGCAGCTTTCGTTCTGGAAGGATCCAGCACAGTTTGTAGATTCCTGGCTTGGCACTGCCCTGCCTGCCAGGCCAAGTGGCCAGAAATGAAGGCCATTTTCCATGGGAAAAACGAAGTCCTTTCCCCAGGGTCTCAGTAATATGTTCAAGGTGGCGTTTGAGGCTCTAAGTACTTCCAGGGCCCTAGTTGCTGCCAGCTTTTCTTTTGGAAAAATCCAGCAACGATTGCATCATTCTAGCTAGGCTCCCACTTTCTGCCAGGGTGAGTGGCTGCCAAGGGAGGCCATTTGCCATGGGAAAAAGAAGTCCTTTCCCCAGGGTCTGGGTGTCAGATGAAAGGTGGCCTTTGGGGTTCTGAGGACTTGTAGGGTAGTACTTACTGGCTAGAGTAGAGGAAATGGATTCTATTTGAATATCTGTCTAGAGGCTTTGCCCCACAGGTCCTGGTTGTCCTTGATGGGCTGCAGCTGTGAGCATTGAAGAGAACTGGGATAAAAGGGGGCGGCGTAGCCATTCAGGGAGAGCCTTGAAGGAGCCCTGAACTGGGAAAGAACAGCATGCAGAAGAAAGCGTCTGTGCTGTGAAGACCTGCAGCCATAAGAACACACCGAGGAGGTATGGACTTTAGCAATCTGAGAACAGCATGATGGGACTCTAGAGAAATAGAACAACAACAAGTGGCAGCTTTCGATTTGGAGCAATCCAGCAAAGCTTGCAAATTTCTTGCTGGGCACCACCCTCTTGGTCAGGGCGAGTGGCCAGAAATGGAGGCCATTTTCCATGGGGAAAACGAAGTCATTGGCCCAGGCTCTGGGTGTCAGATGACTGGTGGCATCTGGGGCTGTAAGGACTTGCAGGGTCCTAGTTGCTGGCAGCTTTCGTTCTGGAAGGATCCAGCAGAGTTTGTAGATTCCTGGCTTGGCACTGCCCTGCCTGCCAGGCCAAGTGGCCAGAAATGAAGGCCATTTTCCATGGGAAAAACGAAGTCCTTTCCCCAGGGTCTCAGTAATATGTTCAAGGTGGCGTTTGAGGCTCTAAGTACTTCCAGGGCCCTAGTTGCTGCCAGCTTTTCTTTTGGAAAAATCCAGCAATGATTGCATCATTCTAGCAAGGCTCCCACTTTCTGCCAGGGTGAGTGGCTGCCAAGGGAGGCCATTTGCCATGGGAAAAAGAAGTCCTTTCCCCAGGGTCTGGGTGTCAGATGAAAGGTGGCCTTTGGGGTTCTGAGGACTTGTAGGGTAGTACTTACTGGCTAGAGTAGAGGAAATGGATTCTATTTGAATATCTGTCCCACAGGTCCTGGTTGTCCTTGATGGGCTGCAGCTGTGAGCATTGAAGAGAACTGGGATAAAAGGGGGCGGCGTAGCCATTCAGGGAGAGCCTTGAAGGAGCCCTGAACTGGGAAAGAACAGCATGCAGAAGAAAGCGTCTGTGCTGTGAAGATCTGCAGCCATAAGAACACACCGAGGAGGTATGGACTTTAGCAATCTGAGAACAGCATTATGGGACTCTAGAGAAATAGAACAACAACAAGTGGCAGCTTTCGATTTGGAGCAATCCAGCAAAGCTTGCAAATTTCTTGCTGGGCACCACCCTCTTGGTCAGGGCGAGTGGCCAGAAATGGAGGCCATTTTCCATGGGGAAAACGAAGTCATTGGCCCAGGCTCTGGGTGTCAGATGACTGGTGGCATCTGGGGCTCTAAGGACTTGCAGGGTCCTAGTTGCTGGCAGCTTTCGTTCTGGAAGGATCCAGCACAGTTTGTAGATTCCTGGCTTGGCACTGCCCTGCCTGCCAGGCCAAGTGGCCAGAAATGAAGGCCATTTTCCATGGGAAAAACGAAGTCCTTTCCCCAGGGTCTCAGTAATATGTTCAAGGTGGCGTTTGAGGCTCTAAGTACTTCCAGGGCCCTAGTTGCTGGCAGCTTTTCTTTTGGAAAAATCCAGAAACGATTGCATCATTCTAGCTAGGCTCCCACTTTCTGCCAGGGTGAGTGGCTGCCAAGGGAGGCCATTTGCCATGGGAAAAAGAAGTCCTTTCCCCAGGGTCTGGGTGTCAGATGAAAGGTGGCCTTTGGGGTTCTGAGGACTTGTAGGGTAGTACTTACTGGCTAGAGTAGAGGAAATGGATTCTATTTGAATATCTGTCTAGAGGCTTTGCCCCACAGGTCCTGGTTGTCCTTGATGGGCTGCAGCTGTGAGCATTGAAGAGAACTGGGATAAAAGGGGGCGGCGTAGCCATTCAGGGAGAGCCTTGAAGGAGCCCTGAACTGGGAAAGAACAGCATGCAGAAGAAAGCGTCTGTGCTGTGAAGATCTGCAGCCATAAGAACACACCGAGGAGGTATGGACTTTAGCAATCTGAGAACAGCATGATGGGACTCTAGAGAAATAGAACAACAACAAGTGGCAGCTTTCGATTTGGAGCAATCCAGCAAAGCTTGCAAATTTCTTGCTGGGCACCACCCTCTTGGTCAGGGCGAGTGGCCAGAAATGGAGGCCATTTTCCATGGGGAAAACGAAGTCATTGGCCCAGGCTCTGGGTGTCAGATGACAGGTGGCATCTGGGGCTCTAAGGACTTGCAGGGTCCTAGTTGCTGGCAGCTTTCGTTCTGGAAGGATCCAGCAGAGTTTGTAGATTCCTGGCTTGGCACTGCCCTGCCTGCCAGGCCAAGTGGCCAGAAATGAAGGCCATTTTCCATGGGAAAAACGAAGTCCTTTCCCCAGGGTCTCAGTAATATGTTCAAGGTGGCGTTTGAGGCTCTAAGTACTTCCAGGGCCCTAGTTGCTGCCAGCTTTTCTTTTGGAAAAATCCAGCAACGATTGCATCATTCTAGCTAGGCTCCCACTTTCTGCCAGGGTGAGTGGCTGCCAAGGGAGGCCATTTGCCATGGGAAAAAGAAGTCCTTTCCCCAGGGTCTGGGTGTCAGATGAAAGGTGGCCTTTGGGGTTCTTAGGACTTGTAGGGTAGTAATTACTGGCTAGAGTAGAGGAAATGGATTCTATTTGAATATCTGTCCCACAGGTCCTGGTTGTCCTTGATGGGCTGCAGCTGTGAGCATTGAAGAGAACTGGGATAAAAGGGGGCGGCGTAGCCATTCAGGGAGAGCCTTGAAGGAGCCCTGAACTGGGAAAGAACAGCATGCAGAAGAAAGCGTCTGTGCTGTGAAGATCTGCAGCCATAAGAACACACCGAGGAGGTATGGACTTTAGCAATCTGAGAACAGCATGATGGGACTCTAGAGAAATAGAACAACAACAAGTGGCAGCTTTAGATTTGGAGCAATCCAGCAAAGCTTGCAAATTTCTTGCTGGGCACCACCCTCTTGGTCAGGGCGAGTGGCCAGAAATGGAGGCCATTTTCCATGGGGAAAACGAAGTCATTGGCCCAGGCTCTGGGTGTCAGATGACTGGTGGCATCTGGGGCTGTAAGGACTTGCAGGGTCCTAGTTGCTGGCAGCTTTCGTTCTGGAAGGATCCAGCACAGTTTGTAGATTCCTGGCTTGGCACTGCCCTGCCTGCCAGGCCAAGTGGCCAGAAATGAAGGCCATTTTCCATGGGAAAAACGAAGTCCTTTCCCCAGGGTCTCAGTAATATGTTCAAGGTGGCGTTTGAGGCTCTAAGTACTTCCAGGGCCCTAGTTGCTGCCAGCTTTTCTTTTGGAAAAATCCAGCAACGATTGCATCATTCTAGCTAGGCTCCCACTTTCTGCCAGGGTGAGTGGCTGCCAAGGGAGGCCATTTGCCATGGGAAAAAGAAGTCCTTTCCCCAGGGTCTGGGTGTCAGATGAAAGGTGGCCTTTGGGGTTCTGAGGACTTGTAGGGTAGTACTTACTGGCTAGAGTAGAGGAAATGGATTCTATTTGAATATCTGTCCCACAGGTCCTGGTTGTCCTTGATGGGCTGCAGCTGTGAGCATTGAAGAGAACTGGGATAAAAGGGGGCGGCGTAGCCATTCAGGGAGAGCCTTGAAGGAGCCCTGAACTGGGAAAGAACAGCATGCAGAAGAAAGCGTCTGTGCTGTGAAGATCTGCAGCCATAAGAACACACCGAGGAGGTATGGACTTTAGCAATCTGAGAACAGCATGATGGGACTCTAGAGAAATAGAACAACAACAAGTGGCAGCTTTCGATTTGGAGCAATCCAGCAAAGCTTGCAAATTTCTTGCTGGGCACCACCCTCTTGGTCAGGGCGAGTGGCCAGAAATGGAGGCCATTTTCCATGGGGAAAACGAAGTCATTGGCCCAGGCTCTGGGTGTCAGATGACTGGTGGCATCTGGGGCTGTAAGGACTTGCAGGGTCCTAGTTGCTGGCAGCTTTCGTTCTGGAAGGATCCAGCAGAGTTTGTAGATTCCTGGCTTGGCACTGCCCTGCCTGCCAGGCCAAGTGGCCACAAATGAAGGCCATTTTCCATGGGAAAAACGAAGTCCTTTCCCCAGGGTCTCAGGAATATGTTCAAGGTGGCGTTTGAGGCTCTAAGTACTTCCAGGGCCCTAGTTGCTGCCAGCTTTTCTTTTGGAAAAATCCAGCAACGATTGCATCATTCTAGCTAGGCTCCCACTTTCTGCCAGGGTGAGTGGCTGCCAAGGGAGGCCATTTGCCATGTGAAAAACAAGTCCTTTCCCCAGGGTCTGGGTGTCAGATGAAAGGTGGCCTTTGGGGTTCTGAGGACTTGTAGGGTAGTACTTACTGGCTAGAGTAGAGGAAATGGATTCTATTTGAATATCTGTCCCACAGGTCCTGGTTGTCCTTGATGGGCTGCAGCTGTGAGCATTGAAGAGAACTGGGATAAAAGGGGGCGGCGTAGCCATTCAGGGAGAGCCTTGAAGGAGCCCTGAACTGGGAAAGAACAGCATGCAGAAGAAAGCGTCTGTGCTGTGAAGATCTGCAGCCATAAGAACACACCGAGGAGGTATGGACTTTAGCAAGCTGAGAACAGCATGATGGGACTCTAGAGAAATAGAACAACAACAAGTGGCAGCTTTCGATTTGGAGCAATCCAGCAAAGCTTGCAAATTTCTTGCTGGGCACCACCCTCTTGGTCAGGGCGAGTGGCCAGAAATGGAGGCCATTTTCCATGGGGAAAACGAAGTCATTGGCCCAGGCTCTGGGTGTCAGATGACAGGTGGCATCTGGGGCTCTAAGGACTTGCAGGGTCCTAGTTGCTGGCAGCTTTCGTTCTGGAAGGATCCAGCAGAGTTTGTAGATTCCTGGCTTGGCACTGCCCTGCCTGCCAGGCCAAGTGGCCACAAATGAAGGCCATTTTCCATGGGAAAAACGAAGTCCTTTCCCCAGGGTCTCAGTAATATGTTCAAGGTGGCGTTTGAGGCTCTAAGTACTTCCAGGGCCCTAGTTGCTGCCAGCTTTTCTTTTGGAAAAATCCAGCAACGATTGCATCATTCTAGCTAGGCTCCCACTTTCTGCCAGGGTGAGTGGCTGCCAAGGGAGGCCATTTGCCATGGGAAAAAGAAGTCCTTTCCCCAGGGTCTGGGTGTCAGATGAAAGGTGGCCTTTGGGGTTCTGAGGACTTGTAGGGTAGTACTTACTGGCTAGAGTAGAGGAAATGGATTCTATTTGAATATCTGTCTAGAGGCTTTGCCCCACAGGTCCTGGTTGTCCTTGATGGGCTGCAGCTGTGAGCATTGAAGAGAACTGGGATAAAAGGGGGCGGCGTAGCCATTCAGGGAGAGCCTTGAAGGAGCCCTGAACTGGGAAAGAACAGCATGCAGAAGAAAGCGTCTGTGCTGTGAAGACCTGCAGCCATAAGAACACACCGAGGAGGTATGGACTTTAGCAATCTGAGAACAGCATTATGGGACTCTAGAGAAATAGAACAACAACAAGTGGCAGCTTTAGATTTGGAGCAATCCAGCAAAGCTTGCAAATTTCTTGCTGGGCACCACCCTCTTGGTCAGGGCGAGTGGCCAGAAATGGAGGCCATTTTCCATGGGGAAAACGAAGTCATTGGCCCAGGCTCTGGGTGTCAGATGACTGGTGGCATCTGGGGCTCTAAGGACTTGCAGGGTCCTAGTTGCTGGCAGCTTTCGTTCTGGAAGGATCCAGCAGAGTTTGTAGATTCCTGGCTTGGCACTGCCCTGCCTGCCAGGCCAAGTGGCCACAAATGAAGGCCATTTTCCATGGGAAAAACGAAGTCCTTTCCCCAGGGTCTCAGTAATATGTTCAAGGTGGCGTTTGAGGCTCTAAGTACTTCCAGGGCCCTAGTTGCTGCCAGCTTTTCTTTTGGAAAAATCCAGCAACGATTGCATCATTCTAGCAAGGCTCCCACTTTCTGCCAGGGTGAGTGGCTGCCAAGGGAGGCCATTTGCCATGGGAAAAAGAAGTCCTTTCCCCAGGGTCTGGGTGTCAGATGAAAGGTGGCCTTTGGGGTTCTGAGGACTTGTAGGGTAGTACTTACTGGCTAGAGTAGAGGAAATGGATTCTATTTGAATATCTGTCCCACAGGTCCTGGTTGTCCTTGATGGGCTGCAGCTGTGAGCATTGAAGAGAACTGGGATAAAAGGGGGCGGCGTAGCCATTCAGGGAGAGCCTTGAAGGAGCCCTGAACTGGGAAAGAACAGCATGCAGAAGAAAGCGTCTGTGCTGTGAAGATCTGCAGCCATAAGAACACACCGAGGAGGTATGGACTTTAGCAATCTGAGAACAGCATGATGGGACTCTAGAGAAATAGAACAACAACAAGTGGCAGCTTTCGATTTGGAGCAATCCAGCAAAGCTTGCAAATTTCTTGCTGGGCACCACCCTCTTGGTCAGGGCGAGTGGCCAGAAATGGAGGCCATTTTCCATGGGGAAAACGAAGTCATTGGCCCAGGCTCTGGGTGTCAGATGACAGGTGGCATCTGGGGCTGTAAGGACTTGCAGGGTCCTAGTTGCTGGCAGCTTTCGTTCTGGAAGGATCCAGCACAGTTTGTAGATTCCTGGCTTGGCACTGCCCTGCCTGCCAGGCCAAGTGGCCAGAAATGAAGGCCATTTTCCATGGGAAAAACGAAGTCCTTTCCCCAGGGTCTCAGGAATATGTTCAAGGTGGCGTTTGAGGCTCTAAGTACTTCCAGGGCCCTAGTTGCTGCCAGCTTTTCTTTTGGAAAAATCCAGCAACGATTGCATCATTCTAGCTAGGCTCCCACTTTCTGCCAGGGTGAGTGGCTGCCAAGGGAGGCCATTTGCCATGGGAAAAAGAAGTCCTTTCCCCAGGGTCTGGGTGTCAGATGAAAGGTGGCCTTTGGGGTTCTGAGGACTTGTAGGGTAGTACTTACTGGCTAGAGTAGAGGAAATGGATTCTATTTGAATATCTGTCTAGAGGCTTTGCCCCACAGGTCCTGGTTGTCCTTGATGGGCTGCAGCTGTGAGCATTGAAGAGAACTGGGATAAAAGGGGGCGGCGTAGCCATTCAGGGAGAGCCTTGAAGGAGCCCTGAACTGGGAAAGAACAGCATGCAGAAGAAAGCGTCTGTGCTGTGAAGACCTGCAGCCATAAGAACACACCGAGGAGGTATGGACTTTAGCAATCTGAGAACAGCATTATGGGACTCTAGAGAAATAGAAGAACAACAAGTGGCAGCTTTCGATTTGGAGCAATCCAGCAAAGCTTGCAAATTTCTTGCTGGGCACCACCCTCTTGGTCAGGGCGAGTGGCCAGAAATGGAGGCCATTTTCCATGGGGAAAACGAAGTCATTGGCCCAGGCTCTGGGTGTCAGATGACAGGTGGCATCTGGGGCTCTAAGGACTTGCAGGGTCCTAGTTGCTGGCAGCTTTCGTTTTGGAAGGATCCAGCACAGTTTGTAGATTCCTGGCTTGGCACTGCCCTGCCTGCCAGGCCAAGTGGCCAGAAATGAAGGCCATTTTCCATGGGAAAAACGAAGTCCTTTCCCCAGGGTCTCAGTAATATGTTCAAGGTGGCGTTTGAGGCTCTAAGTACTTCCAGGGCCCTAGTTGCTGCCAGCTTTTCTTTTGGAAAAATCCAGCAACGATTGCATCATTCTAGCTAGGCTCCCACTTTCTGCCAGGGTGAGTGGCTGCCAAGGGAGGCCATTTGCCATGGGAAAAAGAAGTCCTTTCCCCAGGGTCTGGGTGTCAGATGAAAGGTGGCCTTTGGGGTTCTGAGGACTTGTAGGGTAGTACTTACTGGCTAGAGTAGAGGAAATGGATTCTATTTGAATATCTGTCCCACAGGTCCTGGTTGTCCTTGATGGGCTGCAGCTGTGAGCATTGAAGAGAACTGGGATAAAAGGGGGCGGCGTAGCCATTCAGGGAGAGCCTTGAAGGAGCCCTGAACTGGGAAAGAACAGCATGCAGAAGAAAGCGTCTGTGCTGTGAAGATCTGCAGCCATAAGAACACACCGAGGAGGTATGGACTTTAGCAATCTGAGAACAGCATGATGGGACTCTAGAGAAATAGAACAACAACAAGTGGCAGCTTTAGATTTGGAGCAATCCAGCAAAGCTTGCAAATTTCTTGCTGGGCACCACCCTCTTGGTCAGGGCGAGTGGCCAGAAATGGAGGCCATTTTCCATGGGGAAAACGAAGTCATTGGCCCAGGCTCTGGGTGTCAGATGACTGGTGGCATCTGGGGCTGTAAGGACTTGCAGGGTCCTAGTTGCTGGCAGCTTTCGTTCTGGAAGGATCCAGCAGAGTTTGTAGATTCCTGGCTTGGCACTGCCCTGCCTGCCAGGCCAAGTGGCCACAAATGAAGGCCATTTTCCATGGGAAAAACGAAGTCCTTTCCCCAGGGTCTCAGTAATATGTTCAAGGTGGCGTTTGAGGCTCTAAGTACTTCCAGGGCCCTAGTTGCTGCCAGCTTTTCTTTTGGAAAAATCCAGCAACGATTGCATCATTCTAGCTAGGCTCCCACTTTCTGCCAGGGTGAGTGGCTGCCAAGGGAGGCCATTTGCCATGGGAAAAAGAAGTCCTTTCCCCAGGGTCTGGGTGTCAGATGAAAGGTGGCCTTTGGGGTTCTGAGGACTTGTAGGGTAGTACTTACTGGCTAGAGTAGAGGAAATGGATTCTATTTGAATATCTGTCTAGAGGCTTTGCCCCACAGGTCCTGGTTGTCCTTGATGGGCTGCAGCTGTGAGCATTGAAGAGAACTGGGATAAAAGGGGGCGGCGTAGCCATTCAGGGAGAGCCTTGAAGGAGCCCTGAACTGGGAAAGAACAGCATGCAGAAGAAAGCGTCTGTGCTGTGAAGATCTGCAGCCATAAGAACACACCGAGGAGGTATGGACTTTAGCAATCTGAGAACAGCATTATGGGACTCTAGAGAAATAGAACAACAACAAGTGGCAGCTTTCGATTTGGAGCAATCCAGCAAAGCTTGCAAATTTCTTGCTGGGCACCACCCTCTTGGTCAGGGCGAGTGGCCAGAAATGGAGGCCATTTTCCATGGGGAAAACGAAGTCATTGGCCCAGGCTCTGGGTGTCAGATGACTGGTGGCATCTGGGGCTCTAAGGACTTGCAGGGTCCTAGTTGCTGGCAGCTTTCGTTCTGGAAGGATCCAGCAGAGTTTGTAGATTCCTGGCTTGGCACTGCCCTGCCTGCCAGGCCAAGTGGCCACAAATGAAGGCCATTTTCCATGGGAAAAACGAAGTCCTTTCCCCAGGGTCTCAGTAATATGTTCAAGGTGGCGTTTGAGGCTCTAAGTACTTCCAGGGCCCTAGTTGCTGCCAGCTTTTCTTTTGGAAAAATCCAGCAACGATTGCATCATTCTAGCTAGGCTCCCACTTTCTGCCAGGGTGAGTGGCTGCCAAGGGAGGCCATTTGCCATGGGAAAAAGAAGTCCTTTCCCCAGGGTCTGGGTGTCAGATGAAAGGTGGCCTTTGGGGTTCTGAGGACTTGTAGGGTAGTACTTACTGGCTAGAGTAGAGGAAATGGATTCTATTTGAATATCTGTCTAGAGGCTTTGCCCCACAGGTCCTGGTTGTCCTTGATGGGCTGCAGCTGTGAGCATTGAAGAGAACTGGGATAAAAGGGGGCGGCGTAGCCATTCAGGGAGAGCCTTGAAGGAGCCCTGAACTGGGAAAGAACAGCATGCAGAAGAAAGCGTCTGTGCTGTGAAGACCTGCAGCCATAAGAACACACCGAGGAGGTATGGACTTTAGCAATCTGAGAACAGCATTATGGGACTCTAGAGAAATAGAACAACAACAAGTGGCAGCTTTAGATTTGGAGCAATCCAGCAAAGCTTGCAAATTTCTTGCTGGGCACCACCCTCTTGGTCAGGGCGAGTGGCCAGAAATGGAGGCCATTTTCCATGGGGAAAACGAAGTCATTGGCCCAGGCTCTGGGTGTCAGATGACTGGTGGCATCTGGGGCTCTAAGGACTTGCAGGGTCCTAGTTGCTGGCAGCTTTCGTTCTGGAAGGATCCAGCAGAGTTTGTAGATTCCTGGCTTGGCACTGCCCTGCCTGCCAGGCCAAGTGGCCACAAATGAAGGCCATTTTCCATGGGAAAAACGAAGTCCTTTCCCCAGGGTCTCAGTAATATGTTCAAGGTGGCGTTTGAGGCTCTAAGTACTTCCAGGGCCCTAGTTGCTGCCAGCTTTTCTTTTGGAAAAATCCAGCAACGATTGCATCATTCTAGCAAGGCTCCCACTTTCTGCCAGGGTGAGTGGCTGCCAAGGGAGGCCATTTGCCATGGGAAAAAGAAGTCCTTTCCCCAGGGTCTGGGTGTCAGATGAAAGGTGGCCTTTGGGGTTCTGAGGACTTGTAGGGTAGTACTTACTGGCTAGAGTAGAGGAAATGGATTCTATTTGAATATCTGTCCCACAGGTCCTGGTTGTCCTTGATGGGCTGCAGCTGTGAGCATTGAAGAGAACTGGGATAAAAGGGGGCGGCGTAGCCATTCAGGGAGAGCCTTGAAGGAGCCCTGAACTGGGAAAGAACAGCATGCAGAAGAAAGCGTCTGTGCTGTGAAGATCTGCAGCCATAAGAACACACCGAGGAGGTATGGACTTTAGCAATCTGAGAACAGCATGATGGGACTCTAGAGAAATAGAACAACAACAAGTGGCAGCTTTCGATTTGGAGCAATCCAGCAAAGCTTGCAAATTTCTTGCTGGGCACCACCCTCTTGGTCAGGGCGAGTGGCCAGAAATGGAGGCCATTTTCCATGGGGAAAACGAAGTCATTGGCCCAGGCTCTGGGTGTCAGATGACAGGTGGCATCTGGGGCTGTAAGGACTTGCAGGGTCCTAGTTGCTGGCAGCTTTCGTTCTGGAAGGATCCAGCACAGTTTGTAGATTCCTGGCTTGGCACTGCCCTGCCTGCCAGGCCAAGTGGCCAGAAATGAAGGCCATTTTCCATGGGAAAAACGAAGTCCTTTCCCCAGGGTCTCAGGAATATGTTCAAGGTGGCGTTTGAGGCTCTAAGTACTTCCAGGGCCCTAGTTGCTGCCAGCTTTTCTTTTGGAAAAATCCAGCAACGATTGCATCATTCTAGCTAGGCTCCCACTTTCTGCCAGGGTGAGTGGCTGCCAAGGGAGGCCATTTGCCATGGGAAAAAGAAGTCCTTTCCCCAGGGTCTGGGTGTCAGATGAAAGGTGGCCTTTGGGGTTCTGAGGACTTGTAGGGTAGTACTTACTGGCTAGAGTAGAGGAAATGGATTCTATTTGAATATCTGTCTAGAGGCTTTGCCCCACAGGTCCTGGTTGTCCTTGATGGGCTGCAGCTGTGAGCATTGAAGAGAACTGGGATAAAAGGGGGCGGCGTAGCCATTCAGGGAGAGCCTTGAAGGAGCCCTGAACTGGGAAAGAACAGCATGCAGAAGAAAGCGTCTGTGCTGTGAAGATCTGCAGCCATAAGAACACACCGAGGAGGTATGGACTTTAGCAATCTGAGAACAGCATTATGGGACTCTAGAGAAATAGAAGAACAACAAGTGGCAGCTTTCGATTTGGAGCAATCCAGCAAAGCTTGCAAATTTCTTGCTGGGCACCACCCTCTTGGTCAGGGCGAGTGGCCAGAAATGGAGGCCATTTTCCATGGGGAAAACGAAGTCATTGGCCCAGGCTCTGGGTGTCAGATGACAGGTGGCATCTGGGGCTCTAAGGACTTGCAGGGTCCTAGTTGCTGGCAGCTTTCGTTTTGGAAGGATCCAGCACAGTTTGTAGATTCCTGGCTTGGCACTGCCCTGCCTGCCAGGCCAAGTGGCCACAAATGAAGGCCATTTTCCATGGGAAAAACGAAGTCCTTTCCCCAGGGTCTCAGTAATATGTTCAAGGTGGCGTTTGAGGCTCTAAGTACTTCCAGGGCCCTAGTTGCTGCCAGCTTTTCTTTTGGAAAAATCCAGCAACGATTGCATCATTCTAGCTAGGCTCCCACTTTCTGCCAGGGTGAGTGGCTGCCAAGGGAGGCCATTTGCCATGGGAAAAAGAAGTCCTTTCCCCAGGGTCTGGGTGTCAGATGAAAGGTGGCCTTTGGGGTTCTGAGGACTTGTAGGGTAGTACTTACTGGCTAGAGTAGAGGAAATGGATTCTATTTGAATATCTGTCCCACAGGTCCTGGTTGTCCTTGATGGGCTGCAGCTGTGAGCATTGAAGAGAACTGGGATAAAAGGGGGCGGCGTAGCCATTCAGGGAGAGCCTTGAAGGAGCCCTGAACTGGGAAAGAACAGCATGCAGAAGAAAGCGTCTGTGCTGTGAAGATCTGCAGCCATAAGAACACACCGAGGAGGTATGGACTTTAGCAATCTGAGAACAGCATGATGGGACTCTAGAGAAATAGAACAACAACAAGTGGCAGCTTTAGATTTGGAGCAATCCAGCAAAGCTTGCAAATTTCTTGCTGGGCACCACCCTCTTGGTCAGGGCGAGTGGCCAGAAATGGAGGCCATTTTCCATGGGGAAAACGAAGTCATTGGCCCAGGCTCTGGGTGTCAGATGACTGGTGGCATCTGGGGCTGTAAGGACTTGCAGGGTCCTAGTTGCTGGCAGCTTTCGTTCTGGAAGGATCCAGCAGAGTTTGTAGATTCCTGGCTTGGCACTGCCCTGCCTGCCAGGCCAAGTGGCCACAAATGAAGGCCATTTTCCATGGGAAAAACGAAGTCCTTTCCCCAGGGTCTCAGTAATATGTTCAAGGTGGCGTTTGAGGCTCTAAGTACTTCCAGGGCCCTAGTTGCTGCCAGCTTTTCTTTTGGAAAAATCCAGCAACGATTGCATCATTCTAGCTAGGCTCCCACTTTCTGCCAGGGTGAGTGGCTGCCAAGGGAGGCCATTTGCCATGGGAAAAAGAAGTCCTTTCCCCAGGGTCTGGGTGTCAGATGAAAGGTGGCCTTTGGGGTTCTGAGGACTTGTAGGGTAGTACTTACTGGCTAGAGTAGAGGAAATGGATTCTATTTGAATATCTGTCTAGAGGCTTTGCCCCACAGGTCCTGGTTGTCCTTGATGGGCTGCAGCTGTGAGCATTGAAGAGAACTGGGATAAAAGGGGGCGGCGTAGCCATTCAGGGAGAGCCTTGAAGGAGCCCTGAACTGGGAAAGAACAGCATGCAGAAGAAAGCGTCTGTGCTGTGAAGATCTGCAGCCATAAGAACACACCGAGGAGGTATGGACTTTAGCAATCTGAGAACAGCATTATGGGACTCTAGAGAAATAGAACAACAACAAGTGGCAGCTTTCGATTTGGAGCAATCCAGCAAAGCTTGCAAATTTCTTGCTGGGCACCACCCTCTTGGTCAGGGCGAGTGGCCAGAAATGGAGGCCATTTTCCATGGGGAAAACGAAGTCATTGGCCCAGGCTCTGGGTGTCAGATGACTGGTGGCATCTGGGGCTCTAAGGACTTGCAGGGTCCTAGTTGCTGGCAGCTTTCGTTCTGGAAGGATCCAGCAGAGTTTGTAGATTCCTGGCTTGGCACTGCCCTGCCTGCCAGGCCAAGTGGCCACAAATGAAGGCCATTTTCCATGGGAAAAACGAAGTCCTTTCCCCAGGGTCTCAGTAATATGTTCAAGGTGGCGTTTGAGGCTCTAAGTACTTCCAGGGCCCTAGTTGCTGCCAGCTTTTCTTTTGGAAAAATCCAGCAACGATTGCATCATTCTAGCTAGGCTCCCACTTTCTGCCAGGGTGAGTGGCTGCCAAGGGAGGCCATTTGCCATGGGAAAAAGAAGTCCTTTCCCCAGGGTCTGGGTGTCAGATGAAAGGTGGCCTTTGGGGTTCTGAGGACTTGTAGGGTAGTACTTACTGGCTAGAGTAGAGGAAATGGATTCTATTTGAATATCTGTCTAGAGGCTTTGCCCCACAGGTCCTGGTTGTCCTTGATGGGCTGCAGCTGTGAGCATTGAAGAGAACTGGGATAAAAGGGGGCGGCGTAGCCATTCAGGGAGAGCCTTGAAGGAGCCCTGAACTGGGAAAGAACAGCATGCAGAAGAAAGCGTCTGTGCTGTGAAGATCTGCAGCCATAAGAACACACCGAGGAGGTATGGACTTTAGCAATCTGAGAACAGCATTATGGGACTCTAGAGAAATAGAAGAACAACAAGTGGCAGCTTTCGATTTGGAGCAATCCAGCAAAGCTTGCAAATTTCTTGCTGGGCACCACCCTCTTGGTCAGGGCGAGTGGCCAGAAATGGAGGCCATTTTCCATGGGGAAAACGAAGTCATTGGCCCAGGCTCTGGGTGTCAGATGACAGGTGGCATCTGGGGCTCTAAGGACTTGCAGGGTCCTAGTTGCTGGCAGCTTTCGTTTTGGAAGGATCCAGCACAGTTTGTAGATTCCTGGCTTGGCACTGCCCTGCCTGCCAGGCCAAGTGGCCACAAATGAAGGCCATTTTCCATGGGAAAAACGAAGTCCTTTCCCCAGGGTCTCAGTAATATGTTCAAGGTGGCGTTTGAGGCTCTAAGTACTTCCAGGGCCCTAGTTGCTGCCAGCTTTTCTTTTGGAAAAATCCAGCAACGATTGCATCATTCTAGCTAGGCTCCCACTTTCTGCCAGGGTGAGTGGCTGCCAAGGGAGGCCATTTGCCATGGGAAAAAGAAGTCCTTTCCCCAGGGTCTGGGTGTCAGATGAAAGGTGGCCTTTGGGGTTCTGAGGACTTGTAGGGTAGTACTTACTGGCTAGAGTAGAGGAAATGGATTCTATTTGAATATCTGTCCCACAGGTCCTGGTTGTCCTTGATGGGCTGCAGCTGTGAGCATTGAAGAGAACTGGGATAAAAGGGGGCGGCGTAGCCATTCAGGGAGAGCCTTGAAGGAGCCCTGAACTGGGAAAGAACAGCATGCAGAAGAAAGCGTCTGTGCTGTGAAGATCTGCAGCCATAAGAACACACCGAGGAGGTATGGACTTTAGCAATCTGAGAACAGCATGATGGGACTCTAGAGAAATAGAACAACAACAAGTGGCAGCTTTAGATTTGGAGCAATCCAGCAAAGCTTGCAAATTTCTTGCTGGGCACCACCCTCTTGGTCAGGGCGAGTGGCCAGAAATGGAGGCCATTTTCCATGGGGAAAACGAAGTCATTGGCCCAGGCTCTGGGTGTCAGATGACTGGTGGCATCTGGGGCTGTAAGGACTTGCAGGGTCCTAGTTGCTGGCAGCTTTCGTTCTGGAAGGATCCAGCAGAGTTTGTAGATTCCTGGCTTGGCACTGCCCTGCCTGCCAGGCCAAGTGGCCACAAATGAAGGCCATTTTCCATGGGAAAAACGAAGTCCTTTCCCCAGGGTCTCAGTAATATGTTCAAGGTGGCGTTTGAGGCTCTAAGTACTTCCAGGGCCCTAGTTGCTGCCAGCTTTTCTTTTGGAAAAATCCAGCAACGATTGCATCATTCTAGCTAGGCTCCCACTTTCTGCCAGGGTGAGTGGCTGCCAAGGGAGGCCATTTGCCATGGGAAAAAGAAGTCCTTTCCCCAGGGTCTGGGTGTCAGATGAAAGGTGGCCTTTGGGGTTCTGAGGACTTGTAGGGTAGTACTTACTGGCTAGAGTAGAGGAAATGGATTCTATTTGAATATCTGTCCCACAGGTCCTGGTTGTCCTTGATGGGCTGCAGCTGTGAGCATTGAAGAGAACTGGGATAAAAGGGGGCGGCGTAGCCATTCAGGGAGAGCCTTGAAGGAGCCCTGAACTGGGAAAGAACAGCATGCAGAAGAAAGCGTCTGTGCTGTGAAGATCTGCAGCCATAAGAACACACCGAGGAGGTATGGACTTTAGCAATCTGAGAACAGCATGATGGGACTCTAGAGAAATAGAACAACAACAAGTGGCAGCTTTCGATTTGGAGCAATCCAGCAAAGCTTGCAAATTTCTTGCTGGGCACCACCCTCTTGGTCAGGGCGAGTGGCCAGAAATGGAGGCCATTTTCCATGGGGAAAACGAAGTCATTGGCCCAGGCTCTGGGTGTCAGATGACAGGTGGCATCTGGGGCTGTAAGGACTTGCAGGGTCCTAGTTGCTGGCAGCTTTCGTTCTGGAAGGATCCAGCACAGTTTGTAGATTCCTGGCTTGGCACTGCCCTGCCTGCCAGGCCAAGTGGCCAGAAATGAAGGCCATTTTCCATGGGAAAAACGAAGTCCTTTCCCCAGGGTCTCAGGAATATGTTCAAGGTGGCGTTTGAGGCTCTAAGTACTTCCAGGGCCCTAGTTGCTGCCAGCTTTTCTTTTGGAAAAATCCAGCAACGATTGCATCATTCTAGCTAGGCTCCCACTTTCTGCCAGGGTGAGTGGCTGCCAAGGGAGGCCATTTGCCATGGGAAAAAGAAGTCCTTTCCCCAGGGTCTGGGTGTCAGATGAAAGGTGGCCTTTGGGGTTCTGAGGACTTGTAGGGTAGTACTTACTGGCTAGAGTAGAGGAAATGGATTCTATTTGAATATCTGTCTAGAGGCTTTGCCCCACAGGTCCTGGTTGTCCTTGATGGGCTGCAGCTGTGAGCATTGAAGAGAACTGGGATAAAAGGGGGCGGCGTAGCCATTCAGGGAGAGCCTTGAAGGAGCCCTGAACTGGGAAAGAACAGCATGCAGAAGAAAGCGTCTGTGCTGTGAAGATCTGCAGCCATAAGAACACACCGAGGAGGTATGGACTTTAGCAATCTGAGAACAGCATTATGGGACTCTAGAGAAATAGAAGAACAACAAGTGGCAGCTTTCGATTTGGAGCAATCCAGCAAAGCTTGCAAATTTCTTGCTGGGCACCACCCTCTTGGTCAGGGCGAGTGGCCAGAAATGGAGGCCATTTTCCATGGGGAAAACGAAGTCATTGGCCCAGGCTCTGGGTGTCAGATGACAGGTGGCATCTGGGGCTCTAAGGACTTGCAGGGTCCTAGTTGCTGGCAGCTTTCGTTTTGGAAGGATCCAGCACAGTTTGTAGATTCCTGGCTTGGCACTGCCCTGCCTGCCAGGCCAAGTGGCCACAAATGAAGGCCATTTTCCATGGGAAAAACGAAGTCCTTTCCCCAGGGTCTCAGTAATATGTTCAAGGTGGCGTTTGAGGCTCTAAGTACTTCCAGGGCCCTAGTTGCTGCCAGCTTTTCTTTTGGAAAAATCCAGCAACGATTGCATCATTCTAGCTAGGCTCCCACTTTCTGCCAGGGTGAGTGGCTGCCAAGGGAGGCCATTTGCCATGGGAAAAAGAAGTCCTTTCCCCAGGGTCTGGGTGTCAGATGAAAGGTGGCCTTTGGGGTTCTGAGGACTTGTAGGGTAGTACTTACTGGCTAGAGTAGAGGAAATGGATTCTATTTGAATATCTGTCCCACAGGTCCTGGTTGTCCTTGATGGGCTGCAGCTGTGAGCATTGAAGAGAACTGGGATAAAAGGGGGCGGCGTAGCCATTCAGGGAGAGCCTTGAAGGAGCCCTGAACTGGGAAAGAACAGCATGCAGAAGAAAGCGTCTGTGCTGTGAAGATCTGCAGCCATAAGAACACACCGAGGAGGTATGGACTTTAGCAATCTGAGAACAGCATGATGGGACTCTAGAGAAATAGAACAACAACAAGTGGCAGCTTTCGATTTGGAGCAATCCAGCAAAGCTTGCAAATTTCTTGCTGGGCACCACCCTCTTGGTCAGGGCGAGTGGCCAGAAATGGAGGCCATTTTCCATGGGGAAAACGAAGTCATTGGCCCAGGCTCTGGGTGTCAGATGACTGGTGGCATCTGGGGCTGTAAGGACTTGCAGGGTCCTAGTTGCTGGCAGCTTTCGTTCTGGAAGGATCCAGCAGAGTTTGTAGATTCCTGGCTTGGCACTGCCCTGCCTGCCAGGCCAAGTGGCCACAAATGAAGGCCATTTTCCATGGGAAAAACGAAGTCCTTTCCCCAGGGTCTCAGTAATATGTTCAAGGTGGCGTTTGAGGCTCTAAGTACTTCCAGGGCCCTAGTTGCTGCCAGCTTTTCTTTTGGAAAAATCCAGCAACGATTGCATCATTCTAGCTAGGCTCCCACTTTCTGCCAGGGTGAGTGGCTGCCAAGGGAGGCCATTTGCCATGGGAAAAAGAAGTCCTTTCCCCAGGGTCTGGGTGTCAGATGAAAGGTGGCCTTTGGGGTTCTGAGGACTTGTAGGGTAGTACTTACTGGCTAGAGTAGAGGAAATGGATTCTATTTGAATATCTGTCTAGAGGCTTTGCCCCACAGGTCCTGGTTGTCCTTGATGGGCTGCAGCTGTGAGCATTGAAGAGAACTGGGATAAAAGGGGGCGGCGTAGCCATTCAGGGAGAGCCTTGAAGGAGCCCTGAACTGGGAAAGAACAGCATGCAGAAGAAAGCGTCTGTGCTGTGAAGATCTGCAGCCATAAGAACACACCGAGGAGGTATGGACTTTAGCAATCTGAGAACAGCATTATGGGACTCTAGAGAAATAGAAGAACAACAAGTGGCAGCTTTCGATTTGGAGCAATCCAGCAAAGCTTGCAAATTTCTTGCTGGGCACCACCCTCTTGGTCAGGGCGAGTGGCCAGAAATGGAGGCCATTTTCCATGGGGAAAACGAAGTCATTGGCCCAGGCTCTGGGTGTCAGATGACTGGTGGCATCTGGGGCTCTAAGGACTTGCAGGGTCCTAGTTGCTGGCAGCTTTCGTTTTGGAAGGATCCAGCACAGTTTGTAGATTCCTGGCTTGGCACTGCCCTGCCTGCCAGGCCAAGTGGCCACAAATGAAGGCCATTTTCCATGGGAAAAACGAAGTCCTTTCCCCAGGGTCTCAGTAATATGTTCAAGGTGGCGTTTGAGGCTCTAAGTACTTCCAGGGCCCTAGTTGCTGCCAGCTTTTCTTTTGGAAAAATCCAGCAACGATTGCATCATTCTAGCTAGGCTCCCACTTTCTGCCAGGGTGAGTGGCTGCCAAGGGAGGCCATTTGCCATGGGAAAAAGAAGTCCTTTCCCCAGGGTCTGGGTGTCAGATGAAAGGTGGCCTTTGGGGTTCTGAGGACTTGTAGGGTAGTACTTACTGGCTAGAGTAGAGGAAATGGATTCTATTTGAATATCTGTCCCACAGGTCCTGGTTGTCCTTGATGGGCTGCAGCTGTGAGCATTGAAGAGAACTGGGATAAAAGGGGGCGGCGTAGCCATTCAGGGAGAGCCTTGAAGGAGCCCTGAACTGGGAAAGAACAGCATGCAGAAGAAAGCGTCTGTGCTGTGAAGATCTGCAGCCATAAGAACACACCGAGGAGGTATGGACTTTAGCAATCTGAGAACAGCATGATGGGACTCTAGAGAAATAGAACAACAACAAGTGGCAGCTTTCGATTTGGAGCAATCCAGCAAAGCTTGCAAATTTCTTGCTGGGCACCACCCTCTTGGTCAGGGCGAGTGGCCAGAAATGGAGGCCATTTTCCATGGGGAAAACGAAGTCATTGGCCCAGGCTCTGGGTGTCAGATGACTGGTGGCATCTGGGGCTCTAAGGACTTGCAGGGTCCTAGTTGCTGGCAGCTTTCGTTCTGGAAGGATCCAGCACAGTTTGTAGATTCCTGGCTTGGCACTGCCCTGCCTGCCAGGCCAAGTGGCCACAAATGAAGGCCATTTTCCATGGGAAAAACGAAGTCCTTTCCCCAGGGTCTCAGTAATATGTTCAAGGTGGCGTTTGAGGCTCTAAGTACTTCCAGGGCCCTAGTTGCTGCCAGCTTTTCTTTTGGAAAAATCCAGCAACGATTGCATCATTCTAGCTAGGCTCCCACTTTCTGCCAGGGTGAGTGGCTGCCAAGGGAGGCCATTTGCCATGGGAAAAAGAAGTCCTTTCCCCAGGGTCTGGGTGTCAGATGAAAGGTGGCCTTTGGGGTTCTGAGGACTTGTAGGGTAGTACTTACTGGCTAGAGTAGAGGAAATGGATTCTATTTGAATATCTGTCTAGAGGCTTTGCCCCACAGGTCCTGGTTGTCCTTGATGGGCTGCAGCTGTGAGCATTGAAGAGAACTGGGATAAAAGGGGGCGGCGTAGCCATTCAGGGAGAGCCTTGAAGGAGCCCTGAACTGGGAAAGAACAGCATGCAGAAGAAAGCGTCTGTGCTGTGAAGATCTGCAGCCATAAGAACACACCGAGGAGGTATGGACTTTAGCAATCTGAGAACAGCATTATGGGACTCTAGAGAAATAGAACAACAACAAGTGGCAGCTTTCGATTTGGAGCAATCCAGCAAAGCTTGCAAATTTCTTGCTGGGCACCACCCTCTTGGTCAGGGCGAGTGGCCAGAAATGGAGGCCATTTTCCATGGGGAAAACGAAGTCATTGGCCCAGGCTCTGGGTGTCAGATGACTGGTGGCATCTGGGGCTCTAAGGACTTGCAGGGTCCTAGTTGCTGGCAGCTTTCGTTCTGGAAGGATCCAGCAGAGTTTGTAGATTCCTGGCTTGGCACTGCCCTGCCTGCCAGGCCAAGTGGCCACAAATGAAGGCCATTTTCCATGGGAAAAACGAAGTCCTTTCCCCAGGGTCTCAGTAATATGTTCAAGGTGGCGTTTGAGGCTCTAAGTACTTCCAGGGCCCTAGTTGCTGCCAGCTTTTCTTTTGGAAAAATCCAGCAACGATTGCATCATTCTAGCTAGGCTCCCACTTTCTGCCAGGGTGAGTGGCTGCCAAGGGAGGCCATTTGCCATGGGAAAAAGAAGTCCTTTCCCCAGGGTCTGGGTGTCAGATGAAAGGTGGCCTTTGGGGTTCTGAGGACTTGTAGGGTAGTACTTACTGGCTAGAGTAGAGGAAATGGATTCTATTTGAATATCTGTCCCACAGGTCCTGGTTGTCCTTGATGGGCTGCAGCTGTGAGCATTGAAGAGAACTGGGATAAAAGGGGGCGGCGTAGCCATTCAGGGAGAGCCTTGAAGGAGCCCTGAACTGGGAAAGAACAGCATGCAGAAGAAAGCGTCTGTGCTGTGAAGATCTGCAGCCATAAGAACACACCGAGGAGGTATGGACTTTAGCAATCTGAGAACAGCATGATGGGACTCTAGAGAAATAGAACAACAACAAGTGGCAGCTTTCGATTTGGAGCAATCCAGCAAAGCTTGCAAATTTCTTGCTGGGCACCACCCTCTTGGTCAGGGCGAGTGGCCAGAAATGGAGGCCATTTTCCATGGGGAAAACGAAGTCATTGGCCCAGGCTCTGGGTGTCAGATGACAGGTGGCATCTGGGGCTCTAAGGACTTGCAGGGTCCTAGTTGCTGGCAGCTTTCGTTCTGGAAGGATCCAGCACAGTTTGTAGATTCCTGGCTTGGCACTGCCCTGCCTGCCAGGCCAAGTGGCCAGAAATGAAGGCCATTTTCCATGGGAAAAACGAAGTCCTTTCCCCAGGGTCTCAGGAATATGTTCAAGGTGGCGTTTGAGGCTCTAAGTACTTCCAGGGCCCTAGTTGCTGCCAGCTTTTCTTTTGGAAAAATCCAGCAACGATTGCATCATTCTAGCTAGGCTCCCACTTTCTGCCAGGGTGAGTGGCTGCCAAGGGAGGCCATTTGCCATGGGAAAAAGAAGTCCTTTCCCCAGGGTCTGGGTGTCAGATGAAAGGTGGCCTTTGGGGTTCTGAGGACTTGTAGGGTAGTACTTACTGGCTAGAGTAGAGGAAATGGATTCTATTTGAATATCTGTCTAGAGGCTTTGCCCCACAGGTCCTGGTTGTCCTTGATGGGCTGCAGCTGTGAGCATTGAAGAGAACTGGGATAAAAGGGGGCGGCGTAGCCATTCAGGGAGAGCCTTGAAGGAGCCCTGAACTGGGAAAGAACAGCATGCAGAAGAAAGCGTCTGTGCTGTGAAGATCTGCAGCCATAAGAACACACCGAGGAGGTATGGACTTTAGCAATCTGAGAACAGCATTATGGGACTCTAGAGAAATAGAACAACAACAAGTGGCAGCTTTAGATTTGGAGCAATCCAGCAAAGCTTGCAAATTTCTTGCTGGGCACCACCCTCTTGGTCAGGGCGAGTGGCCAGAAATGGAGGCCATTTTCCATGGGGAAAACGAAGTCATTGGCCCAGGCTCTGGGTGTCAGATGACAGGTGGCATCTGGGGCTCTAAGGACTTGCAGGGTCCTAGTTGCTGGCAGCTTTCGTTTTGGAAGGATCCAGCACAGTTTGTAGATTCCTGGCTTGGCACTGCCCTGCCTGCCAGGCCAAGTGGCCACAAATGAAGGCCATTTTCCATGGGAAAAACGAAGTCCTTTCCCCAGGGTCTCAGTAATATGTTCAAGGTGGCGTTTGAGGCTCTAAGTACTTCCAGGGCCCTAGTTGCTGCCAGCTTTTCTTTTGGAAAAATCCAGCAACGATTGCATCATTTTTGCTAGGCTCCCACTTTCTGCCAGGGTGAGTGGCTGCCAAGGGAGGCCATTTGCCATGGGAAAAAGAAGTCCTTTCCCCAGGGTCTGGGTGTCAGATGAAAGGTGGCCTTTGGGGTTCTGAGGACTTGTAGGGTAGTACTTACTGGCTAGAGTAGAGGAAATGGATTCTATTTGAATATCTGTCTAGAGGCTTTGCCCCACAGGTCCTGGTTGTCCTTGATGGGCTGCAGCTGTGAGCATTGAAGAGAACTGGGATAAAAGGGGGCGGCGTAGCCATTCAGGGAGAGCCTTGAAGGAGCCCTGAACTGGGAAAGAACAGCATGCAGAAGAAAGCGTCTGTGCTGTGAAGATCTGCAGCCATAAGAACACACCGAGGAGGTATGGACTTTAGCAATCTGAGAACAGCATGATGGGACTCTAGAGAAATAGAACAACAACAAGTGGCAGCTTTCGATTTGGAGCAATCCAGCAAAGCTTGCAAATTTCTTGCTGGGCACCACCCTCTTGGTCAGGGCGAGTGGCCAGAAATGGAGGCCATTTTCCATGGGGAAAACGAAGTCATTGGCCCAGGCTCTGGGTGTCAGATGACTGGTGGCATCTGGGGCTGTAAGGACTTGCAGGGTCCTAGTTGCTGGCAGCTTTCGTTCTGGAAGGATCCAGCAGAGTTTGTAGATTCCTGGCTTGGCACTGCCCTGCCTGCCAGGCCAAGTGGCCACAAATGAAGGCCATTTTCCATGGGAAAAACGAAGTCCTTTCCCCAGGGTCTCAGTAATATGTTCAAGGTGGCGTTTGAGGCTCTAAGTACTTCCAGGGCCCTAGTTGCTGCCAGCTTTTCTTTTGGAAAAATCCAGCAACGATTGCATCATTCTAGCTAGGCTCCCACTTTCTGCCAGGGTGAGTGGCTGCCAAGGGAGGCCATTTGCCATGGGAAAAAGAAGTCCTTTCCCCAGGGTCTGGGTGTCAGATGAAAGGTGGCCTTTGGGGTTCTTAGGACTTGTAGGGTAGTACTTACTGGCTAGAGTAGAGGAAATGGATTCTATTTGAATATCTGTCCCACAGGTCCTGGTTGTCCTTGATGGGCTGCAGCTGTGAGCATTGAAGAGAACTGGGATAAAAGGGGGCGGCGTAGCCATTCAGGGAGAGCCTTGAAGGAGCCCTGAACTGGGAAAGAACAGCATGCAGAAGAAAGCGTCTGTGCTGTGAAGATCTGCAGCCATAAGAACACACCGAGGAGGTATGGACTTTAGCAATCTGAGAACAGCATGATGGGACTCTAGAGAAATAGGACAACAACAAGTGGCAGCTTTCAATTTGGAGCAATCCAGCAAAGCTTGCAAATTTCTTGCTGGGCACCACCCTCTTGGTCAGGGCGAGTGGCCAGAAATGGAGGCCATTTTCCATGGGGAAAACGAAGTCATTGGCCCAGGCTCTGGGTGTCAGATGACTGGTGGCATCTGGGGCTGTAAGGACTTGCAGGGTCCTAGTTGCTGGCAGCTTTCGTTCTGGAAGGATCCAGCAGAGTTTGTAGATTCCTGGCTTGGCACTGCCCTGCCTGCCAGGCCAAGTGGCCACAAATGAAGGCCATTTTCCATGGGAAAAACGAAGTCCTTTCCCCAGGGTCTCAGTAATATGTTCAAGGTGGCGTTTGAGGCTCTAAGTACTTCCAGGGCCCTAGTTGCTGCCAGCTTTTCTTTTGGAAAAATCCAGCAACGATTGCATCATTCTAGCTAGGCTCCCACTTTCTGCCAGGGTGAGTGGCTGCCAAGGGAGGCCATTTGCCATGGGAAAAAGAAGTCCTTTCCCCAGGGTCTGGGTGTCAGATGAAAGGTGGCCTTTGGGGTTCTGAGGACTTGTAGGGTAGTACTTACTGGCTAGAGTAGAGGAAATGGATTCTATTTGAATATCTGTCCCACAGGTCCTGGTTGTCCTTGATGGGCTGCAGCTGTGAGCATTGAAGAGAACTGGGATAAAAGGGGGCGGCGTAGCCATTCAGGGAGAGCCTTGAAGGAGCCCTGAACTGGGAAAGAACAGCATGCAGAAGAAAGCGTCTGTGCTGTGAAGATCTGCAGCCATAAGAACACACCGAGGAGGTATGGACTTTAGCAATCTGAGAACAGCATGATGGGACTCTAGAGAAATAGAAGAACAACAAGTGGCAGCTTTCGATTTGGAGCAATCCAGCAAAGCTTGCAAATTTCTTGCTGGGCACCACCCTCTTGGTCAGGGCGAGTGGCCAGAAATGGAGGCCATTTTCCATGGGGAAAACGAAGTCATTGGCCCAGGCTCTGGGTGTCAGATGACTGGTGGCATCTGGGGCTGTAAGGACTTGCAGGGTCCTAGTTGCTGGCAGCTTTCGTTCTGGAAGGATCCAGCACAGTTTGTAGATTCCTGGCTTGGCACTGCCCTGCCTGCCAGGCCAAGTGGCCACAAATGAAGGCCATTTTCCATGGGAAAAACGAAGTCCTTTCCCCAGGGTCTCAGTAATATGTTCAAGGTGGCGTTTGAGGCTCTAAGTACTTCCAGGGCCCTAGTTGCTGCCAGCTTTTCTTTTGGAAAAATCCAGCAACGATTGCATCATTCTAGCTAGGCTCCCACTTTCTGCCAGGGTGAGTGGCTGCCAAGGGAGGCCATTTGCCATGGGAAAAAGAAGTCCTTTCCCCAGGGTCTGGGTGTCAGATGAAAGGTGGCCTTTGGGGTTCTGAGGACTTGTAGGGTAGTACTTACTGGCTAGAGTAGAGGAAATGGATTCTATTTGAATATCTGTCTAGAGGCTTTGCCCCACAGGTCCTGGTTGTCCTTGATGGGCTGCAGCTGTGAGCATTGAAGAGAACTGGGATAAAAGGGGGCGGCGTAGCCATTCAGGGAGAGCCTTGAAGGAGCCCTGAACTGGGAAAGAACAGCATGCAGAAGAAAGCGTCTGTGCTGTGAAGATCTGCAGCCATAAGAACACACCGAGGAGGTATGGACTTTAGCAATCTGAGAACAGCATGATGGGACTCTAGAGAAATAGAACAACAACAAGTGGCAGCTTTCGATTTGGAGCAATCCAGCAAAGCTTGCAAATTTCTTGCTGGGCACCACCCTCTTGGTCAGGGCGAGTGGCCAGAAATGGAGGCCATTTTCCATGGGGAAAACGAAGTCATTGGCCCAGGCTCTGGGTGTCAGATGACAGGTGGCATCTGGGGCTCTAAGGACTTGCAGGGTCCTAGTTGCTGGCAGCTTTCGTTTTGGAAGGATCCAGCAGAGTTTGTAGATTCCTGGCTTGGCACTGCCCTGCCTGCCAGGCAGAGTGGCCACAAATGAAGGCCATTTTCCATGGGAAAAACGAAGTCCTTTCCCCAGGGTCTCAGTAATATGTTCAAGGTGGCGTTTGAGGCTCTAAGTACTTCCAGGGCCCTAGTTGCTGGCAGCTTTTCTTTTGGAAAAATCCAGCAACGATTGCATCATTCTAGCTAGGCTCCCACTTTCTGCCAGGGTGAGTGGCTGCCAAGGGAGGCCATTTGCCATGGGAAAAAGAAGTCCTTTCCCCAGGGTCTGGGTGTCAGATGAAAGGTGGCCTTTGGGGTTCTGAGGACTTGTAGGGTAGTACTTACTGGCTAGAGTAGAGGAAATGGATTCTATTTGAATATCTGTCTAGAGGCTTTGCCCCACAGGTCCTGGTTGTCCTTGATGGGCTGCAGCTGTGAGCATTGAAGAGAACTGGGATAAAAGGGGGCGGCTTAGCCATTCAGGGAGAGCCTTGAAGGAGCCCTGAACTGGGAAAGAACAGCATGCAGAAGAAAGCGTCTGTGCTGTGAAGATCTGCAGCCATAAGAACACACCGAGGAGGTATGGACTTTAGCAATCTGAGAACAGCATGATGGGACTCTAGAGAAATAGAAGAACAACAAGTGGCAGCTTTCGATTTGGAGCAATCCAGCAAAGCTTGCAAATTTCTTGCTGGGCACCACCCTCTTGGTCAGGGCGAGTGGCCAGAAATGGAGGCCATTTTCCATGGGGAAAACGAAGTCATTGGCCCAGGCTCTGGGTGTCAGATGACAGGTGGCATCTGGGGCTCTAAGGACTTGCAGGGTCCTAGTTGCTGGCAGCTTTCGTTTTGGAAGGATCCAGCACAGTTTGTAGATTCCTGGCTTGGCACTGCCCTGCCTGCCAGGCCAAGTGGCCACAAATGAAGGCCATTTTCCATGGGAAAAACGAAGTCCTTTCCCCAGGGTCTCAGTAATATGTTCAAGGTGGCGTTTGAGGCTCTAAGTACTTCCAGGGCCCTAGTTGCTGCCAGCTTTTCTTTTGGAAAAATCCAGCAACGATTGCATCATTCTAGCTAGGCTCCCACTTTCTGCCAGGGTGAGTGGCTGCCAAGGGAGGCCATTTGCCATGGGAAAAAGAAGTCCTTTCCCCAGGGTCTGGGTGTCAGATGAAAGGTGGCCTTTGGGGTTCTGAGGACTTGTAGGGTAGTACTTACTGGCTAGAGTAGAGGAAATGGATTCTATTTGAATATCTGTCCCACAGGTCCTGGTTGTCCTTGATGGGCTGCAGCTGTGAGCATTGAAGAGAACTGGGATAAAAGGGGGCGGCGTAGCCATTCAGGGAGAGCCTTGAAGGAGCCCTGAACTGGGAAAGAACAGCATGCAGAAGAAAGCGTCTGTGCTGTGAAGATCTGCAGCCATAAGAACACACCGAGGAGGTATGGACTTTAGCAATCTGAGAACAGCATGATGGGACTCTAGAGAAATAGAACAACAACAAGTGGCAGCTTTCGATTTGGAGCAATCCAGCAAAGCTTGCAAATTTCTTGCTGGGCACCACCCTCTTGGTCAGGGCGAGTGGCCAGAAATGGAGGCCATTTTCCATGGGGAAAACGAAGTCATTGGCCCAGGCTCTGGGTGTCAGATGACTGGTGGCATCTGGGGCTCTAAGGACTTGCAGGGTCCTAGTTGCTGGCAGCTTTCGTTCTGGAAGGATCCAGCAGAGTTTGTAGATTCCTGGCTTGGCACTGCCCTGCCTGCCAGGCCAAGTGGCCACAAATGAAGGCCATTTTCCATGGGAAAAACGAAGTCCTTTCCCCAGGGTCTCAGTAATATGTTCAAGGTGGCGTTTGAGGCTCTAAGTACTTCCAGGGCCCTAGTTGCTGCCAGCTTTTCTTTTGGAAAAATCCAGCAACGATTGCATCATTCTAGCTAGGCTCCCACTTTCTGCCAGGGTGAGTGGCTGCCAAGGGAGGCCATTTGCCATGGGAAAAAGAAGTCCTTTCCCCAGGGTCTGGGTGTCAGATGAAAGGTGGCCTTTGGGGTTCTGAGGACTTGTAGGGTAGTACTTACTGGCTAGAGTAGAGGAAATGGATTCTATTTGAATATCTGTCTAGAGGCTTTGCCCCACAGGTCCTGGTTGTCCTTGATGGGCTGCAGCTGTGAGCATTGAAGAGAACTGGGATAAAAGGGGGCGGCTTAGCCATTCAGGGAGAGCCTTGAAGGAGCCCTGAACTGGGAAAGAACAGCATGCAGAAGAAAGCGTCTGTGCTGTGAAGATCTGCAGCCATAAGAACACACCGAGGAGGTATGGACTTTAGCAATCTGAGAACAGCATGATGGGACTCTAGAGAAATAGAACAACAACAAGTGGCAGCTTTCGATTTGGAGCAATCCAGCAAAGCTTGCAAATTTCTTGCTGGGCACCACCCTCTTGGTCAGGGCGAGTGGCCAGAAATGGAGGCCATTTTCCATGGGGAAAACGAAGTCATTGGCCCAGGCTCTGGGTGTCAGATGACAGGTGGCATCTGGGGCTCTAAGGACTTGCAGGGTCCTAGTTGCTGGCAGCTTTCGTTCTGGAAGGATCCAGCAGAGTTTGTAGATTCCTGGCTTGGCACTGCCCTGCCTGCCAGGCCAAGTGGCCACAAATGAAGGCCATTTTCCATGGGAAAAACGAAGTCCTTTCCCCAGGGTCTCAGTAATATGTTCAAGGTGGCGTTTGAGGCTCTAAGTACTTCCAGGGCCCTAGTTGCTGCCAGCTTTTCTTTTGGAAAAATCCAGCAACGATTGCATCATTCTAGCTAGGCTCCCACTTTCTGCCAGGGTGAGTGGCTGCCAAGGGAGGCCATTTGCCATGGGAAAAAGAAGTCCTTTCCCCAGGGTCTGGGTGTCAGATGAAAGGTGGCCTTTGGGGTTCTGAGGACTTGTAGGGTAGTACTTACTGGCTAGAGTAGAGGAAATGGATTCTATTTGAATATCTGTCCCACAGGTCCTGGTTGTCCTTGATGGGCCGCAGCTGTGAGCATTGAAGAGAACTGGGATAAAAGGGGGCGGCGTAGCCATTCAGGGAGAGCCTTGAAGGAGCCCTGAACTGGGAAAGAACAGCATGCAGAAGAAAGCGTCTGTGCTGTGAAGATCTGCAGCCATAAGAACACACCGAGGAGGTATGGACTTTAGCAATCTGAGAACAGCATGATGGGACTCTAGAGAAATAGAACAACAACAAGTGGCAGCTTTAGATTTGGAGCAATCCAGCAAAGCTTGCAAATTTCTTGCTGGGCACCACCCTCTTGGTCAGGGCGAGTGGCCAGAAATGGAGGCCATTTTCCATGGGGAAAACGAAGTCATTGGCCCAGGCTCTGGGTGTCAGATGACTGGTGGCATCTGGGGCTGTAAGGACTTGCAGGGTCCTAGTTGCTGGCAGCTTTCGTTCTGGAAGGATCCAGCAGAGTTTGTAGATTCCTGGCTTGGCACTGCCCTGCCTGCCAGGCCAAGTGGCCACAAATGAAGGCCATTTTCCATGGGAAAAACGAAGTCCTTTCCCCAGGGTCTCAGTAATATGTTCAAGGTGGCGTTTGAGGCTCTAAGTACTTCCAGGGCCCTAGTTGCTGGCAGCTTTTCTTTTGGAAAAATCCAGCAACGATTGCATCATTCTAGCTAGGCTCCCACTTTCTGCCAGGGTGAGTGGCTGCCAAGGGAGGCCATTTGCCATGGGAAAAAGAAGTCCTTTCCCCAGGGTCTGGGTGTCAGATGAAAGGTGGCCTTTGGGGTTCTGAGGACTTGTAGGGTAGTACTTACTGGCTAGAGTAGAGGAAATGGATTCTATTTGAATATCTGTCCCACAGGTCCTGGTTGTCCTTGATGGGCTGCAGCTGTGAGCATTGAAGAGAACTGGGATAAAAGGGGGCGGCGTAGCCATTCAGGGAGAGCCTTGAAGGAGCCCTGAACTGGGAAAGAACAGCATGCAGAAGCAAGCGTCTGTGCTGTGAAGATCTGCAGCCATAAGAACACACCGAGGAGGTATGGACTTTAGCAATCTGAGAACAGCATGATGGGACTCTAGAGAAATAGAACAACAACAAGTGGCAGCTTTAGATTTGGAGCAATCCAGCAAAGCTTGCAAATTTCTTGCTGGGCACCACCCTCTTGGTCAGGGCGAGTGGCCAGAAATGGAGGCCATTTTCCATGGGGAAAACGAAGTCATTGGCCCAGGCTCTGGGTGTCAGATGACTGGTGGCATCTGGGGCTCTAAGGACTTGCAGGGTCCTAGTTGCTGGCAGCTTTCGTTCTGGAAGGATCCAGCAGAGTTTGTAGATTCCTGGCTTGGCACTGCCCTGCCTGCCAGGCCAAGTGGCCACAAATGAAGGCCATTTTCCATGGGAAAAACGAAGTCCTTTCCCCAGGGTCTCAGTAATATGTTCAAGGTGGCGTTTGAGGCTCTAAGTACTTCCAGGGCCCTAGTTGCTGCCAGCTTTTCTTTTGGAAAAATCCAGCAACGATTGCATCATTCTAGCTAGGCTCCCACTTTCTGCCAGGGTGAGTGGCTGCCAAGGGAGGCCATTTGCCATGGGAAAAAGAAGTCCTTTCCCCAGGGTCTGGGTGTCAGATGAAAGGTGGCCTTTGGGGTTCTGAGGACTTGTAGGGTAGTACTTACTGGCTAGAGTAGAGGAAATGGATTCTATTTGAATATCTGTCCCACAGGTCCTGGTTGTCCTTGATGGGCTGCAGCTGTGAGCATTGAAGAGAACTGGGATAAAAGGGGGCGGCGTAGCCATTCAGGGAGAGCCTTGAAGGAGCCCTGAACTGGGAAAGAACAGCATGCAGAAGAAAGCGTCTGTGCTGTGAAGATCTGCAGCCATAAGAACACACCGAGGAGGTATGGACTTTAGCAATCTGAGAACAGCATGATGGGACTCTAGAGAAATAGAACAACAACAAGTGGCAGCTTTCGATTTGGAGCAATCCAGCAAAGCTTGCAAATTTCTTGCTGGGCACCACCCTCTTGGTCAGGGCGAGTGGCCAGAAATGGAGGCCATTTTCCATGGGGAAAACGAAGTCATTGGCCCAGGCTCTGGGTGTCAGATGACAGGTGGCATCTGGGGCTCTAAGGACTTGCAGGGTCCTAGTTGCTGGCAGCTTTCGTTTTGGAAGGATCCAGCACAGTTTGTAGATTCCTGGCTTGGCACTGCCCTGCCTGCCAGGCCAAGTGGCCACAAATGAAGGCCATTTTCCATGGGAAAAACGAAGTCCTTTCCCCAGGGTCTCAGTAATATGTTCAAGGTGGCGTTTGAGGCTCTAAGTACTTCCAGGGCCCTAGTTGCTGCCAGCTTTTCTTTTGGAAAAATCCAGCAACGATTGCATCATTTTTGCTAGGCTCCCACTTTCTGCCAGGGTGAGTGGCTGCCAAGGGAGGCCATTTGCCATGGGAAAAAGAAGTCCTTTCCCCAGGGTCTGGGTGTCAGATGAAAGGTGGCCTTTGGGGTTCTGAGGACTTGTAGGGTAGTACTTACTGGCTAGAGTAGAGGAAATGGATTCTATTTGAATATCTGTCTAGAGGCTTTGCCCCACAGGTCCTGGTTGTCCTTGATGGGCTGCAGCTGTGAGCATTGAAGAGAACTGGGATAAAAGGGGGCGGCGTAGCCATTCAGGGAGAGCCTTGAAGGAGCCCTGAACTGGGAAAGAACAGCATGCAGAAGAAAGCGTCTGTGCTGTGAAGATCTGCAGCCATAAGAACACACCGAGGAGGTATGGACTTTAGCAATCTGAGAACAGCATGATGGGACTCTAGAGAAATAGAACAACAACAAGTGGCAGCTTTCGATTTGGAGCAATCCAGCAAAGCTTGCAAATTTCTTGCTGGGCACCACCCTCTTGGTCAGGGCGAGTGGCCAGAAATGGAGGCCATTTTCCATGGGGAAAACGAAGTCATTGGCCCAGGCTCTGGGTGTCAGATGACTGGTGGCATCTGGGGCTCTAAGGACTTGCAGGGTCCTAGTTGCTGGCAGCTTTCGTTCTGGAAGGATCCAGCAGAGTTTGTAGATTCCTGGCTTGGCACTGCCCTGCCTGCCAGGCCAAGTGGCCACAAATGAAGGCCATTTTCCATGGGAAAAACGAAGTCCTTTCCCCAGGGTCTCAGTAATATGTTCAAGGTGGCGTTTGAGGCTCTAAGTACTTCCAGGGCCCTAGTTGCTGCCAGCTTTTCTTTTGGAAAAATCCAGCAACGATTGCATCATTCTAGCTAGGCTCCCACTTTCTGCCAGGGTGAGTGGCTGCCAAGGGAGGCCATTTGCCATGGGAAAAAGAAGTCCTTTCCCCAGGGTCTGGGTGTCAGATGAAAGGTGGCCTTTGGGGTTCTTAGGACTTGTAGGGTAGTACTTACTGGCTAGAGTAGAGGAAATGGATTCTATTTGAATATCTGTCCCACAGGTCCTGGTTGTCCTTGATGGGCTGCAGCTGTGAGCATTGAAGAGAACTGGGATAAAAGGGGGCGGCGTAGCCATTCAGGGAGAGCCTTGAAGGAGCCCTGAACTGGGAAAGAACAGCATGCAGAAGAAAGCGTCTGTGCTGTGAAGATCTGCAGCCATAAGAACACACCGAGGAGGTATGGACTTTAGCAATCTGAGAACAGCATGATGGGACTCTAGAGAAATAGGACAACAACAAGTGGCAGCTTTCAATTTGGAGCAATCCAGCAAAGCTTGCAAATTTCTTGCTGGGCACCACCCTCTTGGTCAGGGCGAGTGGCCAGAAATGGAGGCCATTTTCCATGGGGAAAACGAAGTCATTGGCCCAGGCTCTGGGTGTCAGATGACTGGTGGCATCTGGGGCTGTAAGGACTTGCAGGGTCCTAGTTGCTGGCAGCTTTCGTTCTGGAAGGATCCAGCAGAGTTTGTAGATTCCTGGCTTGGCACTGCCCTGCCTGCCAGGCCAAGTGGCCACAAATGAAGGCCATTTTCCATGGGAAAAACGAAGTCCTTTCCCCAGGGTCTCAGTAATATGTTCAAGGTGGCGTTTGAGGCTCTAAGTACTTCCAGGGCCCTAGTTGCTGCCAGCTTTTCTTTTGGAAAAATCCAGCAACGATTGCATCATTCTAGCTAGGCTCCCACTTTCTGCCAGGGTGAGTGGCTGCCAAGGGAGGCCATTTGCCATGGGAAAAAGAAGTCCTTTCCCCAGGGTCTGGGTGTCAGATGAAAGGTGGCCTTTGGGGTTCTGAGGACTTGTAGGGTAGTACTTACTGGCTAGAGTAGAGGAAATGGATTCTATTTGAATATCTGTCCCACAGGTCCTGGTTGTCCTTGATGGGCTGCAGCTGTGAGCATTGAAGAGAACTGGGATAAAAGGGGGCGGCGTAGCCATTCAGGGAGAGCCTTGAAGGAGCCCTGAACTGGGAAAGAACAGCATGCAGAAGAAAGCGTCTGTGCTGTGAAGATCTGCAGCCATAAGAACACACCGAGGAGGTATGGACTTTAGCAATCTGAGAACAGCATGATGGGACTCTAGAGAAATAGAACAACAACAAGTGGCAGCTTTAGATTTGGAGCAATCCAGCAAAGCTTGCAAATTTCTTGCTGGGCACCACCCTCTTGGTCAGGGCGAGTGGCCAGAAATGGAGGCCATTTTCCATGGGGAAAACGAAGTCATTGGCCCAGGCTCTGGGTGTCAGATGACTGGTGGCATCTGGGGCTGTAAGGACTTGCAGGGTCCTAGTTGCTGGCAGCTTTCGTTCTGGAAGGATCCAGCAGAGTTTGTAGATTCCTGGCTTGGCACTGCCCTGCCTGCCAGGCCAAGTGGCCACAAATGAAGGCCATTTTCCATGGGAAAAACGAAGTCCTTTCCCCAGGGTCTCAGTAATATGTTCAAGGTGGCGTTTGAGGCTCTAAGTACTTCCAGGGCCCTAGTTGCTGCCAGCTTTTCTTTTGGAAAAATCCAGCAACGATTGCATCATTCTAGCTAGGCTCCCACTTTCTGCCAGGGTGAGTGGCTGCCAAGGGAGGCCATTTGCCATGGGAAAAAGAAGTCCTTTCCCCAGGGTCTGGGTGTCAGATGAAAGGTGGCCTTTGGGGTTCTGAGGACTTGTAGGGTAGTACTTACTGGCTAGAGTAGAGGAAATGGATTCTATTTGAATATCTGTCTAGAGGCTTTGCCCCACAGGTCCTGGTTGTCCTTGATGGGCTGCAGCTGTGAGCATTGAAGAGAACTGGGATAAAAGGGGGCGGCGTAGCCATTCAGGGAGAGCCTTGAAGGAGCCCTGAACTGGGAAAGAACAGCATGCAGAAGAAAGCGTCTGTGCTGTGAAGATCTGCAGCCATAAGAACACACCGAGGAGGTATGGACTTTAGCAATCTGAGAACAGCATGATGGGACTCTAGAGAAATAGAACAACAACAAGTGGCAGCTTTCGATTTGGAGCAATCCAGCAAAGCTTGCAAATTTCTTGCTGGGCACCACCCTCTTGGTCAGGGCGAGTGGCCAGAAATGGAGGCCATTTTCCATGGGGAAAACGAAGTCATTGGCCCAGGCTCTGGGTGTCAGATGACAGGTGGCATCTGGGGCTCTAAGGACTTGCAGGGTCCTAGTTGCTGGCAGCTTTCGTTTTGGAAGGATCCAGCAGAGTTTGTAGATTCCTGGCTTGGCACTGCCCTGCCTGCCAGGCAGAGTGGCCACAAATGAAGGCCATTTTCCATGGGAAAAACGAAGTCCTTTCCCCAGGGTCTCAGTAATATGTTCAAGGTGGCGTTTGAGGCTCTAAGTACTTCCAGGGCCCTAGTTGCTGGCAGCTTTTCTTTTGGAAAAATCCAGCAACGATTGCATCATTCTAGCTAGGCTCCCACTTTCTGCCAGGGTGAGTGGCTGCCAAGGGAGGCCATTTGCCATGGGAAAAAGAAGTCCTTTCCCCAGGGTCTGGGTGTCAGATGAAAGGTGGCCTTTGGGGTTCTGAGGACTTGTAGGGTAGTACTTACTGGCTAGAGTAGAGGAAATGGATTCTATTTGAATATCTGTCTAGAGGCTTTGCCCCACAGGTCCTGGTTGTCCTTGATGGGCTGCAGCTGTGAGCATTGAAGAGAACTGGGATAAAAGGGGGCGGCTTAGCCATTCAGGGAGAGCCTTGAAGGAGCCCTGAACTGGGAAAGAACAGCATGCAGAAGAAAGCGTCTGTGCTGTGAAGATCTGCAGCCATAAGAACACACCGAGGAGGTATGGACTTTAGCAATCTGAGAACAGCATGATGGGACTCTAGAGAAATAGAAGAACAACAAGTGGCAGCTTTCGATTTGGAGCAATCCAGCAAAGCTTGCAAATTTCTTGCTGGGCACCACCCTCTTGGTCAGGGCGAGTGGCCAGAAATGGAGGCCATTTTCCATGGGGAAAACGAAGTCATTGGCCCAGGCTCTGGGTGTCAGATGACAGGTGGCATCTGGGGCTCTAAGGACTTGCAGGGTCCTAGTTGCTGGCAGCTTTCGTTTTGGAAGGATCCAGCACAGTTTGTAGATTCCTGGCTTGGCACTGCCCTGCCTGCCAGGCCAAGTGGCCACAAATGAAGGCCATTTTCCATGGGAAAAACGAAGTCCTTTCCCCAGGGTCTCAGTAATATGTTCAAGGTGGCGTTTGAGGCTCTAAGTACTTCCAGGGCCCTAGTTGCTGCCAGCTTTTCTTTTGGAAAAATCCAGCAACGATTGCATCATTCTAGCTAGGCTCCCACTTTCTGCCAGGGTGAGTGGCTGCCAAGGGAGGCCATTTGCCATGGGAAAAAGAAGTCCTTTCCCCAGGGTCTGGGTGTCAGATGAAAGGTGGCCTTTGGGGTTCTGAGGACTTGTAGGGTAGTACTTACTGGCTAGAGTAGAGGAAATGGATTCTATTTGAATATCTGTCCCACAGGTCCTGGTTGTCCTTGATGGGCTGCAGCTGTGAGCATTGAAGAGAACTGGGATAAAAGGGGGCGGCGTAGCCATTCAGGGAGAGCCTTGAAGGAGCCCTGAACTGGGAAAGAACAGCATGCAGAAGAAAGCGTCTGTGCTGTGAAGATCTGCAGCCATAAGAACACACCGAGGAGGTATGGACTTTAGCAATCTGAGAACAGCATGATGGGACTCTAGAGAAATAGAACAACAACAAGTGGCAGCTTTCGATTTGGAGCAATCCAGCAAAGCTTGCAAATTTCTTGCTGGGCACCACCCTCTTGGTCAGGGCGAGTGGCCAGAAATGGAGGCCATTTTCCATGGGGAAAACGAAGTCATTGGCCCAGGCTCTGGGTGTCAGATGACTGGTGGCATCTGGGGCTGTAAGGACTTGCAGGGTCCTAGTTGCTGGCAGCTTTCGTTCTGGAAGGATCCAGCAGAGTTTGTAGATTCCTGGCTTGGCACTGCCCTGCCTGCCAGGCCAAGTGGCCACAAATGAAGGCCATTTTCCATGGGAAAAACGAAGTCCTTTCCCCAGGGTCTCAGTAATATGTTCAAGGTGGCGTTTGAGGCTCTAAGTACTTCCAGGGCCCTAGTTGCTGCCAGCTTTTCTTTTGGAAAAATCCAGCAACGATTGCATCATTCTAGCTAGGCTCCCACTTTCTGCCAGGGTGAGTGGCTGCCAAGGGAGGCCATTTGCCATGGGAAAAAGAAGTCCTTTCCCCAGGGTCTGGGTGTCAGATGAAAGGTGGCCTTTGGGGTTCTGAGGACTTGTAGGGTAGTACTTACTGGCTAGAGTAGAGGAAATGGATTCTATTTGAATATCTGTCCCACAGGTCCTGGTTGTCCTTGATGGGCTGCAGCTGTGAGCATTGAAGAGAACTGGGATAAAAGGGGGCGGCGTAGCCATTCAGGGAGAGCCTTGAAGGAGCCCTGAACTGGGAAAGAACAGCATGCAGAAGAAAGCGTCTGTGCTGTGAAGATCTGCAGCCATAAGAACACACCGAGGAGGTATGGACTTTAGCAATCTGAGAACAGCATGATGGGACTCTAGAGAAATAGAACAACAACAAGTGGCAGCTTTCGATTTGGAGCAATCCAGCAAAGCTTGCAAATTTCTTGCTGGGCACCACCCTCTTGGTCAGGGCGAGTGGCCAGAAATGGAGGCCATTTTCCATGGGGAAAACGAAGTCATTGGCCCAGGCTCTGGGTGTCAGATGACTGGTGGCATCTGGGGCTCTAAGGACTTGCAGGGTCCTAGTTGCTGGCAGCTTTCGTTCTGGAAGGATCCAGCAGAGTTTGTAGATTCCTGGCTTGGCACTGCCCTGCCTGCCAGGCCAAGTGGCCACAAATGAAGGCCATTTTCCATGGGAAAAACGAAGTCCTTTCCCCAGGGTCTCAGTAATATGTTCAAGGTGGCGTTTGAGGCTCTAAGTACTTCCAGGGCCCTAGTTGCTGCCAGCTTTTCTTTTGGAAAAATCCAGCAACGATTGCATCATTCTAGCTAGGCTCCCACTTTCTGCCAGGGTGAGTGGCTGCCAAGGGAGGCCATTTGCCATGGGAAAAAGAAGTCCTTTCCCCAGGGTCTGGGTGTCAGATGAAAGGTGGCCTTTGGGGTTCTGAGGACTTGTAGGGTAGTACTTACTGGCTAGAGTAGAGGAAATGGATTCTATTTGAATATCTGTCCCACAGGTCCTGGTTGTCCTTGATGGGCCGCAGCTGTGAGCATTGAAGAGAACTGGGATAAAAGGGGGCGGCGTAGCCATTCAGGGAGAGCCTTGAAGGAGCCCTGAACTGGGAAAGAACAGCATGCAGAAGAAAGCGTCTGTGCTGTGAAGATCTGCAGCCATAAGAACACACCGAGGAGGTATGGACTTTAGCAATCTGAGAACAGCATGATGGGACTCTAGAGAAATAGAACAACAACAAGTGGCAGCTTTAGATTTGGAGCAATCCAGCAAAGCTTGCAAATTTCTTGCTGGGCACCACCCTCTTGGTCAGGGCGAGTGGCCAGAAATGGAGGCCATTTTCCATGGGGAAAACGAAGTCATTGGCCCAGGCTCTGGGTGTCAGATGACTGGTGGCATCTGGGGCTCTAAGGACTTGCAGGGTCCTAGTTGCTGGCAGCTTTCGTTCTGGAAGGATCCAGCAGAGTTTGTAGATTCCTGGCTTGGCACTGCCCTGCCTGCCAGGCCAAGTGGCCACAAATGAAGGCCATTTTCCATGGGAAAAACGAAGTCCTTTCCCCAGGGTCTCAGTAATATGTTCAAGGTGGCGTTTGAGGCTCTAAGTACTTCCAGGGCCCTAGTTGCTGCCAGCTTTTCTTTTGGAAAAATCCAGCAACGATTGCATCATTCTAGCTAGGCTCCCACTTTCTGCCAGGGTGAGTGGCTGCCAAGGGAGGCCATTTGCCATGGGAAAAAGAAGTCCTTTCCCCAGGGTCTGGGTGTCAGATGAAAGGTGGCCTTTGGGGTTCTGAGGACTTGTAGGGTAGTACTTACTGGCTAGAGTAGAGGAAATGGATTCTATTTGAATATCTGTCCCACAGGTCCTGGTTGTCCTTGATGGGCTGCAGCTGTGAGCATTGAAGAGAACTGGGATAAAAGGGGGCGGCGTAGCCATTCAGGGAGAGCCTTGAAGGAGCCCTGAACTGGGAAAGAACAGCATGCAGAAGCAAGCGTCTGTGCTGTGAAGATCTGCAGCCATAAGAACACACCGAGGAGGTATGGACTTTAGCAATCTGAGAACAGCATGATGGGACTCTAGAGAAATAGAACAACAACAAGTGGCAGCTTTCGATTTGGAGCAATCCAGCAAAGCTTGCAAATTTCTTGCTGGGCACCACCCTCTTGGTCAGGGCGAGTGGCCAGAAATGGAGGCCATTTTCCATGGGGAAAACGAAGTCATTGGCCCAGGCTCTGGGTGTCAGATGACTGGTGGCATCTGGGGCTCTAAGGACTTGCAGGGTCCTAGTTGCTGGCAGCTTTCGTTTTGGAAGGATCCAGCAGAGTTTGTAGATTCCTGGCTTGGCACTGCCCTGCCTGCCAGGCCAAGTGGCCAGAAATGAAGGCCATTTTCCATGGGAAAAACGAAGTCCTTTCCCCAGGGTCTCAGTAATATGTTCAAGGTGGCGTTTGAGGCTCTAAGTACTTCCAGGGCCCTAGTTGCTGCCAGCTTTTCTTTTGGAAAAATCCAGCAACGATTGCATCATTCTAGCTAGGCTCCCACTTTCTGCCAGGGTGAGTGGCTGCCAAGGGAGGCCATTTGCCATGGGAAAAAGAAGTCCTTTCCCCAGGGTCTGGGTGTCAGATGAAAGGTGGCCTTTGGGGTTCTGAGGACTTGTAGGGTAGTACTTACTGGCTAGAGTAGAGGAAATGGATTCTATTTGAATATCTGTCCCACAGGTCCTGGTTGTCCTTGATGGGCTGCAGCTGTGAGCATTGAAGAGAACTGGGATAAAAGGGGGCGGCGTAGCCATTCAGGGAGAGCCTTGAAGGAGCCCTGAACTGGGAAAGAACAGCATGCAGAAGAAAGCGTCTGTGCTGTGAAGATCTGCAGCCATAAGAACACACCGAGGAGGTATGGACTTTAGCAATCTGAGAACAGCATGATGGGACTCTAGAGAAATAGAACAACAACAAGTGGCAGCTTTCGATTTGGAGCAATCCAGCAAAGCTTGCAAATTTCTTGCTGGGCACCACCCTCTTGGTCAGGGCGAGTGGCCAGAAATGGAGGCCATTTTCCATGGGGAAAACGAAGTCATTGGCCCAGGCTCTGGGTGTCAGATGACTGGTGGCATCTGGGGCTCTAAGGACTTGCAGGGTCCTAGTTGCTGGCAGCTTTCGTTCTGGAAGGATCCAGCAGAGTTTGTAGATTCCTGGCTTGGCACTGCCCTGCCTGCCAGGCCAAGTGGCCACAAATGAAGGCCATTTTCCATGGGAAAAACGAAGTCCTTTCCCCAGGGTCTCAGTAATATGTTCAAGGTGGCGTTTGAGGCTCTAAGTACTTCCAGGGCCCTAGTTGCTGCCAGCTTTTCTTTTGGAAAAATCCAGCAACGATTGCATCATTCTAGCTAGGCTCCCACTTTCTGCCAGGGTGAGTGGCTGCCAAGGGAGGCCATTTGCCATGGGAAAAAGAAGTCCTTTCCCCAGGGTCTGGGTGTCAGATGAAAGGTGGCCTTTGGGGTTCTGAGGACTTGTAGGGTAGTACTTACTGGCTAGAGTAGAGGAAATGGATTCTATTTGAATATCTGTCCCACAGGTCCTGGTTGTCCTTGATGGGCCGCAGCTGTGAGCATTGAAGAGAACTGGGATAAAAGGGGGCGGCGTAGCCATTCAGGGAGAGCCTTGAAGGAGCCCTGAACTGGGAAAGAACAGCATGCAGAAGAAAGCGTCTGTGCTGTGAAGATCTGCAGCCATAAGAACACACCGAGGAGGTATGGACTTTAGCAATCTGAGAACAGCATGATGGGACTCTAGAGAAATAGAACAACAACAAGTGGCAGCTTTAGATTTGGAGCAATCCAGCAAAGCTTGCAAATTTCTTGCTGGGCACCACCCTCTTGGTCAGGGCGAGTGGCCAGAAATGGAGGCCATTTTCCATGGGGAAAACGAAGTCATTGGCCCAGGCTCTGGGTGTCAGATGACTGGTGGCATCTGGGGCTGTAAGGACTTGCAGGGTCCTAGTTGCTGGCAGCTTTCGTTCTGGAAGGATCCAGCAGAGTTTGTAGATTCCTGGCTTGGCACTGCCCTGCCTGCCAGGCCAAGTGGCCACAAATGAAGGCCATTTTCCATGGGAAAAACGAAGTCCTTTCCCCAGGGTCTCAGTAATATGTTCAAGGTGGCGTTTGAGGCTCTAAGTACTTCCAGGGCCCTAGTTGCTGCCAGCTTTTCTTTTGGAAAAATCCAGCAACGATTGCATCATTCTAGCTAGGCTCCCACTTTCTGCCAGGGTGAGTGGCTGCCAAGGGAGGCCATTTGCCATGGGAAAAAGAAGTCCTTTCCCCAGGGTCTGGGTGTCAGATGAAAGGTGGCCTTTGGGGTTCTGAGGACTTGTAGGGTAGTACTTACTGGCTAGAGTAGAGGAAATGGATTCTATTTGAATATCTGTCCCACAGGTCCTGGTTGTCCTTGATGGGCTGCAGCTGTGAGCATTGAAGAGAACTGGGATAAAAGGGGGCGGCGTAGCCATTCAGGGAGAGCCTTGAAGGAGCCCTGAACTGGGAAAGAACAGCATGCAGAAGCAAGCGTCTGTGCTGTGAAGATCTGCAGCCATAAGAACACACCGAGGAGGTATGGACTTTAGCAATCTGAGAACAGCATGATGGGACTCTAGAGAAATAGAACAACAACAAGTGGCAGCTTTCGATTTGGAGCAATCCAGCAAAGCTTGCAAATTTCTTGCTGGGCACCACCCTCTTGGTCAGGGCGAGTGGCCAGAAATGGAGGCCATTTTCCATGGGGAAAACGAAGTCATTGGCCCAGGCTCTGGGTGTCAGATGACTGGTGGCATCTGGGGCTCTAAGGACTTGCAGGGTCCTAGTTGCTGGCAGCTTTCGTTCTGGAAGGATCCAGCAGAGTTTGTAGATTCCTGGCTTGGCACTGCCCTGCCTGCCAGGCCAAGTGGCCACAAATGAAGGCCATTTTCCATGGGAAAAACGAAGTCCTTTCCCCAGGGTCTCAGTAATATGTTCAAGGTGGCGTTTGAGGCTCTAAGTACTTCCAGGGCCCTAGTTGCTGCCAGCTTTTCTTTTGGAAAAATCCAGCAACGATTGCATCATTCTAGCTAGGCTCCCACTTTCTGCCAGGGTGAGTGGCTGCCAAGGGAGGCCATTTGCCATGGGAAAAAGAAGTCCTTTCCCCAGGGTCTGGGTGTCAGATGAAAGGTGGCCTTTGGGGTTCTGAGGACTTGTAGGGTAGTACTTACTGGCTAGAGTAGAGGAAATGGATTCTATTTGAATATCTGTCCCACAGGTCCTGGTTGTCCTTGATGGGCTGCAGCTGTGAGCATTGAAGAGAACTGGGATAAAAGGGGGCGGCGTAGCCATTCAGGGAGAGCCTTGAAGGAGCCCTGAACTGGGAAAGAACAGCATGCAGAAGAAAGCGTCTGTGCTGTGAAGATCTGCAGCCATAAGAACACACCGAGGAGGTATGGACTTTAGCAATCTGAGAACAGCATGATGGGACTCTAGAGAAATAGAACAACAACAAGTGGCAGCTTTCGATTTGGAGCAATCCAGCAAAGCTTGCAAATTTCTTGCTGGGCACCACCCTCTTGGTCAGGGCGAGTGGCCAGAAATGGAGGCCATTTTCCATGGGGAAAACGAAGTCATTGGCCCAGGCTCTGGGTGTCAGATGACTGGTGGCATCTGGGGCTCTAAGGACTTGCAGGGTCCTAGTTGCTGGCAGCTTTCGTTCTGGAAGGATCCAGCAGAGTTTGTAGATTCCTGGCTTGGCACTGCCCTGCCTGCCAGGCCAAGTGGCCACAAATGAAGGCCATTTTCCATGGGAAAAACGAAGTCCTTTCCCCAGGGTCTCAGTAATATGTTCAAGGTGGCGTTTGAGGCTCTAAGTACTTCCAGGGCCCTAGTTGCTGCCAGCTTTTCTTTTGGAAAAATCCAGCAACGATTGCATCATTCTAGCTAGGCTCCCACTTTCTGCCAGGGTGAGTGGCTGCCAAGGGAGGCCATTTGCCATGGGAAAAAGAAGTCCTTTCCCCAGGGTCTGGGTGTCAGATGAAAGGTGGCCTTTGGGGTTCTGAGGACTTGTAGGGTAGTACTTACTGGCTAGAGTAGAGGAAATGGATTCTATTTGAATATCTGTCTAGAGGCTTTGCCCCACAGGTCCTGGTTGTCCTTGATGGGCTGCAGCTGTGAGCATTGAAGAGAACTGGGATAAAAGGGGGCGGCGTAGCCATTCAGGGAGAGCCTTGAAGGAGCCCTGAACTGGGAAAGAACAGCATGCAGAAGAAAGCGTCTGTGCTGTGAAGATCTGCAGCCATAAGAACACACCGAGGAGGTATGGACTTTAGCAATCTGAGAACAGCATGATGGGACTCTAGAGAAATAGAACAACAACAAGTGGCAGCTTTCGATTTGGAGCAATCCAGCAAAGCTTGCAAATTTCTTGCTGGGCACCACCCTCTTGGTCAGGGCGAGTGGCCAGAAATGGAGGCCATTTTCCATGGGGAAAACGAAGTCATTGGCCCAGGCTCTGGGTGTCAGATGACTGGTGGCATCTGGGGCTCTAAGGACTTGCAGGGTCCTAGTTGCTGGCAGCTTTCGTTCTGGAAGGATCCAGCACAGTTTGTAGATTCCTGGCTTGGCACTGCCCTGCCTGCCAGGCCAAGTGGCCACAAATGAAGGCCATTTTCCATGGGAAAAACGAAGTCCTTTCCCCAGGGTCTCAGTAATATGTTCAAGGTGGCGTTTGAGGCTCTAAGTACTTCCAGGGCCCTAGTTGCTGCCAGCTTTTCTTTTGGAAAAATCCAGCAACGATTGCATCATTCTAGCTAGGCTCCCACTTTCTGCCAGGGTGAGTGGCTGCCAAGGGAGGCCATTTGCCATGGGAAAAAGAAGTCCTTTCCCCAGGGTCTGGGTGTCAGATGAAAGGTGGCCTTTGGGGTTCTGAGGACTTGTAGGGTAGTACTTACTGGCTAGAGTAGAGGAAATGGATTCTATTTGAATATCTGTCCCACAGGTCCTGGTTGTCCTTGATGGGCCGCAGCTGTGAGCATTGAAGAGAACTGGGATAAAAGGGGGCGGCGTAGCCATTCAGGGAGAGCCTTGAAGGAGCCCTGAACTGGGAAAGAACAGCATGCAGAAGAAAGCGTCTGTGCTGTGAAGATCTGCAGCCATAAGAACACACCGAGGAGGTATGGACTTTAGCAATCTGAGAACAGCATGATGGGACTCTAGAGAAATAGAACAACAACAAGTGGCAGCTTTCGATTTGGAGCAATCCAGCAAAGCTTGCAAATTTCTTGCTGGGCACCACCCTCTTGGTCAGGGCGAGTGGCCAGAAATGGAGGCCATTTTCCATGGGGAAAACGAAGTCATTGGCCCAGGCTCTGGGTGTCAGATGACTGGTGGCATCTGGGGCTGTAAGGACTTGCAGGGTCCTAGTTGCTGGCAGCTTTCGTTCTGGAAGGATCCAGCAGAGTTTGTAGATTCCTGGCTTGGCACTGCCCTGCCTGCCAGGCCAAGTGGCCACAAATGAAGGCCATTTTCCATGGGAAAAACGAAGTCCTTTCCCCAGGGTCTCAGTAATATGTTCAAGGTGGCGTTTGAGGCTCTAAGTACTTCCAGGGCCCTAGTTGCTGCCAGCTTTTCTTTTGGAAAAATCCAGCAACGATTGCATCATTCTAGCTAGGCTCCCACTTTCTGCCAGGGTGAGTGGCTGCCAAGGGAGGCCATTTGCCATGGGAAAAAGAAGTCCTTTCCCCAGGGTCTGGGTGTCAGATGAAAGGTGGCCTTTGGGGTTCTGAAGACTTGTAGGGTAGTACTTACTGGCTAGAGTAGAGGAAATGGATTCTATTTGAATATCTGTCCCACAGGTCCTGGTTGTCCTTGATGGGCTGCAGCTGTGAGCATTGAAGAGAACTGGGATAAAAGGGGGCGGCGTAGCCATTCAGGGAGAGCCTTGAAGGAGCCCTGAACTGGGAAAGAACAGCATGCAGAAGCAAGCGTCTGTGCTGTGAAGATCTGCAGCCATAAGAACACACCGAGGAGGTATGGACTTTAGCAATCTGAGAACAGCATGATGGGACTCTAGAGAAATAGAACAACAACAAGTGGCAGCTTTAGATTTGGAGCAATCCAGCAAAGCTTGCAAATTTCTTGCTGGGCACCACCCTCTTGGTCAGGGCGAGTGGCCAGAAATGGAGGCCATTTTCCATGGGGAAAACGAAGTCATTGGCCCAGGCTCTGGGTGTCAGATGACTGGTGGCATCTGGGGCTCTAAGGACTTGCAGGGTCCTAGTTGCTGGCAGCTTTCGTTCTGGAAGGATCCAGCAGAGTTTGTAGATTCCTGGCTTGGCACTGCCCTGCCTGCCAGGCCAAGTGGCCACAAATGAAGGCCATTTTCCATGGGAAAAACGAAGTCCTTTCCCCAGGGTCTCAGTAATATGTTCAAGGTGGCGTTTGAGGCTCTAAGTACTTCCAGGGCCCTAGTTGCTGCCAGCTTTTCTTTTGGAAAAATCCAGCAACGATTGCATCATTCTAGCTAGGCTCCCACTTTCTGCCAGGGTGAGTGGCTGCCAAGGGAGGCCATTTGCCATGGGAAAAAGAAGTCCTTTCCCCAGGGTCTGGGTGTCAGATGAAAGGTGGCCTTTGGGGTTCTTAGGACTTGTAGGGTAGTACTTACTGGCTAGAGTAGAGGAAATGGATTCTATTTGAATATCTGTCTAGAGGCTTTGCCCCACAGGTCCTGGTTGTCCTTGATGGGCTGCAGCTGTGAGCATTGAAGAGAACTGGGATAAAAGGGGGCGGCGTAGCCATTCAGGGAGAGCCTTGAAGGAGCCCTGAACTGGGAAAGAACAGCATGCAGAAGAAAGCGTCTGTGCTGTGAAGATCTGCAGCCATAAGAACACACCGAGGAGGTATGGACTTTAGCAATCTGAGAACAGCATGATGGGACTCTAGAGAAATAGAAGAACAACAAGTGGCAGCTTTCGATTTGGAGCAATCCAGCAAAGCTTGCAAATTTCTTGCTGGGCACCACCCTCTTGGTCAGGGCGAGTGGCCAGAAATGGAGGCCATTTTCCATGGGGAAAACGAAGTCATTGGCCCAGGCTCTGGGTGTCAGATGACTGGTGGCATCTGGGGCTCTAAGGACTTGCAGGGTCCTAGTTGCTGGCAGCTTTCGTTCTGGAAGGATCCAGCAGAGTTTGTAGATTCCTGGCTTGGCACTGCCCTGCCTGCCAGGCCAAGTGGCCACAAATGAAGGCCATTTTCCATGGGAAAAACGAAGTCCTTTCCCCAGGGTCTCAGTAATATGTTCAAGGTGGCGTTTGAGGCTCTAAGTACTTCCAGGGCCCTAGTTGCTGGCAGCTTTTCTTTTGGAAAAATCCAGCAACGATTGCATCATTCTAGCTAGGCTCCCACTTTCTGCCAGGGTGAGTGGCTGCCAAGGGAGGCCATTTGCCATGGGAAAAAGAAGTCCTTTCCCCAGGGTCTGGGTGTCAGATGAAAGGTGGCCTTTGGGGTTCTGAGGACTTGTAGGGTAGTACTTACTGGCTAGAGTAGAGGAAATGGATTCTATTTGAATATCTGTCTAGAGGCTTTGCCCCACAGGTCCTGGTTGTCCTTGATGGGCTGCAGCTGTGAGCATTGAAGAGAACTGGGATAAAAGGGGGCGGCGTAGCCATTCAGGGAGAGCCTTGAAGGAGCCCTGAACTGGGAAAGAACAGCATGCAGAAGAAAGCGTCTGTGCTGTGAAGATCTGCAGCCATAAGAACACACCGAGGAGGTATGGACTTTAGCAATCTGAGAACAGCATGATGGGACTCTAGAGAAATAGAACAACAACAAGTGGCAGCTTTCGATTTGGAGCAATCCAGCAAAGCTTGCAAATTTCTTGCTGGGCACCACCCTCTTGGTCAGGGCGAGTGGCCAGAAATGGAGGCCATTTTCCATGGGGAAAACGAAGTCATTGGCCCAGGCTCTGGGTGTCAGATGACTGGTGGCATCTGGGGCTCTAAGGACTTGCAGGGTCCTAGTTGCTGGCAGCTTTCGTTCTGGAAGGATCCAGCAGAGTTTGTAGATTCCTGGCTTGGCACTGCCCTGCCTGCCAGGCCAAGTGGCCACAAATGAAGGCCATTTTCCATGGGAAAAACGAAGTCCTTTCCCCAGGGTCTCAGTAATATGTTCAAGGTGGCGTTTGAGGCTCTAAGTACTTCCAGGGCCCTAGTTGCTGCCAGCTTTTCTTTTGGAAAAATCCAGCAACGATTGCATCATTCTAGCTAGGCTCCCACTTTCTGCCAGGGTGAGTGGCTGCCAAGGGAGGCCATTTGCCATGGGAAAAAGAAGTCCTTTCCCCAGGGTCTGGGTGTCAGATGAAAGGTGGCCTTTGGGGTTCTGAGGACTTGTAGGGTAGTACTTACTGGCTAGAGTAGAGGAAATGGATTCTATTTGAATATCTGTCTAGAGGCTTTGCCCCACAGGTCCTGGTTGTCCTTGATGGGCTGCAGCTGTGAGCATTGAAGAGAACTGGGATAAAAGGGGGCGGCGTAGCCATTCAGGGAGAGCCTTGAAGGAGCCCTGAACTGGGAAAGAACAGCATGCAGAAGAAAGCGTCTGTGCTGTGAAGATCTGCAGCCATAAGAACACACCGAGGAGGTATGGACTTTAGCAATCTGAGAACAGCATGATGGGACTCTAGAGAAATAGAACAACAACAAGTGGCAGCTTTCGATTTGGAGCAATCCAGCAAAGCTTGCAAATTTCTTGCTGGGCACCACCCTCTTGGTCAGGGCGAGTGGCCAGAAATGGAGGCCATTTTCCATGGGGAAAACGAAGTCATTGGCCCAGGCTCTGGGTGTCAGATGACTGGTGGCATCTGGGGCTCTAAGGACTTGCAGGGTCCTAGTTGCTGGCAGCTTTCGTTCTGGAAGGATCCAGCAGAGTTTGTAGATTCCTGGCTTGGCACTGCCCTGCCTGCCAGGCCAAGTGGCCACAAATGAAGGCCATTTTCCATGGGAAAAACGAAGTCCTTTCCCCAGGGTCTCAGTAATATGTTCAAGGTGGCGTTTGAGGCTCTAAGTACTTCCAGGGCCCTAGTTGCTGCCAGCTTTTCTTTTGGAAAAATCCAGCAACGATTGCATCATTCTAGCTAGGCTCCCACTTTCTGCCAGGGTGAGTGGCTGCCAAGGGAGGCCATTTGCCATGGGAAAAAGAAGTCCTTTCCCCAGGGTCTGGGTGTCAGATGAAAGGTGGCCTTTGGGGTTCTGAGGACTTGTAGGGTAGTACTTACTGGCTAGAGTAGAGGAAATGGATTCTATTTGAATATCTGTCCCACAGGTCCTGGTTGTCCTTGATGGGCCGCAGCTGTGAGCATTGAAGAGAACTGGGATAAAAGGGGGCGGCGTAGCCATTCAGGGAGAGCCTTGAAGGAGCCCTGAACTGGGAAAGAACAGCATGCAGAAGAAAGCGTCTGTGCTGTGAAGATCTGCAGCCATAAGAACACACCGAGGAGGTATGGACTTTAGCAATCTGAGAACAGCATGATGGGACTCTAGAGAAATAGAACAACAACAAGTGGCAGCTTTAGATTTGGAGCAATCCAGCAAAGCTTGCAAATTTCTTGCTGGGCACCACCCTCTTGGTCAGGGCGAGTGGCCAGAAATGGAGGCCATTTTCCATGGGGAAAACGAAGTCATTGGCCCAGGCTCTGGGTGTCAGATGACTGGTGGCATCTGGGGCTGTAAGGACTTGCAGGGTCCTAGTTGCTGGCAGCTTTCGTTCTGGAAGGATCCAGCAGAGTTTGTAGATTCCTGGCTTGGCACTGCCCTGCCTGCCAGGCCAAGTGGCCACAAATGAAGGCCATTTTCCATGGGAAAAACGAAGTCCTTTCCCCAGGGTCTCAGTAATATGTTCAAGGTGGCGTTTGAGGCTCTAAGTACTTCCAGGGCCCTAGTTGCTGCCAGCTTTTCTTTTGGAAAAATCCAGCAACGATTGCATCATTCTAGCTAGGCTCCCACTTTCTGCCAGGGTGAGTGGCTGCCAAGGGAGGCCATTTGCCATGGGAAAAAGAAGTCCTTTCCCCAGGGTCTGGGTGTCAGATGAAAGGTGGCCTTTGGGGTTCTGAAGACTTGTAGGGTAGTACTTACTGGCTAGAGTAGAGGAAATGGATTCTATTTGAATATCTGTCCCACAGGTCCTGGTTGTCCTTGATGGGCTGCAGCTGTGAGCATTGAAGAGAACTGGGATAAAAGGGGGCGGCGTAGCCATTCAGGGAGAGCCTTGAAGGAGCCCTGAACTGGGAAAGAACAGCATGCAGAAGCAAGCGTCTGTGCTGTGAAGATCTGCAGCCATAAGAACACACCGAGGAGGTATGGACTTTAGCAATCTGAGAACAGCATGATGGGACTCTAGAGAAATAGAACAACAACAAGTGGCAGCTTTAGATTTGGAGCAATCCAGCAAAGCTTGCAAATTTCTTGCTGGGCACCACCCTCTTGGTCAGGGCGAGTGGCCAGAAATGGAGGCCATTTTCCATGGGGAAAACGAAGTCATTGGCCCAGGCTCTGGGTGTCAGATGACTGGTGGCATCTGGGGCTCTAAGGACTTGCAGGGTCCTAGTTGCTGGCAGCTTTCGTTCTGGAAGGATCCAGCAGAGTTTGTAGATTCCTGGCTTGGCACTGCCCTGCCTGCCAGGCCAAGTGGCCACAAATGAAGGCCATTTTCCATGGGAAAAACGAAGTCCTTTCCCCAGGGTCTCAGTAATATGTTCAAGGTGGCGTTTGAGGCTCTAAGTACTTCCAGGGCCCTAGTTGCTGCCAGCTTTTCTTTTGGAAAAATCCAGCAACGATTGCATCATTCTAGCTAGGCTCCCACTTTCTGCCAGGGTGAGTGGCTGCCAAGGGAGGCCATTTGCCATGGGAAAAAGAAGTCCTTTCCCCAGGGTCTGGGTGTCAGATGAAAGGTGGCCTTTGGGGTTCTGAGGACTTGTAGGGTAGTACTTACTGGCTAGAGTAGAGGAAATGGATTCTATTTGAATATCTGTCTAGAGGCTTTGCCCCACAGGTCCTGGTTGTCCTTGATGGGCTGCAGCTGTGAGCATTGAAGAGAACTGGGATAAAAGGGGGCGGCGTAGCCATTCAGGGAGAGCCTTGAAGGAGCCCTGAACTGGGAAAGAACAGCATGCAGAAGAAAGCGTCTGTGCTGTGAAGATCTGCAGCCATAAGAACACACCGAGGAGGTATGGACTTTAGCAATCTGAGAACAGCATGATGGGACTCTAGAGAAATAGAAGAACAACAAGTGGCAGCTTTCGATTTGGAGCAATCCAGCAAAGCTTGCAAATTTCTTGCTGGGCACCACCCTCTTGGTCAGGGCGAGTGGCCAGAAATGGAGGCCATTTTCCATGGGGAAAACGAAGTCATTGGCCCAGGCTCTGGGTGTCAGATGACTGGTGGCATCTGGGGCTCTAAGGACTTGCAGGGTCCTAGTTGCTGGCAGCTTTCGTTCTGGAAGGATCCAGCAGAGTTTGTAGATTCCTGGCTTGGCACTGCCCTGCCTGCCAGGCCAAGTGGCCACAAATGAAGGCCATTTTCCATGGGAAAAACGAAGTCCTTTCCCCAGGGTCTCAGTAATATGTTCAAGGTGGCGTTTGAGGCTCTAAGTACTTCCAGGGCCCTAGTTGCTGGCAGCTTTTCTTTTGGAAAAATCCAGCAACGATTGCATCATTCTAGCTAGGCTCCCACTTTCTGCCAGGGTGAGTGGCTGCCAAGGGAGGCCATTTGCCATGGGAAAAAGAAGTCCTTTCCCCAGGGTCTGGGTGTCAGATGAAAGGTGGCCTTTGGGGTTCTGAGGACTTGTAGGGTAGTACTTACTGGCTAGAGTAGAGGAAATGGATTCTATTTGAATATCTGTCTAGAGGCTTTGCCCCACAGGTCCTGGTTGTCCTTGATGGGCTGCAGCTGTGAGCATTGAAGAGAACTGGGATAAAAGGGGGCGGCTTAGCCATTCAGGGAGAGCCTTGAAGGAGCCCTGAACTGGGAAAGAACAGCATGCAGAAGAAAGCGTCTGTGCTGTGAAGATCTGCAGCCATAAGAACACACCGAGGAGGTATGGACTTTAGCAATCTGAGAACAGCATGATGGGACTCTAGAGAAATAGAAGAACAACAAGTGGCAGCTTTCGATTTGGAGCAATCCAGCAAAGCTTGCAAATTTCTTGCTGGGCACCACCCTCTTGGTCAGGGCGAGTGGCCAGAAATGGAGGCCATTTTCCATGGGGAAAACGAAGTCATTGGCCCAGGCTCTGGGTGTCAGATGACAGGTGGCATCTGGGGCTCTAAGGACTTGCAGGGTCCTAGTTGCTGGCAGCTTTCGTTTTGGAAGGATCCAGCAGAGTTTGTAGATTCCTGGCTTGGCACTGCCCTGCCTGCCAGGCCAAGTGGCCAGAAATGAAGGCCATTTTCCATGGGAAAAACGAAGTCCTTTCCCCAGGGTCTCAGTAATATGTTCAAGGTGGCGTTTGAGGCTCTAAGTACTTCCAGGGCCCTAGTTGCTGCCAGCTTTTCTTTTGGAAAAATCCAGCAACGATTGCATCATTTTTGCTAGGCTCCCACTTTCTGCCAGGGTGAGTGGCTGCCAAGGGAGGCCATTTGCCATGGGAAAAAGAAGTCCTTTCCCCAGGGTCTGGGTGTCAGATGAAAGGTGGCCTTTGGGGTTCTGAGGACTTGTAGGGTAGTACTTACTGGCTAGAGTAGAGGAAATGGATTCTATTTGAATATCTGTCTAGAGGCTTTGCCCCACAGGTCCTGGTTGTCCTTGATGGGCTGCAGCTGTGAGCATTGAAGAGAACTGGGATAAAAGGGGGCGGCGTAGCCATTCAGGGAGAGCCTTGAAGGAGCCCTGAACTGGGAAAGAACAGCATGCAGAAGAAAGCGTCTGTGCTGTGAAGATCTGCAGCCATAAGAACACACCGAGGAGGTATGGACTTTAGCAATCTGAGAACAGCATGATGGGACTCTAGAGAAATAGAACAACAACAAGTGGCAGCTTTAGATTTGGAGCAATCCAGCAAAGCTTGCAAATTTCTTGCTGGGCACCACCCTCTTGGTCAGGGCGAGTGGCCAGAAATGGAGGCCATTTTCCATGGGGAAAACGAAGTCATTGGCCCAGGCTCTGGGTGTCAGATGACTGGTGGCATCTGGGGCTCTAAGGACTTGCAGGGTCCTAGTTGCTGGCAGCTTTCGTTCTGGAAGGATCCAGCAGAGTTTGTAGATTCCTGGCTTGGCACTGCCCTGCCTGCCAGGCCAAGTGGCCACAAATGAAGGCCATTTTCCATGGGAAAAACGAAGTCCTTTCCCCAGGGTCTCAGTAATATGTTCAAGGTGGCGTTTGAGGCTCTAAGTACTTCCAGGGCCCTAGTTGCTGCCAGCTTTTCTTTTGGAAAAATCCAGCAACGATTGCATCATTCTAGCTAGGCTCCCACTTTCTGCCAGGGTGAGTGGCTGCCAAGGGAGGCCATTTGCCATGGGAAAAAGAAGTCCTTTCCCCAGGGTCTGGGTGTCAGATGAAAGGTGGCCTTTGGGGTTCTGAGGACTTGTAGGGTAGTACTTACTGGCTAGAGTAGAGGAAATGGATTCTATTTGAATATCTGTCCCACAGGTCCTGGTTGTCCTTGATGGGCTGCAGCTGTGAGCATTGAAGAGAACTGGGATAAAAGGGGGCGGCGTAGCCATTCAGGGAGAGCCTTGAAGGAGCCCTGAACTGGGAAAGAACAGCATGCAGAAGAAAGCGTCTGTGCTGTGAAGATCTGCAGCCATAAGAACACACCGAGGAGGTATGGACTTTAGCAATCTGAGAACAGCATGATGGGACTCTAGAGAAATAGAACAACAACAAGTGGCAGCTTTAGATTTGGAGCAATCCAGCAAAGCTTGCAAATTTCTTGCTGGGCACCACCCTCTTGGTCAGGGCGAGTGGCCAGAAATGGAGGCCATTTTCCATGGGGAAAACGAAGTCATTGGCCCAGGCTCTGGGTGTCAGATGACTGGTGGCATCTGGGGCTGTAAGGACTTGCAGGGTCCTAGTTGCTGGCAGCTTTCGTTCTGGAAGGATCCAGCAGAGTTTGTAGATTCCTGGCTTGGCACTGCCCTGCCTGCCAGGCCAAGTGGCCACAAATGAAGGCCATTTTCCATGGGAAAAACGAAGTCCTTTCCCCAGGGTCTCAGGAATATGTTCAAGGTGGCGTTTGAGGCTCTAAGTACTTCCAGGGCCCTAGTTGCTGGCAGCTTTTCTTTTGGAAAAATCCAGCAACGATTGCATCATTCTAGCTAGGCTCCCACTTTCTGCCAGGGTGAGTGGCTGCCAAGGGAGGCCATTTGCCATGGGAAAAAGAAGTCCTTTCCCCAGGGTCTGGGTGTCAGATGAAAGGTGGCCTTTGGGGTTCTGAGGACTTGTAGGGTAGTACTTACTGGCTAGAGTAGAGGAAATGGATTCTATTTGAATATCTGTCCCACAGGTCCTGGTTGTCCTTGATGGGCCGCAGCTGTGAGCATTGAAGAGAACTGGGATAAAAGGGGGCGGCGTAGCCATTCAGGGAGAGCCTTGAAGGAGCCCTGAACTGGGAAAGAACAGCATGCAGAAGAAAGCGTCTGTGCTGTGAAGATCTGCAGCCATAAGAACACACCGAGGAGGTATGGACTTTAGCAATCTGAGAACAGCATGATGGGACTCTAGAGAAATAGAACAACAACAAGTGGCAGCTTTAGATTTGGAGCAATCCAGCAAAGCTTGCAAATTTCTTGCTGGGCACCACCCTCTTGGTCAGGGCGAGTGGCCAGAAATGGAGGCCATTTTCCATGGGGAAAACGAAGTCATTGGCCCAGGCTCTGGGTGTCAGATGACTGGTGGCATCTGGGGCTCTAAGGACTTGCAGGGTCCTAGTTGCTGGCAGCTTTCGTTCTGGAAGGATCCAGCAGAGTTTGTAGATTCCTGGCTTGGCACTGCCCTGCCTGCCAGGCCAAGTGGCCACAAATGAAGGCCATTTTCCATGGGAAAAACGAAGTCCTTTCCCCAGGGTCTCAGTAATATGTTCAAGGTGGCGTTTGAGGCTCTAAGTACTTCCAGGGCCCTAGTTGCTGCCAGCTTTTCTTTTGGAAAAATCCAGCAACGATTGCATCATTCTAGCTAGGCTCCCACTTTCTGCCAGGGTGAGTGGCTGCCAAGGGAGGCCATTTGCCATGGGAAAAAGAAGTCCTTTCCCCAGGGTCTGGGTGTCAGATGAAAGGTGGCCTTTGGGGTTCTGAGGACTTGTAGGGTAGTACTTACTGGCTAGAGTAGAGGAAATGGATTCTATTTGAATATCTGTCTAGAGGCTTTGCCCCACAGGTCCTGGTTGTCCTTGATGGGCTGCAGCTGTGAGCATTGAAGAGAACTGGGATAAAAGGGGGCGGCGTAGCCATTCAGGGAGAGCCTTGAAGGAGCCCTGAACTGGGAAAGAACAGCATGCAGAAGAAAGCGTCTGTGCTGTGAAGATCTGCAGCCATAAGAACACACCGAGGAGGTATGGACTTTAGCAATCTGAGAACAGCATGATGGGACTCTAGAGAAATAGAACAACAACAAGTGGCAGCTTTCGATTTGGAGCAATCCAGCAAAGCTTGCAAATTTCTTGCTGGGCACCACCCTCTTGGTCAGGGCGAGTGGCCAGAAATGGAGGCCATTTTCCATGGGGAAAACGAAGTCATTGGCCCAGGCTCTGGGTGTCAGATGACTGGTGGCATCTGGGGCTCTAAGGACTTGCAGGGTCCTAGTTGCTGGCAGCTTTCGTTCTGGAAGGATCCAGCAGAGTTTGTAGATTCCTGGCTTGGCACTGCCCTGCCTGCCAGGCCAAGTGGCCAGAAATGAAGGCCATTTTCCATGGGAAAAACGAAGTCCTTTCCCCAGGGTCTCAGTAATATGTTCAAGGTGGCATTTGAGGCTCTAAGTACTTCCAGGGCCCTAGTTGCTGGCAGCTTTTCTTTTGGAAAAATCCAGCAACGATTGCATCATTCTAGCTAGGCTCCCACTTTCTGCCAGGGTGAGTGGCTGCCAAGGGAGGCCATTTGCCATGGGAAAAAGAAGTCCTTTCCCCAGGGTCTGGGTGTCAGATGAAAGGTGGCCTTTGGGGTTCTGAGGACTTGTAGGGTAGTACTTACTGGCTAGAGTAGAGGAAATGGATTCTATTTGAATATCTGTCTAGAGGCTTTGCCCCACAGGTCCTGGTTGTCCTTGATGGGCTGCAGCTGTGAGCATTGAAGAGAACTGGGATAAAAGGGGGCGGCTTAGCCATTCAGGGAGAGCCTTGAAGGAGCCCTGAACTGGGAAAGAACAGCATGCAGAAGAAAGCGTCTGTGCTGTGAAGATCTGCAGCCATAAGAACACACCGAGGAGGTATGGACTTTAGCAATCTGAGAACAGCATGATGGGACTCTAGAGAAATAGAAGAACAACAAGTGGCAGCTTTCGATTTGGAGCAATCCAGCAAAGCTTGCAAATTTCTTGCTGGGCACCACCCTCTTGGTCAGGGCGAGTGGCCAGAAATGGAGGCCATTTTCCATGGGGAAAACGAAGTCATTGGCCCAGGCTCTGGGTGTCAGATGACAGGTGGCATCTGGGGCTCTAAGGACTTGCAGGGTCCTAGTTGCTGGCAGCTTTCGTTTTGGAAGGATCCAGCACAGTTTGTAGATTCCTGGCTTGGCACTGCCCTGCCTGCCAGGCCAAGTGGCCAGAAATGAAGGCCATTTTCCATGGGAAAAACGAAGTCCTTTCCCCAGGGTCTCAGTAATATGTTCAAGGTGGCGTTTGAGGCTCTAAGTACTTCCAGGGCCCTAGTTGCTGGCAGCTTTTCTTTTGGAAAAATCCAGCAACGATTGCATCATTCTAGCTAGGCTCCCACTTTCTGCCAGGGTGAGTGGCTGCCAAGGGAGGCCATTTGCCATGGGAAAAAGAAGTCCTTTCCCCAGGGTCTGGGTGTCAGATGAAAGGTGGCCTTTGGGGTTCTGAGGACTTGTAGGGTAGTACTTACTGGCTAGAGTAGAGGAAATGGATTCTATTTGAATATCTGTCTAGAGGCTTTGCCCCACAGGTCCTGGTTGTCCTTGATGGGCTGCAGCTGTGAGCATTGAAGAGAACTGGGATAAAAGGGGGCGGCTTAGCCATTCAGGGAGAGCCTTGAAGGAGCCCTGAACTGGGAAAGAACAGCATGCAGAAGAAAGCGTCTGTGCTGTGAAGATCTGCAGCCATAAGAACACACCGAGGAGGTATGGACTTTAGCAATCTGAGAACAGCATGATGGGACTCTAGAGAAATAGAAGAACAACAAGTGGCAGCTTTCGATTTGGAGCAATCCAGCAAAGCTTGCAAATTTCTTGCTGGGCACCACCCTCTTGGTCAGGGCGAGTGGCCAGAAATGGAGGCCATTTTCCATGGGGAAAACGAAGTCATTGGCCCAGGCTCTGGGTGTCAGATGACAGGTGGCATCTGGGGCTCTAAGGACTTGCAGGGTCCTAGTTGCTGGCAGCTTTCGTTTTGGAAGGATCCAGCACAGTTTGTAGATTCCTGGCTTGGCACTGCCCTGCCTGCCAGGCCAAGTGGCCAGAAATGAAGGCCATTTTCCATGGGAAAAACGAAGTCCTTTCCCCAGGGTCTCAGGAATATGTTCAAGGTGGCGTTTGAGGCTCTAAGTACTTCCAGGGCCCTAGTTGCTGGCAGCTTTTCTTTTGGAAAAATCCAGCAACGATTGCATCATTCTAGCTAGGCTCCCACTTTCTGCCAGGGTGAGTGGCTGCCAAGGGAGGCCATTTGCCATGGGAAAAAGAAGTCCTTTCCCCAGGGTCTGGGTGTCAGATGAAAGGTGGCCTTTGGGGTTCTGAGGACTTGTAGGGTAGTACTTACTGGCTAGAGTAGAGGAAATGGATTCTATTTGAATATCTGTCTAGAGGCTTTGCCCCACAGGTCCTGGTTGTCCTTGATGGGCTGCAGCTGTGAGCATTGAAGAGAACTGGGATAAAAGGGGGCGGCGTAGCCATTCAGGGAGAGCCTTGAAGGAGCCCTGAACTGGGAAAGAACAGCATGCAGAAGAAAGCGTCTGTGCTGTGAAGATCTGCAGCCATAAGAACACACCGAGGAGGTATGGACTTTAGCAATCTGAGAACAGCATGATGGGACTCTAGAGAAATAGAACAACAACAAGTGGCAGCTTTCGATTTGGAGCAATCCAGCAAAGCTTGCAAATTTCTTGCTGGGCACCACCCTCTTGGTCAGGGCGAGTGGCCAGAAATGGAGGCCATTTTCCATGGGGAAAACGAAGTCATTGGCCCAGGCTCTGGGTGTCAGATGACTGGTGGCATCTGGGGCTGTAAGGACTTGCAGGGTCCTAGTTGCTGGCAGCTTTCGTTCTGGAAGGATCCAGCAGAGTTTGTAGATTCCTGGCTTGGCACTGCCCTGCCTGCCAGGCCAAGTGGCCACAAATGAAGGCCATTTTCCATGGGAAAAACGAAGTCCTTTCCCCAGGGTCTCAGTAATATGTTCAAGGTGGCGTTTGAGGCTCTAAGTACTTCCAGGGCCCTAGTTGCTGCCAGCTTTTCTTTTGGAAAAATCCAGCAACGATTGCATCATTCTAGCTAGGCTCCCACTTTCTGCCAGGGTGAGTGGCTGCCAAGGGAGGCCATTTGCCATGGGAAAAAGAAGTCCTTTCCCCAGGGTCTGGGTGTCAGATGAAAGGTGGCCTTTGGGGTTCTGAGGACTTGTAGGGTAGTACTTACTGGCTAGAGTAGAGGAAATGGATTCTATTTGAATATCTGTCCCACAGGTCCTGGTTGTCCTTGATGGGCTGCAGCTGTGAGCATTGAAGAGAACTGGGATAAAAGGGGGCGGCGTAGCCATTCAGGGAGAGCCTTGAAGGAGCCCTGAACTGGGAAAGAACAGCATGCAGAAGAAAGCGTCTGTGCTGTGAAGATCTGCAGCCATAAGAACACACCGAGGAGGTATGGACTTTAGCAATCTGAGAACAGCATGATGGGACTCTAGAGAAATAGAACAACAACAAGTGGCAGCTTTCGATTTGGAGCAATCCAGCAAAGCTTGCAAATTTCTTGCTGGGCACCACCCTCTTGGTCAGGGCGAGTGGCCAGAAATGGAGGCCATTTTCCATGGGGAAAACGAAGTCATTGGCCCAGGCTCTGGGTGTCAGATGACAGGTGGCATCTGGGGCTCTAAGGACTTGCAGGGTCCTAGTTGCTGGCAGCTTTCGTTCTGGAAGGATCCAGCAGAGTTTGTAGATTCCTGGCTTGGCACTGCCCTGCCTGCCAGGCCAAGTGGCCACAAATGAAGGCCATTTTCCATGGGAAAAACGAAGTCCTTTCCCCAGGGTCTCAGTAATATGTTCAAGGTGGCGTTTGAGGCTCTAAGTACTTCCAGGGCCCTAGTTGCTGCCAGCTTTTCTTTTGGAAAAATCCAGCAACGATTGCATCATTCTAGCTAGGCTCCCACTTTCTGCCAGGGTGAGTGGCTGCCAAGGGAGGCCATTTGCCATGGGAAAAAGAAGTCCTTTCCCCAGGGTCTGGGTGTCAGATGAAAGGTGGCCTTTGGGGTTCTGAGGACTTGTAGGGTAGTACTTACTGGCTAGAGTAGAGGAAATGGATTCTATTTGAATATCTGTCCCACAGGTCCTGGTTGTCCTTGATGGGCTGCAGCTGTGAGCATTGAAGAGAACTGGGATAAAAGGGGGCGGCGTAGCCATTCAGGGAGAGCCTTGAAGGAGCCCTGAACTGGGAAAGAACAGCATGCAGAAGAAAGCGTCTGTGCTGTGAAGATCTGCAGCCATAAGAACACACCGAGGAGGTATGGACTTTAGCAATCTGAGAACAGCATGATGGGACTCTAGAGAAATAGAACAACAACAAGTGGCAGCTTTCGATTTGGAGCAATCCAGCAAAGCTTGCAAATTTCTTGCTGGGCACCACCCTCTTGGTCAGGGCGAGTGGCCAGAAATGGAGGCCATTTTCCATGGGGAAAACGAAGTCATTGGCCCAGGCTCTGGGTGTCAGATGACAGGTGGCATCTGGGGCTCTAAGGACTTGCAGGGTCCTAGTTGCTGGCAGCTTTCGTTCTGGAAGGATCCAGCAGAGTTTGTAGATTCCTGGCTTGGCACTGCCCTGCCTGCCAGGCCAAGTGGCCACAAATGAAGGCCATTTTCCATGGGAAAAACGAAGTCCTTTCCCCAGGGTCTCAGTAATATGTTCAAGGTGGCGTTTGAGGCTCTAAGTACTTCCAGGGCCCTAGTTGCTGCCAGCTTTTCTTTTGGAAAAATCCAGCAACGATTGCATCATTCTAGCTAGGCTCCCACTTTCTGCCAGGGTGAGTGGCTGCCAAGGGAGGCCATTTGCCATGGGAAAAAGAAGTCCTTTCCCCAGGGTCTGGGTGTCAGATGAAAGGTGGCCTTTGGGGTTCTGAGGACTTGTAGGGTAGTACTTACTGGCTAGAGTAGAGGAAATGGATTCTATTTGAATATCTGTCTAGAGGCTTTGCCCCACAGGTCCTGGTTGTCCTTGATGGGCTGCAGCTGTGAGCATTGAAGAGAACTGGGATAAAAGGGGGCGGCTTAGCCATTCAGGGAGAGCCTTGAAGGAGCCCTGAACTGGGAAAGAACAGCATGCAGAAGAAAGCGTCTGTGCTGTGAAGATCTGCAGCCATAAGAACACACCGAGGAGGTATGGACTTTAGCAATCTGAGAACAGCATGATGGGACTCTAGAGAAATAGAACAACAACAAGTGGCAGCTTTCGATTTGGAGCAATCCAGCAAAGCTTGCAAATTTCTTGCTGGGCACCACCCTCTTGGTCAGGGCGAGTGGCCAGAAATGGAGGCCATTTTCCATGGGGAAAACGAAGTCATTGGCCCAGGCTCTGGGTGTCAGATGACAGGTGGCATCTGGGGCTCTAAGGACTTGCAGGGTCCTAGTTGCTGGCAGCTTTCGTTCTGGAAGGATCCAGCAGAGTTTGTAGATTCCTGGCTTGGCACTGCCCTGCCTGCCAGGCCAAGTGGCCACAAATGAAGGCCATTTTCCATGGGAAAAACGAAGTCCTTTCCCCAGGGTCTCAGTAATATGTTCAAGGTGGCGTTTGAGGCTCTAAGTACTTCCAGGGCCCTAGTTGCTGCCAGCTTTTCTTTTGGAAAAATCCAGCAACGATTGCATCATTCTAGCTAGGCTCCCACTTTCTGCCAGGGTGAGTGGCTGCCAAGGGAGGCCATTTGCCATGGGAAAAAGAAGTCCTTTCCCCAGGGTCTGGGTGTCAGATGAAAGGTGGCCTTTGGGGTTCTGAGGACTTGTAGGGTAGTACTTACTGGCTAGAGTAGAGGAAATGGATTCTATTTGAATATCTGTCTAGAGGCTTTGCCCCACAGGTCCTGGTTGTCCTTGATGGGCTGCAGCTGTGAGCATTGAAGAGAACTGGGATAAAAGGGGGCGGCGTAGCCATTCAGGGAGAGCCTTGAAGGAGCCCTGAACTGGGAAAGAACAGCATGCAGAAGAAAGCGTCTGTGCTGTGAAGATCTGCAGCCATAAGAACACACCGAGGAGGTATGGACTTTAGCAATCTGAGAACAGCATGATGGGACTCTAGAGAAATAGAACAACAACAAGTGGCAGCTTTCGATTTGGAGCAATCCAGCAAAGCTTGCAAATTTCTTGCTGGGCACCACCCTCTTGGTCAGGGCGAGTGGCCAGAAATGGAGGCCATTTTCCATGGGGAAAACGAAGTCATTGGCCCAGGCTCTGGGTGTCAGATGACTGGTGGCATCTGGGGCTCTAAGGACTTGCAGGGTCCTAGTTGCTGGCAGCTTTCGTTCTGGAAGGATCCAGCAGAGTTTGTAGATTCCTGGCTTGGCACTGCCCTGCCTGCCAGGCCAAGTGGCCAGAAATGAAGGCCATTTTCCATGGGAAAAACGAAGTCCTTTCCCCAGGGTCTCAGTAATATGTTCAAGGTGGCGTTTGAGGCTCTAAGTACTTCCAGGGCCCTAGTTGCTGCCAGCTTTTCTTTTGGAAAAATCCAGCAACGATTGCATCATTCTAGCTAGGCTCCCACTTTCTGCCAGGGTGAGTGGCTGCCAAGGGAGGCCATTTGCCATGGGAAAAAGAAGTCCTTTCCCCAGGGTCTGGGTGTCAGATGAAAGGTGGCCTTTGGGGTTCTGAGGACTTGTAGGGTAGTACTTACTGGCTAGAGTAGAGGAAATGGATTCTATTTGAATATCTGTCTAGAGGCTTTGCCCCACAGGTCCTGGTTGTCCTTGATGGGCTGCAGCTGTGAGCATTGAAGAGAACTGGGATAAAAGGGGGCGGCGTAGCCATTCAGGGAGAGCCTTGAAGGAGCCCTGAACTGGGAAAGAACAGCATGCAGAAGAAAGCGTCTGTGCTGTGAAGATCTGCAGCCATAAGAACACACCGAGGAGGTATGGACTTTAGCAATCTGAGAACAGCATGATGGGACTCTAGAGAAATAGAACAACAACAAGTGGCAGCTTTCGATTTGGAGCAATCCAGCAAAGCTTGCAAATTTCTTGCTGGGCACCACCCTCTTGGTCAGGGCGAGTGGCCAGAAATGGAGGCCATTTTCCATGGGGAAAACGAAGTCATTGGCCCAGGCTCTGGGTGTCAGATGACAGGTGGCATCTGGGGCTCTAAGGACTTGCAGGGTCCTAGTTGCTGGCAGCTTTCGTTCTGGAAGGATCCAGCAGAGTTTGTAGATTCCTGGCTTGGCACTGCCCTGCCTGCCAGGCCAAGTGGCCACAAATGAAGGCCATTTTCCATGGGAAAAACGAAGTCCTTTCCCCAGGGTCTCAGTAATATGTTCAAGGTGGCGTTTGAGGCTCTAAGTACTTCCAGGGCCCTAGTTGCTGGCAGCTTTTCTTTTGGAAAAATCCAGCAACGATTGCATCATTCTAGCTAGGCTCCCACTTTCTGCCAGGGTGAGTGGCTGCCAAGGGAGGCCATTTGCCATGGGAAAAAGAAGTCCTTTCCCCAGGGTCTGGGTGTCAGATGAAAGGTGGCCTTTGGGGTTCTGAGGACTTGTAGGGTAGTACTTACTGGCTAGAGTAGAGGAAATGGATTCTATTTGAATATCTGTCCCACAGGTCCTGGTTGTCCTTGATGGGCTGCAGCTGTGAGCATTGAAGAGAACTGGGATAAAAGGGGGCGGCGTAGCCATTCAGGGAGAGCCTTGAAGGAGCCCTGAACTGGGAAAGAACAGCATGCAGAAGAAAGCGTCTGTGCTGTGAAGATCTGCAGCCATAAGAACACACCGAGGAGGTATGGACTTTAGCAATCTGAGAACAGCATGATGGGACTCTAGAGAAATAGAACAACAACAAGTGGCAGCTTTCGATTTGGAGCAATCCAGCAAAGCTTGCAAATTTCTTGCTGGGCACCACCCTCTTGGTCAGGGCGAGTGGCCAGAAATGGAGGCCATTTTCCATGGGGAAAACGAAGTCATTGGCCCAGGCTCTGGGTGTCAGATGACAGGTGGCATCTGGGGCTCTAAGGACTTGCAGGGTCCTAGTTGCTGGCAGCTTTCGTTCTGGAAGGATCCAGCAGAGTTTGTAGATTCCTGGCTTGGCACTGCCCTGCCTGCCAGGCCAAGTGGCCACAAATGAAGGCCATTTTCCATGGGAAAAACGAAGTCCTTTCCCCAGGGTCTCAGTAATATGTTCAAGGTGGCGTTTGAGGCTCTAAGTACTTCCAGGGCCCTAGTTGCTGCCAGCTTTTCTTTTGGAAAAATCCAGCAATGATTGCATCATTCTAGCTAGGCTCCCACTTTCTGCCAGGGTGAGTGGCTGCCAAGGGAGGCCATTTGCCATGGGAAAAAGAAGTCCTTTCCCCAGGGTCTGGGTGTCAGATGAAAGGTGGCCTTTGGGGTTCTGAGGACTTGTAGGGTAGTACTTACTGGCTAGAGTAGAGGAAATGGATTCTATTTGAATATCTGTCTAGAGGCTTTGCCCCACAGGTCCTGGTTGTCCTTGATGGGCTGCAGCTGTGAGCATTGAAGAGAACTGGGATAAAAGGGGGCGGCTTAGCCATTCAGGGAGAGCCTTGAAGGAGCCCTGAACTGGGAAAGAACAGCATGCAGAAGAAAGCGTCTGTGCTGTGAAGATCTGCAGCCATAAGAACACACCGAGGAGGTATGGACTTTAGCAATCTGAGAACAGCATGATGGGACTCTAGAGAAATAGAACAACAACAAGTGGCAGCTTTCGATTTGGAGCAATCCAGCAAAGCTTGCAAATTTCTTGCTGGGCACCACCCTCTTGGTCAGGGCGAGTGGCCAGAAATGGAGGCCATTTTCCATGGGGAAAACGAAGTCATTGGCCCAGGCTCTGGGTGTCAGATGACTGGTGGCATCTGGGGCTCTAAGGACTTGCAGGGTCCTAGTTGCTGGCAGCTTTCGTTCTGGAAGGATCCAGCAGAGTTTGTAGATTCCTGGCTTGGCACTGCCCTGCCTGCCAGGCCAAGTGGCCACAAATGAAGGCCATTTTCCATGGGAAAAACGAAGTCCTTTCCCCAGGGTCTCAGTAATATGTTCAAGGTGGCGTTTGAGGCTCTAAGTACTTCCAGGGCCCTAGTTGCTGCCAGCTTTTCTTTTGGAAAAATCCAGCAACGATTGCATCATTCTAGCTAGGCTCCCACTTTCTGCCAGGGTGAGTGGCTGCCAAGGGAGGCCATTTGCCATGGGAAAAAGAAGTCCTTTCCCCAGGGTCTGGGTGTCAGATGAAAGGTGGCCTTTGGGGTTCTGAGGACTTGTAGGGTAGTACTTACTGGCTAGAGTAGAGGAAATGGATTCTATTTGAATATCTGTCTAGAGGCTTTGCCCCACAGGTCCTGGTTGTCCTTGATGGGCTGCAGCTGTGAGCATTGAAGAGAACTGGGATAAAAGGGGGCGGCGTAGCCATTCAGGGAGAGCCTTGAAGGAGCCCTGAACTGGGAAAGAACAGCATGCAGAAGAAAGCGTCTGTGCTGTGAAGATCTGCAGCCATAAGAACACACCGAGGAGGTATGGACTTTAGCAATCTGAGAACAGCATGATGGGACTCTAGAGAAATAGAACAACAACAAGTGGCAGCTTTAGATTTGGAGCAATCCAGCAAAGCTTGCAAATTTCTTGCTGGGCACCACCCTCTTGGTCAGGGCGAGTGGCCAGAAATGGAGGCCATTTTCCATGGGGAAAACGAAGTCATTGGCCCAGGCTCTGGGTGTCAGATGACTGGTGGCATCTGGGGCTCTAAGGACTTGCAGGGTCCTAGTTGCTGGCAGCTTTCGTTCTGGAAGGATCCAGCAGAGTTTGTAGATTCCTGGCTTGGCACTGCCCTGCCTGCCAGGCCAAGTGGCCAGAAATGAAGGCCATTTTCCATGGGAAAAACGAAGTCCTTTCCCCAGGGTCTCAGTAATATGTTCAAGGTGGCGTTTGAGGCTCTAAGTACTTCCAGGGCCCTAGTTGCTGCCAGCTTTTCTTTTGGAAAAATCCAGCAACGATTGCATCATTCTAGCTAGGCTCCCACTTTCTGCCAGGGTGAGTGGCTGCCAAGGGAGGCCATTTGCCATGGGAAAAAGAAGTCCTTTCCCCAGGGTCTGGGTGTCAGATGAAAGGTGGCCTTTGGGGTTCTGAGGACTTGTAGGGTAGTACTTACTGGCTAGAGTAGAGGAAATGGATTCTATTTGAATATCTGTCTAGAGGCTTTGCCCCACAGGTCCTGGTTGTCCTTGATGGGCTGCAGCTGTGAGCATTGAAGAGAACTGGGATAAAAGGGGGCGGCGTAGCCATTCAGGGAGAGCCTTGAAGGAGCCCTGAACTGGGAAAGAACAGCATGCAGAAGAAAGCGTCTGTGCTGTGAAGATCTGCAGCCATAAGAACACACCGAGGAGGTATGGACTTTAGCAATCTGAGAACAGCATGATGGGACTCTAGAGAAATAGAACAACAACAAGTGGCAGCTTTCGATTTGGAGCAATCCAGCAAAGCTTGCAAATTTCTTGCTGGGCACCACCCTCTTGGTCAGGGCGAGTGGCCAGAAATGGAGGCCATTTTCCATGGGGAAAACGAAGTCATTGGCCCAGGCTCTGGGTGTCAGATGACAGGTGGCATCTGGGGCTCTAAGGACTTGCAGGGTCCTAGTTGCTGGCAGCTTTCGTTCTGGAAGGATCCAGCAGAGTTTGTAGATTCCTGGCTTGGCACTGCCCTGCCTGCCAGGCCAAGTGGCCACAAATGAAGGCCATTTTCCATGGGAAAAACGAAGTCCTTTCCCCAGGGTCTCAGTAATATGTTCAAGGTGGCGTTTGAGGCTCTAAGTACTTCCAGGGCCCTAGTTGCTGGCAGCTTTTCTTTTGGAAAAATCCAGCAACGATTGCATCATTCTAGCTAGGCTCCCACTTTCTGCCAGGGTGAGTGGCTGCCAAGGGAGGCCATTTGCCATGGGAAAAAGAAGTCCTTTCCCCAGGGTCTGGGTGTCAGATGAAAGGTGGCCTTTGGGGTTCTGAGGACTTGTAGGGTAGTACTTACTGGCTAGAGTAGAGGAAATGGATTCTATTTGAATATCTGTCCCACAGGTCCTGGTTGTCCTTGATGGGCTGCAGCTGTGAGCATTGAAGAGAACTGGGATAAAAGGGGGCGGCGTAGCCATTCAGGGAGAGCCTTGAAGGAGCCCTGAACTGGGAAAGAACAGCATGCAGAAGAAAGCGTCTGTGCTGTGAAGATCTGCAGCCATAAGAACACACCGAGGAGGTATGGACTTTAGCAATCTGAGAACAGCATGATGGGACTCTAGAGAAATAGAACAACAACAAGTGGCAGCTTTAGATTTGGAGCAATCCAGCAAAGCTTGCAAATTTCTTGCTGGGCACCACCCTCTTGGTCAGGGCGAGTGGCCAGAAATGGAGGCCATTTTCCATGGGGAAAACGAAGTCATTGGCCCAGGCTCTGGGTGTCAGATGACTGGTGGCATCTGGGGCTCTAAGGACTTGCAGGGTCCTAGTTGCTGGCAGCTTTCGTTCTGGAAGGATCCAGCACAGTTTGTAGATTCCTGGCTTGGCACTGCCCTGCCTGCCAGGCCAAGTGGCCACAAATGAAGGCCATTTTCCATGGGAAAAACGAAGTCCTTTCCCCAGGGTCTCAGTAATATGTTCAAGGTGGCGTTTGAGGCTCTAAGTACTTCCAGGGCCCTAGTTGCTGGCAGCTTTTCTTTTGGAAAAATCCAGCAACGATTGCATCATTCTAGCTAGGCTCCCACTTTCTGCCAGGGTGAGTGGCTGCCAAGGGAGGCCATTTGCCATGGGAAAAAGAAGTCCTTTCCCCAGGGTCTGGGTGTCAGATGAAAGGTGGCCTTTGGGGTTCTGAGGACTTGTAGGGTAGTACTTACTGGCTAGAGTAGAGGAAATGGATTCTATTTGAATATCTGTCTAGAGGCTTTGCCCCACAGGTCCTGGTTGTCCTTGATGGGCTGCAGCTGTGAGCATTGAAGAGAACTGGGATAAAAGGGGGCGGCGTAGCCATTCAGGGAGAGCCTTGAAGGAGCCCTGAACTGGGAAAGAACAGCATGCAGAAGAAAGCGTCTGTGCTGTGAAGATCTGCAGCCATAAGAACACACCGAGGAGGTATGGACTTTAGCAATCTGAGAACAGCATGATGGGACTCTAGAGAAATAGAACAACAACAAGTGGCAGCTTTCGATTTGGAGCAATCCAGCAAAGCTTGCAAATTTCTTGCTGGGCACCACCCTCTTGGTCAGGGCGAGTGGCCAGAAATGGAGGCCATTTTCCATGGGGAAAACGAAGTCATTGGCCCAGGCTCTGGGTGTCAGATGACTGGTGGCATCTGGGGCTCTAAGGACTTGCAGGGTCCTAGTTGCTGGCAGCTTTCGTTCTGGAAGGATCCAGCAGAGTTTGTAGATTCCTGGCTTGGCACTGCCCTGCCTGCCAGGCCAAGTGGCCACAAATGAAGGCCATTTTCCATGGGAAAAACGAAGTCCTTTCCCCAGGGTCTCAGTAATATGTTCAAGGTGGCGTTTGAGGCTCTAAGTACTTCCAGGGCCCTAGTTGCTGCCAGCTTTTCTTTTGGAAAAATCCAGCAACGATTGCATCATTCTAGCTAGGCTCCCACTTTCTGCCAGGGTGAGTGGCTGCCAAGGGAGGCCATTTGCCATGGGAAAAAGAAGTCCTTTCCCCAGGGTCTGGGTGTCAGATGAAAGGTGGCCTTTGGGGTTCTGAGGACTTGTAGGGTAGTACTTACTGGCTAGAGTAGAGGAAATGGATTCTATTTGAATATCTGTCTAGAGGCTTTGCCCCACAGGTCCTGGTTGTCCTTGATGGGCTGCAGCTGTGAGCATTGAAGAGAACTGGGATAAAAGGGGGCGGCTTAGCCATTCAGGGAGAGCCTTGAAGGAGCCCTGAACTGGGAAAGAACAGCATGCAGAAGAAAGCGCCTGTGCTGTGAAGATCTGCAGCCATAAGAACACACCGAGGAGGTATGGACTTTAGCAATCTGAGAACAGCATGATGGGACTCTAGAGAAATAGAACAACAACAAGTGGCAGCTTTCGATTTGGAGCAATCCAGCAAAGCTTGCAAATTTCTTGCTGGGCACCACCCTCTTGGTCAGGGCGAGTGGCCAGAAATGGAGGCCATTTTCCATGGGGAAAACGAAGTCATTGGCCCAGGCTCTGGGTGTCAGATGACAGGTGGCATCTGGGGCTCTAAGGACTTGCAGGGTCCTAGTTGCTGGCAGCTTTCGTTCTGGAAGGATCCAGCAGAGTTTGTAGATTCCTGGCTTGGCACTGCCCTGCCTGCCAGGCCAAGTGGCCACAAATGAAGGCCATTTTCCATGGGAAAAACGAAGTCCTTTCCCCAGGGTCTCAGTAATATGTTCAAGGTGGCGTTTGAGGCTCTAAGTACTTCCAGGGCCCTAGTTGCTGCCAGCTTTTCTTTTGGAAAAATCCAGCAACGATTGCATCATTTTTGCTAGGCTCCCACTTTCTGCCAGGGTGAGTGGCTGCCAAGGGAGGCCATTTGCCATGGGAAAAAGAAGTCCTTTCCCCAGGGTCTGGGTGTCAGATGAAAGGTGGCCTTTGGGGTTCTGAGGACTTGTAGGGTAGTACTTACTGGCTAGAGTAGAGGAAATGGATTCTATTTGAATATCTGTCTAGAGGCTTTGCCCCACAGGTCCTGGTTGTCCTTGATGGGCTGCAGCTGTGAGCATTGAAGAGAACTGGGATAAAAGGGGGCGGCGTAGCCATTCAGGGAGAGCCTTGAAGGAGCCCTGAACTGGGAAAGAACAGCATGCAGAAGAAAGCGTCTGTGCTGTGAAGATCTGCAGCCATAAGAACACACCGAGGAGGTATGGACTTTAGCAATCTGAGAACAGCATGATGGGACTCTAGAGAAATAGAACAACAACAAGTGGCAGCTTTAGATTTGGAGCAATCCAGCAAAGCTTGCAAATTTCTTGCTGGGCACCACCCTCTTGGTCAGGGCGAGTGGCCAGAAATGGAGGCCATTTTCCATGGGGAAAACGAAGTCATTGGCCCAGGCTCTGGGTGTCAGATGACTGGTGGCATCTGGGGCTGTAAGGACTTGCAGGGTCCTAGTTGCTGGCAGCTTTCGTTCTGGAAGGATCCAGCACAGTTTGTAGATTCCTGGCTTGGCACTGCCCTGCCTGCCAGGCCAAGTGGCCACAAATGAAGGCCATTTTCCATGGGAAAAACGAAGTCCTTTCCCCAGGGTCTCAGTAATATGTTCAAGGTGGCGTTTGAGGCTCTAAGTACTTCCAGGGCCCTAGTTGCTGCCAGCTTTTCTTTTGGAAAAATCCAGCAACGATTGCATCATTTTTGCTAGGCTCCCACTTTCTGCCAGGGTGAGTGGCTGCCAAGGGAGGCCATTTGCCATGGGAAAAAGAAGTCCTTTCCCCAGGGTCTGGGTGTCAGATGAAAGGTGGCCTTTGGGGTTCTGAGGACTTGTAGGGTAGTACTTACTGGCTAGAGTAGAGGAAATGGATTCTATTTGAATATCTGTCTAGAGGCTTTGCCCCACAGGTCCTGGTTGTCCTTGATGGGCTGCAGCTGTGAGCATTGAAGAGAACTGGGATAAAAGGGGGCGGCGTAGCCATTCAGGGAGAGCCTTGAAGGAGCCCTGAACTGGGAAAGAACAGCATGCAGAAGAAAGCGTCTGTGCTGTGAAGATCTGCAGCCATAAGAACACACCGAGGAGGTATGGACTTTAGCAATCTGAGAACAGCATGATGGGACTCTAGAGAAATAGAACAACAACAAGTGGCAGCTTTAGATTTGGAGCAATCCAGCAAAGCTTGCAAATTTCTTGCTGGGCACCACCCTCTTGGTCAGGGCGAGTGGCCAGAAATGGAGGCCATTTTCCATGGGGAAAACGAAGTCATTGGCCCAGGCTCTGGGTGTCAGATGACTGGTGGCATCTGGGGCTGTAAGGACTTGCAGGGTCCTAGTTGCTGGCAGCTTTCGTTCTGGAAGGATCCAGCACAGTTTGTAGATTCCTGGCTTGGCACTGCCCTGCCTGCCAGGCCAAGTGGCCACAAATGAAGGCCATTTTCCATGGGAAAAACGAAGTCCTTTCCCCAGGGTCTCAGTAATATGTTCAAGGTGGCGTTTGAGGCTCTAAGTACTTCCAGGGCCCTAGTTGCTGGCAGCTTTTCTTTTGGAAAAATCCAGCAACGATTGCATCATTCTAGCTAGGCTCCCACTTTCTGCCAGGGTGAGTGGCTGCCAAGGGAGGCCATTTGCCATGGGAAAAAGAAGTCCTTTCCCCAGGGTCTGGGTGTCAGATGAAAGGTGGCCTTTGGGGTTCTGAGGACTTGTAGGGTAGTACTTACTGGCTAGAGTAGAGGAAATGGATTCTATTTGAATATCTGTCCCACAGGTCCTGGTTGTCCTTGATGGGCTGCAGCTGTGAGCATTGAAGAGAACTGGGATAAAAGGGGGCGGCGTAGCCATTCAGGGAGAGCCTTGAAGGAGCCCTGAACTGGGAAAGAACAGCATGCAGAAGAAAGCGTCTGTGCTGTGAAGATCTGCAGCCATAAGAACACACCGAGGAGGTATGGACTTTAGCAATCTGAGAACAGCATGATGGGACTCTAGAGAAATAGAACAACAACAAGTGGCAGCTTTCGATTTGGAGCAATCCAGCAAAGCTTGCAAATTTCTTGCTGGGCACCACCCTCTTGGTCAGGGCGAGTGGCCAGAAATGGAGGCCATTTTCCATGGGGAAAACGAAGTCATTGGCCCAGGCTCTGGGTGTCAGATGACTGGTGGCATCTGGGGCTCTAAGGACTTGCAGGGTCCTAGTTGCTGGCAGCTTTCGTTTTGGAAGGATCCAGCACAGTTTGAAGATTCCTGGCTTGGCACTGCCCTGCCTGCCAGGCCAAGTGGCCACAAATGAAGGCCATTTTCCATGGGAAAAACGAAGTCCTTTCCCCAGGGTCTCAGTAATATGTTCAAGGTGGCGTTTGAGGCTCTAAGTACTTCCAGGGCCCTAGTTGCTGCCAGCTTTTCTTTTGGAAAAATCCAGCAACGATTGCATCATTTTTGCTAGGCTCCCACTTTCTGCCAGGGTGAGTGGCTGCCAAGGGAGGCCATTTGCCATGGGAAAAAGAAGTCCTTTCCCCAGGGTCTGGGTGTCAGATGAAAGGTGGCCTTTGGGGTTCTGAGGACTTGTAGGGTAGTACTTACTGGCTAGAGTAGAGGAAATGGATTCTATTTGAATATCTGTCTAGAGGCTTTGCCCCACAGGTCCTGGTTGTCCTTGATGGGCTGCAGCTGTGAGCATTGAAGAGAACTGGGATAAAAGGGGGCGGCTTAGCCATTCAGGGAGAGCCTTGAAGGAGCCCTGAACTGGGAAAGAACAGCATGCAGAAGAAAGCGTCTGTGCTGTGAAGATCTGCAGCCATAAGAACACACCGAGGAGGTATGGACTTTAGCAATCTGAGAACAGCATGATGGGACTCTAGAGAAATAGAACAACAACAAGTGGCAGCTTTCGATTTGGAGCAATCCAGCAAAGCTTGCAAATTTCTTGCTGGGCACCACCCTCTTGGTCAGGGCGAGTGGCCAGAAATGGAGGCCATTTTCCATGGGGAAAACGAAGTCATTGGCCCAGGCTCTGGGTGTCAGATGACTGGTGGCATCTGGGGCTGTAAGGACTTGCAGGGTCCTAGTTGCTGGCAGCTTTCGTTCTGGAAGGATCCAGCAGAGTTTGTAGATTCCTGGCTTGGCACTGCCCTGCCTGCCAGGCAGAGTGGCCACAAATGAAGGCCATTTTCCATGGGAAAACCGAAGTCCTTTCCCCAGGGTCTCAGTAATATGTTCAAGGTGGCGTTTGAGGCTCTAAGTACTTCCAGGGCCCTAGTTGCTGGCAGCTTTTCTTTTGGAAAAATCCAGCAACGATTGCATCATTCTAGCTAGGCTCCCACTTTCTGCCAGGGTGAGTGGCTGCCAAGGGAGGCCATTTGCCATGGGAAAAAGAAGTCCTTTCCCCAGGGTCTGGGTGTCAGATGAAAGGTGGCCTTTGGGGTTCTGAGGACTTGTAGGGTAGTACTTACTGGCTAGAGTAGAGGAAATGGATTCTATTTGAATATCTGTCTAGAGGCTTTGCCCCACAGGTCCTGGTTGTCCTTGATGGGCTGCAGCTGTGAGCATTGAAGAGAACTGGGATAAAAGGGGGCGGCGTAGCCATTCAGGGAGAGCCTTGAAGGAGCCCTGAACTGGGAAAGAACAGCATGCAGAAGAAAGCGTCTGTGCTGTGAAGATCTGCAGCCATAAGAACACACCGAGGAGGTATGGACTTTAGCAATCTGAGAACAGCATGATGGGACTCTAGAGAAATAGAACAACAACAAGTGGCAGCTTTCGATTTGGAGCAATCCAGCAAAGCTTGCAAATTTCTTGCTGGGCACCACCCTCTTGGTCAGGGCGAGTGGCCAGAAATGGAGGCCATTTTCCATGGGGAAAACGAAGTCATTGGCCCAGGCTCTGGGTGTCAGATGACTGGTGGCATCTGGGGCTCTAAGGACTTGCAGGGTCCTAGTTGCTGGCAGCTTTCGTTCTGGAAGGATCCAGCACAGTTTGTAGATTCCTGGCTTGGCACTGCCCTGCCTGCCAGGCCAAGTGGCCACAAATGAAGGCCATTTTCCATGGGAAAAACGAAGTCCTTTCCCCAGGGTCTCAGTAATATGTTCAAGGTGGCGTTTGAGGCTCTAAGTACTTCCAGGGCCCTAGTTGCTGGCAGCTTTTCTTTTGGAAAAATCCAGCAACGATTGCATCATTCTAGCTAGGCTCCCACTTTCTGCCAGGGTGAGTGGCTGCCAAGGGAGGCCATTTGCCATGGGAAAAAGAAGTCCTTTCCCCAGGGTCTGGGTGTCAGATGAAAGGTGGCCTTTGGGGTTCTGAGGACTTGTAGGGTAGTACTTACTGGCTAGAGTAGAGGAAATGGATTCTATTTGAATATCTGTCCCACAGGTCCTGGTTGTCCTTGATGGGCTGCAGCTGTGAGCATTGAAGAGAACTGGGATAAAAGGGGGCGGCGTAGCCATTCAGGGAGAGCCTTGAAGGAGCCCTGAACTGGGAAAGAACAGCATGCAGAAGAAAGCGTCTGTGCTGTGAAGATCTGCAGCCATAAGAACACACCGAGGAGGTATGGACTTTAGCAATCTGAGAACAGCATGATGGGACTCTAGAGAAATAGAACAACAACAAGTGGCAGCTTTCGATTTGGAGCAATCCAGCAAAGCTTGCAAATTTCTTGCTGGGCACCACCCTCTTGGTCAGGGCGAGTGGCCAGAAATGGAGGCCATTTTCCATGGGGAAAACGAAGTCATTGGCCCAGGCTCTGGGTGTCAGATGACAGGTGGCATCTGGGGCTCTAAGGACTTGCAGGGTCCTAGTTGCTGGCAGCTTTCGTTCTGGAAGGATCCAGCAGAGTTTGTAGATTCCTGGCTTGGCACTGCCCTGCCTGCCAGGCCAAGTGGCCACAAATGAAGGCCATTTTCCATGGGAAAAACGAAGTCCTTTCCCCAGGGTCTCAGTAATATGTTCAAGGTGGCGTTTGAGGCTCTAAGTACTTCCAGGGCCCTAGTTGCTGCCAGCTTTTCTTTTGGAAAAATCCAGCAACGATTGCATCATTCTAGCTAGGCTCCCACTTTCTGCCAGGGTGAGTGGCTGCCAAGGGAGGCCATTTGCCATGGGAAAAAGAAGTCCTTTCCCCAGGGTCTGGGTGTCAGATGAAAGGTGGCCTTTGGGGTTCTGAGGACTTGTAGGGTAGTACTTACTGGCTAGAGTAGAGGAAATGGATTCTATTTGAATATCTGTCCCACAGGTCCTGGTTGTCCTTGATGGGCTGCAGCTGTGAGCATTGAAGAGAACTGGGATAAAAGGGGGCGGCGTAGCCATTCAGGGAGAGCCTTGAAGGAGCCCTGAACTGGGAAAGAACAGCATGCAGAAGAAAGCGTCTGTGCTGTGAAGATCTGCAGCCATAAGAACACACCGAGGAGGTATGGACTTTAGCAATCTGAGAACAGCATGATGGGACTCTAGAGAAATAGAACAACAACAAGTGGCAGCTTTCGATTTGGAGCAATCCAGCAAAGCTTGCAAATTTCTTGCTGGGCACCACCCTCTTGGTCAGGGCGAGTGGCCAGAAATGGAGGCCATTTTCCATGGGGAAAACGAAGTCATTGGCCCAGGCTCTGGGTGTCAGATGACTGGTGGCATCTGGGGCTCTAAGGACTTGCAGGGTCCTAGTTGCTGGCAGCTTTCGTTTTGGAAGGATCCAGCACAGTTTGTAGATTCCTGGCTTGGCACTGCCCTGCCTGCCAGGCCAAGTGGCCACAAATGAAGGCCATTTTCCATGGGAAAAACGAAGTCCTTTCCCCAGGGTCTCAGTAATATGTTCAAGGTGGCGTTTGAGGCTCTAAGTACTTCCAGGGCCCTAGTTGCTGCCAGCTTTTCTTTTGGAAAAATCCAGCAACGATTGCATCATTTTTGCTAGGCTCCCACTTTCTGCCAGGGTGAGTGGCTGCCAAGGGAGGCCATTTGCCATGGGAAAAAGAAGTCCTTTCCCCAGGGTCTGGGTGTCAGATGAAAGGTGGCCTTTGGGGTTCTGAGGACTTGTAGGGTAGTACTTACTGGCTAGAGTAGAGGAAATGGATTCTATTTGAATATCTGTCTAGAGGCTTTGCCCCACAGGTCCTGGTTGTCCTTGATGGGCTGCAGCTGTGAGCATTGAAGAGAACTGGGATAAAAGGGGGCGGCTTAGCCATTCAGGGAGAGCCTTGAAGGAGCCCTGAACTGGGAAAGAACAGCATGCAGAAGAAAGCGTCTGTGCTGTGAAGATCTGCAGCCATAAGAACACACCGAGGAGGTATGGACTTTAGCAATCTGAGAACAGCATGATGGGACTCTAGAGAAATAGAACAACAACAAGTGGCAGCTTTCGATTTGGAGCAATCCAGCAAAGCTTGCAAATTTCTTGCTGGGCACCACCCTCTTGGTCAGGGCGAGTGGCCAGAAATGGAGGCCATTTTCCATGGGGAAAACGAAGTCATTGGCCCAGGCTCTGGGTGTCAGATGACTGGTGGCATCTGGGGCTCTAAGGACTTGCAGGGTCCTAGTTGCTGGCAGCTTTCGTTCTGGAAGGATCCAGCAGAGTTTGTAGATTCCTGGCTTGGCACTGCCCTGCCTGCCAGGCCAAGTGGCCAGAAATGAAGGCCATTTTCCATGGGAAAAACGAAGTCCTTTCCCCAGGGTCTCAGGAATATGTTCAAGGTGGCGTTTGAGGCTCTAAGTACTTCCAGGGCCCTAGTTGCTGGCAGCTTTTCTTTTGGAAAAATCCAGCAACGATTGCATCATTCTAGCTAGGCTCCCACTTTCTGCCAGGGTGAGTGGCTGCCAAGGGAGGCCATTTGCCATGGGAAAAAGAAGTCCTTTCCCCAGGGTCTGGGTGTCAGATGAAAGGTGGCCTTTGGGGTTCTGAGGACTTGTAGGGTAGTACTTACTGGCTAGAGTAGAGGAAATGGATTCTATTTGAATATCTGTCTAGAGGCTTTGCCCCACAGGTCCTGGTTGTCCTTGATGGGCTGCAGCTGTGAGCATTGAAGAGAACTGGGATAAAAGGGGGCGGCGTAGCCATTCAGGGAGAGCCTTGAAGGAGCCCTGAACTGGGAAAGAACAGCATGCAGAAGAAAGCGTCTGTGCTGTGAAGATCTGCAGCCATAAGAACACACCGAGGAGGTATGGACTTTAGCAATCTGAGAACAGCATGATGGGACTCTAGAGAAATAGAACAACAACAAGTGGCAGCTTTCGATTTGGAGCAATCCAGCAAAGCTTGCAAATTTCTTGCTGGGCACCACCCTCTTGGTCAGGGCGAGTGGCCAGAAATGGAGGCCATTTTCCATGGGGAAAACGAAGTCATTGGCCCAGGCTCTGGGTGTCAGATGACTGGTGGCATCTGGGGCTCTAAGGACTTGCAGGGTCCTAGTTGCTGGCAGCTTTCGTTCTGCAAGGATCCAGCAGAGTTTGTAGATTCCTGGCTTGGCACTGCCCTGCCTGCCAGGCCAAGTGGCCACAAATGAAGGCCATTTTCCATGGGAAAAACGAAGTCCTTTCCCCAGGGTCTCAGTAATATGTTCAAGGTGGCGTTTGAGGCTCTAAGTACTTCCAGGGCCCTAGTTGCTGGCAGCTTTTCTTTTGGAAAAATCCAGCAACGATTGCATCATTCTAGCTAGGCTCCCACTTTCTGCCAGGGTGAGTGGCTGCCAAGGGAGGCCATTTGCCATGGGAAAAAGAAGTCCTTTCCCCAGGGTCTGGGTGTCAGATGAAAGGTGGCCTTTGGGGTTCTGAGGACTTGTAGGGTAGTACTTACTGGCTAGAGTAGAGGAAATGGATTCTATTTGAATATCTGTCCCACAGGTCCTGGTTGTCCTTGATGGGCTGCAGCTGTGAGCATTGAAGAGAACTGGGATAAAAGGGGGCGGCGTAGCCATTCAGGGAGAGCCTTGAAGGAGCCCTGAACTGGGAAAGAACAGCATGCAGAAGAAAGCGTCTGTGCTGTGAAGATCTGCAGCCATAAGAACACACCGAGGAGGTATGGACTTTAGCAATCTGAGAACAGCATGATGGGACTCTAGAGAAATAGAACAACAACAAGTGGCAGCTTTCGATTTGGAGCAATCCAGCAAAGCTTGCAAATTTCTTGCTGGGCACCACCCTCTTGGTCAGGGCGAGTGGCCAGAAATGGAGGCCATTTTCCATGGGGAAAACGAAGTCATTGGCCCAGGCTCTGGGTGTCAGATGACTGGTGGCATCTGGGGCTCTAAGGACTTGCAGGGTCCTAGTTGCTGGCAGCTTTCGTTCTGGAAGGATCCAGCACAGTTTGTAGATTCCTGGCTTGGCACTGCCCTGCCTGCCAGGCCAAGTGGCCACAAATGAAGGCCATTTTCCATGGGAAAAACGAAGTCCTTTCCCCAGGGTCTCAGGAATATGTTCAAGGTGGCGTTTGAGGCTCTAAGTACTTCCAGGGCCCTAGTTGCTGCCAGCTTTTCTTTTGGAAAAATCCAGCAACGATTGCATCATTCTAGCTAGGCTCCCACTTTCTGCCAGGGTGAGTGGCTGCCAAGGGAGGCCATTTGCCATGGGAAAAAGAAGTCCTTTCCCCAGGGTCTGGGTGTCAGATGAAAGGTGGCCTTTGGGGTTCTGAGGACTTGTAGGGTAGTACTTACTGGCTAGAGTAGAGGAAATGGATTCTATTTGAATATCTGTCCCACAGGTCCTGGTTGTCCTTGATGGGCTGCAGCTGTGAGCATTGAAGAGAACTGGGATAAAAGGGGGCGGCGTAGCCATTCAGGGAGAGCCTTGAAGGAGCCCTGAACTGGGAAAGAACAGCATGCAGAAGAAAGCGTCTGTGCTGTGAAGATCTGCAGCCATAAGAACACACCGAGGAGGTATGGACTTTAGCAATCTGAGAACAGCATTATGGGACTCTAGAGAAATAGAACAACAACAAGTGGCAGCTTTCGATTTGGAGCAATCCAGCAAAGCTTGCAAATTTCTTGCTGGGCACCACCCTCTTGGTCAGGGCGAGTGGCCAGAAATGGAGGCCATTTTCCATGGGGAAAACGAAGTCATTGGCCCAGGCTCTGGGTGTCAGATGACTGGTGGCATCTGGGGCTCTAAGGACTTGCAGGGTCCTAGTTGCTGGCAGCTTTCGTTTTGGAAGGATCCAGCAGAGTTTGTAGATTCCTGGCTTGGCACTGCCCTGCCTGCCAGGCCAAGTGGCCAGAAATGAAGGCCATTTTCCATGGGAAAAACGAAGTCCTTTCCCCAGGGTCTCAGTAATATGTTCAAGGTGGCGTTTGAGGCTCTAAGTACTTCCAGGGCCCTAGTTGCTGCCAGCTTTTCTTTTGGAAAAATCCAGCAACGATTGCATCATTTTTGCTAGGCTCCCACTTTCTGCCAGGGTGAGTGGCTGCCAAGGGAGGCCATTTGCCATGGGAAAAAGAAGTCCTTTCCCCAGGGTCTGGGTGTCAGATGAAAGGTGGCCTTTGGGGTTCTGAGGACTTGTAGGGTAGTACTTACTGGCTAGAGTAGAGGAAATGGATTCTATTTGAATATCTGTCTAGAGGCTTTGCCCCACAGGTCCTGGTTGTCCTTGATGGGCTGCAGCTGTGAGCATTGAAGAGAACTGGGATAAAAGGGGGCGGCTTAGCCATTCAGGGAGAGCCTTGAAGGAGCCCTGAACTGGGAAAGAACAGCATGCAGAAGAAAGCGTCTGTGCTGTGAAGATCTGCAGCCATAAGAACACACCGAGGAGGTATGGACTTTAGCAATCTGAGAACAGCATGATGGGACTCTAGAGAAATAGAACAACAACAAGTGGCAGCTTTCGATTTGGAGCAATCCAGCAAAGCTTGCAAATTTCTTGCTGGGCACCACCCTCTTGGTCAGGGCGAGTGGCCAGAAATGGAGGCCATTTTCCATGGGGAAAACGAAGTCATTGGCCCAGGCTCTGGGTGTCAGATGACTGGTGGCATCTGGGGCTCTAAGGACTTGCAGGGTCCTAGTTGCTGGCAGCTTTCGTTCTGGAAGGATCCAGCAGAGTTTGTAGATTCCTGGCTTGGCACTGCCCTGCCTGCCAGGCCAAGTGGCCACAAATGAAGGCCATTTTCCATGGGAAAAACGAAGTCCTTTCCCCAGGGTCTCAGGAATATGTTCAAGGTGGCGTTTGAGGCTCTAAGTACTTCCAGGGCCCTAGTTGCTGGCAGCTTTTCTTTTGGAAAAATCCAGCAACGATTGCATCATTCTAGCTAGGCTCCCACTTTCTGCCAGGGTGAGTGGCTGCCAAGGGAGGCCATTTGCCATGGGAAAAAGAAGTCCTTTCCCCAGGGTCTGGGTGTCAGATGAAAGGTGGCCTTTGGGGTTCTGAGGACTTGTAGGGTAGTACTTACTGGCTAGAGTAGAGGAAATGGATTCTATTTGAATATCTGTCTAGAGGCTTTGCCCCACAGGTCCTGGTTGTCCTTGATGGGCTGCAGCTGTGAGCATTGAAGAGAACTGGGATAAAAGGGGGCGGCGTAGCCATTCAGGGAGAGCCTTGAAGGAGCCCTGAACTGGGAAAGAACAGCATGCAGAAGAAAGCGTCTGTGCTGTGAAGATCTGCAGCCATAAGAACACACCGAGGAGGTATGGACTTTAGCAATCTGAGAACAGCATGATGGGACTCTAGAGAAATAGAACAACAACAAGTGGCAGCTTTCGATTTGGAGCAATCCAGCAAAGCTTGCAAATTTCTTGCTGGGCACCACCCTCTTGGTCAGGGCGAGTGGCCAGAAATGGAGGCCATTTTCCATGGGGAAAACGAAGTCATTGGCCCAGGCTCTGGGTGTCAGATGACTGGTGGCATCTGGGGCTGTAAGGACTTGCAGGGTCCTAGTTGCTGGCAGCTTTCGTTCTGGAAGGATCCAGCAGAGTTTGTAGATTCCTGGCTTGGCACTGCCCTGCCTGCCAGGCCAAGTGGCCACAAATGAAGGCCATTTTCCATGGGAAAAACGAAGTCCTTTCCCCAGGGTCTCAGTAATATGTTCAAGGTGGCGTTTGAGGCTCTAAGTACTTCCAGGGCCCTAGTTGCTGGCAGCTTTTCTTTTGGAAAAATCCAGCAACGATTGCATCATTCTAGCTAGGCTCCCACTTTCTGCCAGGGTGAGTGGCTGCCAAGGGAGGCCATTTGCCATGGGAAAAAGAAGTCCTTTCCCCAGGGTCTGGGTGTCAGATGAAAGGTGGCCTTTGGGGTTCTGAGGACTTGTAGGGTAGTACTTACTGGCTAGAGTAGAGGAAATGGATTCTATTTGAATATCTGTCCCACAGGTCCTGGTTGTCCTTGATGGGCTGCAGCTGTGAGCATTGAAGAGAACTGGGATAAAAGGGGGCGGCGTAGCCATTCAGGGAGAGCCTTGAAGGAGCCCTGAACTGGGAAAGAACAGCATGCAGAAGAAAGCGTCTGTGCTGTGAAGATCTGCAGCCATAAGAACACACCGAGGAGGTATGGACTTTAGCAATCTGAGAACAGCATGATGGGACTCTAGAGAAATAGAACAACAACAAGTGGCAGCTTTCGATTTGGAGCAATCCAGCAAAGCTTGCAAATTTCTTGCTGGGCACCACCCTCTTGGTCAGGGCGAGTGGCCAGAAATGGAGGCCATTTTCCATGGGGAAAACGAAGTCATTGGCCCAGGCTCTGGGTGTCAGATGACTGGTGGCATCTGGGGCTCTAAGGACTTGCAGGGTCCTAGTTGCTGGCAGCTTTCGTTCTGGAAGGATCCAGCACAGTTTGTAGATTCCTGGCTTGGCACTGCCCTGCCTGCCAGGCCAAGTGGCCACAAATGAAGGCCATTTTCCATGGGAAAAACGAAGTCCTTTCCCCAGGGTCTCAGGAATATGTTCAAGGTGGCGTTTGAGGCTCTAAGTACTTCCAGGGCCCTAGTTGCTGCCAGCTTTTCTTTTGGAAAAATCCAGCAACGATTGCATCATTCTAGCTAGGCTCCCACTTTCTGCCAGGGTGAGTGGCTGCCAAGGGAGGCCATTTGCCATGGGAAAAAGAAGTCCTTTCCCCAGGGTCTGGGTGTCAGATGAAAGGTGGCCTTTGGGGTTCTGAGGACTTGTAGGGTAGTACTTACTGGCTAGAGTAGAGGAAATGGATTCTATTTGAATATCTGTCCCACAGGTCCTGGTTGTCCTTGATGGGCTGCAGCTGTGAGCATTGAAGAGAACTGGGATAAAAGGGGGCGGCGTAGCCATTCAGGGAGAGCCTTGAAGGAGCCCTGAACTGGGAAAGAACAGCATGCAGAAGAAAGCGTCTGTGCTGTGAAGATCTGCAGCCATAAGAACACACCGAGGAGGTATGGACTTTAGCAATCTGAGAACAGCATTATGGGACTCTAGAGAAATAGAACAACAACAAGTGGCAGCTTTCGATTTGGAGCAATCCAGCAAAGCTTGCAAATTTCTTGCTGGGCACCACCCTCTTGGTCAGGGCGAGTGGCCAGAAATGGAGGCCATTTTCCATGGGGAAAACGAAGTCATTGGCCCAGGCTCTGGGTGTCAGATGACTGGTGGCATCTGGGGCTCTAAGGACTTGCAGGGTCCTAGTTGCTGGCAGCTTTCGTTTTGGAAGGATCCAGCAGAGTTTGTAGATTCCTGGCTTGGCACTGCCCTGCCTGCCAGGCCAAGTGGCCACAAATGAAGGCCATTTTCCATGGGAAAAACGAAGTCCTTTCCCCAGGGTCTCAGTAATATGTTCAAGGTGGCGTTTGAGGCTCTAAGTACTTCCAGGGCCCTAGTTGCTGCCAGCTTTTCTTTTGGAAAAATCCAGCAACGATTGCATCATTCTAGCTAGGCTCCCACTTTCTGCCAGGGTGAGTGGCTGCCAAGGGAGGCCATTTGCCATGGGAAAAAGAAGTCCTTTCCCCAGGGTCTGGGTGTCAGATGAAAGGTGGCCTTTGGGGTTCTGAGGACTTGTAGGGTAGTACTTACTGGCTAGAGTAGAGGAAATGGATTCTATTTGAATATCTGTCTAGAGGCTTTGCCCCACAGGTCCTGGTTGTCCTTGATGGGCTGCAGCTGTGAGCATTGAAGAGAACTGGGATAAAAGGGGGCGGCGTAGCCATTCAGGGAGAGCCTTGAAGGAGCCCTGAACTGGGAAAGAACAGCATGCAGAAGAAAGCGTCTGTGCTGTGAAGATCTGCAGCCATAAGAACACACCGAAGAGGTATGGACTTTAGCAATCTGAGAACAGCATGATGGGACTCTAGAGAAATAGAACAACAACAAGTGGCAGCTTTCGATTTGGAGCAATCCAGCAAAGCTTGCAAATTTCTTGCTGGGCACCACCCTCTTGGTCAGGGCGAGTGGCCAGAAATGGAGGCCATTTTCCATGGGGAAAACGAAGTCATTGGCCCAGGCTCTGGGTGTCAGATGACTGGTGGCATCTGGGGCTCTAAGGACTTGCAGGGTCCTAGTTGCTGGCAGCTTTCGTTCTGGAAGGATCCAGCAGAGTTTGTAGATTCCTGGCTTGGCACTGCCCTGCCTGCCAGGCCAAGTGGCCACAAATGAAGGCCATTTTCCATGGGAAAAACGAAGTCCTTTCCCCAGGGTCTCAGGAATATGTTCAAGGTGGCGTTTGAGGCTCTAAGTACTTCCAGGGCCCTAGTTGCTGCCAGCTTTTCTTTTGGAAAAATCCAGCAACGATTGCATCATTCTAGCTAGGCTCCCACTTTCTGCCAGGGTGAGTGGCTGCCAAGGGAGGCCATTTGCCATGGGAAAAAGAAGTCCTTTCCCCAGGGTCTGGGTGTCAGATGAAAGGTGGCCTTTGGGGTTCTGAGGACTTGTAGGGTAGTACTTACTGGCTAGAGTAGAGGAAATGGATTCTATTTGAATATCTGTCTAGAGGCTTTGCCCCACAGGTCCTGGTTGTCCTTGATGGGCTGCAGCTGTGAGCATTGAAGAGAACTGGGATAAAAGGGGGCGGCGTAGCCATTCAGGGAGAGCCTTGAAGGAGCCCTGAACTGGGAAAGAACAGCATGCAGAAGAAAGCGTCTGTGCTGTGAAGATCTGCAGCCATAAGAACACACCGAGGAGGTATGGACTTTAGCAATCTGAGAACAGCATGATGGGACTCTAGAGAAATAGAACAACAACAAGTGGCAGCTTTCGATTTGGAGCAATCCAGCAAAGCTTGCAAATTTCTTGCTGGGCACCACCCTCTTGGTCAGGGCGAGTGGCCAGAAATGGAGGCCATTTTCCATGGGGAAAACGAAGTCATTGGCCCAGGCTCTGGGTGTCAGATGACTGGTGGCATCTGGGGCTCTAAGGACTTGCAGGGTCCTAGTTGCTGGCAGCTTTCGTTCTGGAAGGATCCAGCAGAGTATGTAGATTCCTGGCTTGGCACTGCCCTGCCTGCCAGGCCAAGTGGCCACAAATGAAGGCCATTTTCCATGGGAAAAACGAAGTCCTTTCCCCAGGGTCTCAGTAATATGTTCAAGGTGGCGTTTGAGGCTCTAAGTACTTCCAGGGCCCTAGTTGCTGCCAGCTTTTCTTTTGGAAAAATCCAGCAACGATTGCATCATTCTAGCTAGGCTCCCACTTTCTGCCAGGGTGAGTGGCTGCCAAGGGAGGCCATTTGCCATGGGAAAAAGAAGTCCTTTCCCCAGGGTCTGGGTGTCAGATGAAAGGTGGCCTTTGGGGTTCTGAGGACTTGTAGGGTAGTACTTACTGGCTAGAGTAGAGGAAATGGATTCTATTTGAATATCTGTCTAGAGGCTTTGCCCCACAGGTCCTGGTTGTCCTTGATGGGCTGCAGCTGTGAGCATTGAAGAGAACTGGGATAAAAGGGGGCGGCGTAGCCATTCAGGGAGAGCCTTGAAGGAGCCCTGAACTGGGAAAGAACAGCATGCAGAAGAAAGCGTCTGTGCTGTGAAGATCTGCAGCCATAAGAACACACCGAGGAGGTATGGACTTTAGCAATCTGAGAACAGCATGATGGGACTCTAGAGAAATAGAACAACAACAAGTGGCAGCTTTCGATTTGGAGCAATCCAGCAAAGCTTGCAAATTTCTTGCTGGGCACCACCCTCTTGGTCAGGGCGAGTGGCCAGAAATGGAGGCCATTTTCCATGGGGAAAACGAAGTCATTGGCCCAGGCTCTGGGTGTCAGATGACTGGTGGCATCTGGGGCTGTAAGGACTTGCAGGGTCCTAGTTGCTGGCAGCTTTCGTTCTGGAAGGATCCAGCACAGTTTGTAGATTCCTGGCTTGGCACTGCCCTGCCTGCCAGGCCAAGTGGCCACAAATGAAGGCCATTTTCCATGGGAAAAACGAAGTCCTTTCCCCAGGGTCTCAGTAATATGTTCAAGGTGGCGTTTAAAGCTCTAAGTACTTCCAGGGCCCTAGTTGCTGGCAGCTTTTCTTTTGGAAAAATCCAGCAACGATTGCATCATTCTAGCTAGGCTCCCACTTTCTGCCAGGGTGAGTGGCTGCCAAGGGAGGCCATTTGCCATGGGAAAAAGAAGTCCTTTCCCCAGGGTCTGGGTGTCAGATGAAAGGTGGCCTTTGGGGTTCTGAGGACTTGTAGGGTAGTACTTACTGGCTAGAGTAGAGGAAATGGATTCTATTTGAATATCTGTCTAGAGGCTTTGCCCCACAGGTCCTGGTTGTCCTTGATGGGCTGCAGCTGTGAGCATTGAAGAGAACTGGGATAAAAGGGGGCGGCGTAGCCATTCAGGGAGAGCCTTGAAGGAGCCCTGAACTGGGAAAGAACAGCATGCAGAAGAAAGCGTCTGTGCTGTGAAGATCTGCAGCCATAAGAACACACCGAGGAGGTATGGACTTTAGCAATCTGAGAACAGCATGATGGGACTCTAGAGAAATAGAACAACAACAAGTGGCAGCTTTCGATTTGGAGCAATCCAGCAAAGCTTGCAAATTTCTTGCTGGGCACCACCCTCTTGGTCAGGGCGAGTGGCCAGAAATGGAGGCCATTTTCCATGGGGAAAACGAAGTCATTGGCCCAGGCTCTGGGTGTCAGATGACTGGTGGCATCTGGGGCTCTAAGGACTTGCAGGGTCCTAGTTGCTGGCAGCTTTCGTTCTGGAAGGATCCAGCAGAGTTTGTAGATTCCTGGCTTGGCACTGCCCTGCCTGCCAGGCCAAGTGGCCAGAAATGAAGGCCATTTTCCATGGGAAAAACGAAGTCCTTTCCCCAGGGTCTCAGTAATATGTTCAAGGTGGCGTTTGAGGCTCTAAGTACTTCCAGGGCCCTAGTTGCTGGCAGCTTTTCTTTTGGAAAAATCCAGCAACGATTGCATCATTCTAGCTAGGCTCCCACTTTCTGCCAGGGTGAGTGGCTGCCAAGGGAGGCCATTTGCCATGGGAAAAAGAAGTCCTTTCCCCAGGGTCTGGGTGTCAGATGAAAGGTGGCCTTTGGGGTTCTGAGGACTTGTAGGGTAGTACTTACTGGCTAGAGTAGAGGAAATGGATTCTATTTGAATATCTGTCCCACAGGTCCTGGTTGTCCTTGATGGGCTGCAGCTGTGAGCATTGAAGAGAACTGGGATAAAAGGGGGCGGCGTAGCCATTCAGGGAGAGCCTTGAAGGAGCCCTGAACTGGGAAAGAACAGCATGCAGAAGAAAGCGTCTGTGCTGTGAAGATCTGCAGCCATAAGAACACACCGAGGAGGTATGGACTTTAGCAATCTGAGAACAGCATGATGGGACTCTAGAGAAATAGAACAACAACAAGTGGCAGCTTTCGATTTGGAGCAATCCAGCAAAGCTTGCAAATTTCTTGCTGGGCACCACCCTCTTGGTCAGGGCGAGTGGCCAGAAATGGAGGCCATTTTCCATGGGGAAAACGAAGTCATTGGCCCAGGCTCTGGGTGTCAGATGACTGGTGGCATCTGGGGCTCTAAGGACTTGCAGGGTCCTAGTTGCTGGCAGCTTTCGTTCTGGAAGGATCCAGCAGAGTTTGTAGATTCCTGGCTTGGCACTGCCCTGCCTGCCAGGCCAAGTGGCCAGAAATGAAGGCCATTTTCCATGGGAAAAACGAAGTCCTTTCCCCAGGGTCTCAGGAATATGTTCAAGGTGGCGTTTGAGGCTCTAAGTACTTCCAGGGCCCTAGTTGCTGCCAGCTTTTCTTTTGGAAAAATCCAGCAACGATTGCATCATTCTAGCTAGGCTCCCACTTTCTGCCAGGGTGAGTGGCTGCCAAGGGAGGCCATTTGCCATGGGAAAAAGAAGTCCTTTCCCCAGGGTCTGGGTGTCAGATGAAAGGTGGCCTTTGGGGTTCTGAGGACTTGTAGGGTAGTACTTACTGGCTAGAGTAGAGGAAATGGATTCTATTTGAATATCTGTCTAGAGGCTTTGCCCCACAGGTCCTGGTTGTCCTTGATGGGCTGCAGCTGTGAGCATTGAAGAGAACTGGGATAAAAGGGGGCGGCTTAGCCATTCAGGGAGAGCCTTGAAGGAGCCCTGAACTGGGAAAGAACAGCATGCAGAAGAAAGCGTCTGTGCTGTGAAGATCTGCAGCCATAAGAACACACCGAAGAGGTATGGACTTTAGCAATCTGAGAACAGCATGATGGGACTCTAGAGAAATAGAACAACAACAAGTGGCAGCTTTCGATTTGGAGCAATCCAGCAAAGCTTGCAAATTTCTTGCTGGGCACCACCCTCTTGGTCAGGGCGAGTGGCCAGAAATGGAGGCCATTTTCCATGGGGAAAACGAAGTCATTGGCCCAGGCTCTGGGTGTCAGATGACTGGTGGCATCTGGGGCTCTAAGGACTTGCAGGGTCCTAGTTGCTGGCAGCTTTCGTTCTGGAAGGATCCAGCAGAGTTTGTAGATTCCTGGCTTGGCACTGCCCTGCCTGCCAGGCCAAGTGGCCACAAATGAAGGCCATTTTCCATGGGAAAAACGAAGTCCTTTCCCCAGGGTCTCAGTAATATGTTCAAGGTGGCGTTTGAGGCTCTAAGTACTTCCAGGGCCCTAGTTGCTGCCAGCTTTTCTTTTGGAAAAATCCAGCAACGATTGCATCATTCTAGCTAGGCTCCCACTTTCTGCCAGGGTGAGTGGCTGCCAAGGGAGGCCATTTGCCATGGGAAAAAGAAGTCCTTTCCCCAGGGTCTGGGTGTCAGATGAAAGGTGGCCTTTGGGGTTCTGAGGACTTGTAGGGTAGTACTTACTGGCTAGAGTAGAGGAAATGGATTCTATTTGAATATCTGTCTAGAGGCTTTGCCCCACAGGTCCTGGTTGTCCTTGATGGGCTGCAGCTGTGAGCATTGAAGAGAACTGGGATAAAAGGGGGCGGCGTAGCCATTCAGGGAGAGCCTTGAAGGAGCCCTGAACTGGGAAAGAACAGCATGCAGAAGAAAGCGTCTGTGCTGTGAAGATCTGCAGCCATAAGAACACACCGAGGAGGTATGGACTTTAGCAATCTGAGAACAGCATGATGGGACTCTAGAGAAATAGAACAACAACAAGTGGCAGCTTTCGATTTGGAGCAATCCAGCAAAGCTTGCAAATTTCTTGCTGGGCACCACCCTCTTGGTCAGGGCGAGTGGCCAGAAATGGAGGCCATTTTCCATGGGGAAAACGAAGTCATTGGCCCAGGCTCTGGGTGTCAGATGACTGGTGGCATCTGGGGCTCTAAGGACTTGCAGGGTCCTAGTTGCTGGCAGCTTTCGTTCTGGAAGGATCCAGCAGAGTATGTAGATTCCTGGCTTGGCACTGCCCTGCCTGCCAGGCCAAGTGGCCAGAAATGAAGGCCATTTTCCATGGGAAAAACGAAGTCCTTTCCCCAGGGTCTCAGTAATATGTTCAAGGTGGCGTTTGAGGCTCTAAGTACTTCCAGGGCCCTAGTTGCTGCCAGCTTTTCTTTTGGAAAAATCCAGCAACGATTGCATCATTCTAGCTAGGCTCCCACTTTCTGCCAGGGTGAGTGGCTGCCAAGGGAGGCCATTTGCCATGGGAAAAAGAAGTCCTTTCCCCAGGGTCTGGGTGTCAGATGAAAGGTGGCCTTTGGGGTTCTGAGGACTTGTAGGGTAGTACTTACTGGCTAGAGTAGAGGAAATGGATTCTATTTGAATATCTGTCTAGAGGCTTTGCCCCACAGGTCCTGGTTGTCCTTGATGGGCTGCAGCTGTGAGCATTGAAGAGAACTGGGATAAAAGGGGGCGGCGTAGCCATTCAGGGAGAGCCTTGAAGGAGCCCTGAACTGGGAAAGAACAGCATGCAGAAGAAAGCGTCTGTGCTGTGAAGATCTGCAGCCATAAGAACACACCGAGGAGGTATGGACTTTAGCAATCTGAGAACAGCATGATGGGACTCTAGAGAAATAGAACAACAACAAGTGGCAGCTTTCGATTTGGAGCAATCCAGCAAAGCTTGCAAATTTCTTGCTGGGCACCACCCTCTTGGTCAGGGCGAGTGGCCAGAAATGGAGGCCATTTTCCATGGGGAAAACGAAGTCATTGGCCCAGGCTCTGGGTGTCAGATGACTGGTGGCATCTGGGGCTCTAAGGACTTGCAGGGTCCTAGTTGCTGGCAGCTTTCGTTCTGGAAGGATCCAGCACAGTTTGTAGATTCCTGGCTTGGCACTGCCCTGCCTGCCAGGCCAAGTGGCCACAAATGAAGGCCATTTTCCATGGGAAAAACGAAGTCCTTTCCCCAGGGTCTCAGTAATATGTTCAAGGTGGCGTTTAAAGCTCTAAGTACTTCCAGGGCCCTAGTTGCTGCCAGCTTTTCTTTTGGAAAAATCCAGCAACGATTGCATCATTCTAGCTAGGCTCCCACTTTCTGCCAGGGTGAGTGGCTGCCAAGGGAGGCCATTTGCCATGGGAAAAAGAAGTCCTTTCCCCAGGGTCTGGGTGTCAGATGAAAGGTGGCCTTTGGGGTTCTGAGGACTTGTAGGGTAGTACTTACTGGCTAGAGTAGAGGAAATGGATTCTATTTGAATATCTGTCTAGAGGCTTTGCCCCACAGGTCCTGGTTGTCCTTGATGGGCTGCAGCTGTGAGCATTGAAGAGAACTGGGATAAAAGGGGGCGGCGTAGCCATTCAGGGAGAGCCTTGAAGGAGCCCTGAACTGGGAAAGAACAGCATGCAGAAGAAAGCGTCTGTGCTGTGAAGATCTGCAGCCATAAGAACACACCGAGGAGGTATGGACTTTAGCAATCTGAGAACAGCATGATGGGACTCTAGAGAAATAGAACAACAACAAGTGGCAGCTTTCGATTTGGAGCAATCCAGCAAAGCTTGCAAATTTCTTGCTGGGCACCACCCTCTTGGTCAGGGCGAGTGGCCAGAAATGGAGGCCATTTTCCATGGGGAAAACGAAGTCATTGGCCCAGGCTCTGGGTGTCAGATGACTGGTGGCATCTGGGGCTCTAAGGACTTGCAGGGTCCTAGTTGCTGGCAGCTTTCGTTCTGGAAGGATCCAGCAGAGTATGTAGATTCCTGGCTTGGCACTGCCCTGCCTGCCAGGCCAAGTGGCCACAAATGAAGGCCATTTTCCATGGGAAAAACGAAGTCCTTTCCCCAGGGTCTCAGTAATATGTTCAAGGTGGCGTTTGAGGCTCTAAGTACTTCCAGGGCCCTAGTTGCTGCCAGCTTTTCTTTTGGAAAAATCCAGCAACGATTGCATCATTCTAGCTAGGCTCCCACTTTCTGCCAGGGTGAGTGGCTGCCAAGGGAGGCCATTTGCCATGGGAAAAAGAAGTCCTTTCCCCAGGGTCTGGGTGTCAGATGAAAGGTGGCCTTTGGGGTTCTGAGGACTTGTAGGGTAGTACTTACTGGCTAGAGTAGAGGAAATGGATTCTATTTGAATATCTGTCTAGAGGCTTTGCCCCACAGGTCCTGGTTGTCCTTGATGGGCTGCAGCTGTGAGCATTGAAGAGAACTGGGATAAAAGGGGGCGGCGTAGCCATTCAGGGAGAGCCTTGAAGGAGCCCTGAACTGGGAAAGAACAGCATGCAGAAGAAAGCGTCTGTGCTGTGAAGATCTGCAGCCATAAGAACACACCGAGGAGGTATGGACTTTAGCAATCTGAGAACAGCATGATGGGACTCTAGAGAAATAGAACAACAACAAGTGGCAGCTTTCGATTTGGAGCAATCCAGCAAAGCTTGCAAATTTCTTGCTGGGCACCACCCTCTTGGTCAGGGCGAGTGGCCAGAAATGGAGGCCATTTTCCATGGGGAAAACGAAGTCATTGGCCCAGGCTCTGGGTGTCAGATGACTGGTGGCATCTGGGGCTGTAAGGACTTGCAGGGTCCTAGTTGCTGGCAGCTTTCGTTCTGGAAGGATCCAGCACAGTTTGTAGATTCCTGGCTTGGCACTGCCCTGCCTGCCAGGCCAAGTGGCCACAAATGAAGGCCATTTTCCATGGGAAAAACGAAGTCCTTTCCCCAGGGTCTCAGTAATATGTTCAAGGTGGCGTTTAAAGCTCTAAGTACTTCCAGGGCCCTAGTTGCTGCCAGCTTTTCTTTTGGAAAAATCCAGCAACGATTGCATCATTCTAGCTAGGCTCCCACTTTCTGCCAGGGTGAGTGGCTGCCAAGGGAGGCCATTTGCCATGGGAAAAAGAAGTCCTTTCCCCAGGGTCTGGGTGTCAGATGAAAGGTGGCCTTTGGGGTTCTGAGGACTTGTAGGGTAGTACTTACTGGCTAGAGTAGAGGAAATGGATTCTATTTGAATATCTGTCTAGAGGCTTTGCCCCACAGGTCCTGGTTGTCCTTGATGGGCTGCAGCTGTGAGCATTGAAGAGAACTGGGATAAAAGGGGGCGGCGTAGCCATTCAGGGAGAGCCTTGAAGGAGCCCTGAACTGGGAAAGAACAGCATGCAGAAGAAAGCGTCTGTGCTGTGAAGATCTGCAGCCATAAGAACACACCGAGGAGGTATGGACTTTAGCAATCTGAGAACAGCATGATGGGACTCTAGAGAAATAGAACAACAACAAGTGGCAGCTTTCGATTTGGAGCAATCCAGCAAAGCTTGCAAATTTCTTGCTGGGCACCACCCTCTTGGTCAGGGCGAGTGGCCAGAAATGGAGGCCATTTTCCATGGGGAAAACGAAGTCATTGGCCCAGGCTCTGGGTGTCAGATGACTGGTGGCATCTGGGGCTCTAAGGACTTGCAGGGTCCTAGTTGCTGGCAGCTTTCGTTCTGGAAGGATCCAGCAGAGTTTGTAGATTCCTGGCTTGGCACTGCCCTGCCTGCCAGGCCAAGTGGCCACAAATGAAGGCCATTTTCCATGGGAAAAACGAAGTCCTTTCCCCAGGGTCTCAGTAATATGTTCAAGGTGGCGTTTGAGGCTCTAAGTACTTCCAGGGCCCTAGTTGCTGCCAGCTTTTCTTTTGGAAAAATCCAGCAACGATTGCATCATTCTAGCTAGGCTCCCACTTTCTGCCAGGGTGAGTGGCTGCCAAGGGAGGCCATTTGCCATGGGAAAAAGAAGTCCTTTCCCCAGGGTCTGGGTGTCAGATGAAAGGTGGCCTTTGGGGTTCTGAGGACTTGTAGGGTAGTACTTACTGGCTAGAGTAGAGGAAATGGATTCTATTTGAATATCTGTCCCACAGGTCCTGGTTGTCCTTGATGGGCTGCAGCTGTGAGCATTGAAGAGAACTGGGATAAAAGGGGGCGGCGTAGCCATTCAGGGAGAGCCTTGAAGGAGCCCTGAACTGGGAAAGAACAGCATGCAGAAGAAAGCGTCTGTGCTGTGAAGATCTGCAGCCATAAGAACACACCGAGGAGGTATGGACTTTAGCAATCTGAGAACAGCATGATGGGACTCTAGAGAAATAGAACAACAACAAGTGGCAGCTTTCGATTTGGAGCAATCCAGCAAAGCTTGCAAATTTCTTGCTGGGCACCACCCTCTTGGTCAGGGCGAGTGGCCAGAAATGGAGGCCATTTTCCATGGGGAAAACGAAGTCATTGGCCCAGGCTCTGGGTGTCAGATGACTGGTGGCATCTGGGGCTCTAAGGACTTGCAGGGTCCTAGTTGCTGGCAGCTTTCGTTCTGGAAGGATCCAGCAGAGTTTGTAGATTCCTGGCTTGGCACTGCCCTGCCTGCCAGGCCAAGTGGCCAGAAATGAAGGCCATTTTCCATGGGAAAAACGAAGTCCTTTCCCCAGGGTCTCAGGAATATGTTCAAGGTGGCGTTTGAGGCTCTAAGTACTTCCAGGGCCCTAGTTGCTGCCAGCTTTTCTTTTGGAAAAATCCAGCAACGATTGCATCATTCTAGCTAGGCTCCCACTTTCTGCCAGGGTGAGTGGCTGCCAAGGGAGGCCATTTGCCATGGGAAAAAGAAGTCCTTTCCCCAGGGTCTGGGTGTCAGATGAAAGGTGGCCTTTGGGGTTCTGAGGACTTGTAGGGTAGTACTTACTGGCTAGAGTAGAGGAAATGGATTCTATTTGAATATCTGTCTAGAGGCTTTGCCCCACAGGTCCTGGTTGTCCTTGATGGGCTGCAGCTGTGAGCATTGAAGAGAACTGGGATAAAAGGGGGCGGCTTAGCCATTCAGGGAGAGCCTTGAAGGAGCCCTGAACTGGGAAAGAACAGCATGCAGAAGAAAGCGTCTGTGCTGTGAAGATCTGCAGCCATAAGAACACACCGAAGAGGTATGGACTTTAGCAATCTGAGAACAGCATGATGGGACTCTAGAGAAATAGAACAACAACAAGTGGCAGCTTTCGATTTGGAGCAATCCAGCAAAGCTTGCAAATTTCTTGCTGGGCACCACCCTCTTGGTCAGGGCGAGTGGCCAGAAATGGAGGCCATTTTCCATGGGGAAAACGAAGTCATTGGCCCAGGCTCTGGGTGTCAGATGACTGGTGGCATCTGGGGCTCTAAGGACTTGCAGGGTCCTAGTTGCTGGCAGCTTTCGTTCTGGAAGGATCCAGCAGAGTTTGTAGATTCCTGGCTTGGCACTGCCCTGCCTGCCAGGCCAAGTGGCCACAAATGAAGGCCATTTTCCATGGGAAAAACGAAGTCCTTTCCCCAGGGTCTCAGTAATATGTTCAAGGTGGCGTTTGAGGCTCTAAGTACTTCCAGGGCCCTAGTTGCTGCCAGCTTTTCTTTTGGAAAAATCCAGCAACGATTGCATCATTCTAGCTAGGCTCCCACTTTCTGCCAGGGTGAGTGGCTGCCAAGGGAGGCCATTTGCCATGGGAAAAAGAAGTCCTTTCCCCAGGGTCTGGGTGTCAGATGAAAGGTGGCCTTTGGGGTTCTGAGGACTTGTAGGGTAGTACTTACTGGCTAGAGTAGAGGAAATGGATTCTATTTGAATATCTGTCTAGAGGCTTTGCCCCACAGGTCCTGGTTGTCCTTGATGGGCTGCAGCTGTGAGCATTGAAGAGAACTGGGATAAAAGGGGGCGGCGTAGCCATTCAGGGAGAGCCTTGAAGGAGCCCTGAACTGGGAAAGAACAGCATGCAGAAGAAAGCGTCTGTGCTGTGAAGATCTGCAGCCATAAGAACACACCGAGGAGGTATGGACTTTAGCAATCTGAGAACAGCATGATGGGACTCTAGAGAAATAGAACAACAACAAGTGGCAGCTTTCGATTTGGAGCAATCCAGCAAAGCTTGCAAATTTCTTGCTGGGCACCACCCTCTTGGTCAGGGCGAGTGGCCAGAAATGGAGGCCATTTTCCATGGGGAAAACGAAGTCATTGGCCCAGGCTCTGGGTGTCAGATGACTGGTGGCATCTGGGGCTCTAAGGACTTGCAGGGTCCTAGTTGCTGGCAGCTTTCGTTCTGGAAGGATCCAGCAGAGTATGTAGATTCCTGGCTTGGCACTGCCCTGCCTGCCAGGCCAAGTGGCCACAAATGAAGGCCATTTTCCATGGGAAAAACGAAGTCCTTTCCCCAGGGTCTCAGTAATATGTTCAAGGTGGCGTTTGAGGCTCTAAGTACTTCCAGGGCCCTAGTTGCTGGCAGCTTTTCTTTTGGAAAAATCCAGCAACGATTGCATCATTCTAGCTAGGCTCCCACTTTCTGCCAGGGTGAGTGGCTGCCAAGGGAGGCCATTTGCCATGGGAAAAAGAAGTCCTTTCCCCAGGGTCTGGGTGTCAGATGAAAGGTGGCCTTTGGGGTTCTGAGGACTTGTAGGGTAGTACTTACTGGCTAGAGTAGAGGAAATGGATTCTATTTGAATATCTGTCTAGAGGCTTTGCCCCACAGGTCCTGGTTGTCCTTGATGGGCTGCAGCTGTGAGCATTGAAGAGAACTGGGATAAAAGGGGGCGGCGTAGCCATTCAGGGAGAGCCTTGAAGGAGCCCTGAACTGGGAAAGAACAGCATGCAGAAGAAAGCGTCTGTGCTGTGAAGATCTGCAGCCATAAGAACACACCGAGGAGGTATGGACTTTAGCAATCTGAGAACAGCATGATGGGACTCTAGAGAAATAGAACAACAACAAGTGGCAGCTTTAGATTTGGAGCAATCCAGCAAAGCTTACAAATTTCTTGCTGGGCACCACCCTCTTGGTCAGGGCGAGTGGCCAGAAATGGAGGCCATTTTCCATGGGGAAAACGAAGTCATTGGCCCAGGCTCTGGGTGTCAGATGACTGGTGGCATCTGGGGCTCTAAGGACTTGCAGGGTCCTAGTTGCTGGCAGCTTTCGTTCTGGAAGGATCCAGCAGAGTTTGTAGATTCCTGGCTTGGCACTGCCCTGCCTGCCAGGCCAAGTGGCCAGAAATGAAGGCCATTTTCCATGGGAAAAACGAAGTCCTTTCCCCAGGGTCTCAGTAATATGTTCAAGGTGGCGTTTAAAGCTCTAAGTACTTCCAGGGCCCTAGTTGCTGGCAGCTTTTCTTTTGGAAAAATCCAGCAACGATTGCATCATTCTAGCTAGGCTCCCACTTTCTGCCAGGGTGAGTGGCTGCCAAGGGAGGCCATTTGCCATGGGAAAAAGAAGTCCTTTCCCCAGGGTCTGGGTGTCAGATGAAAGGTGGCCTTTGGGGTTCTGAGGACTTGTAGGGTAGTACTTACTGGCTAGAGTAGAGGAAATGGATTCTATTTGAATATCTGTCCCACAGGTCCTGGTTGTCCTTGATGGGCTGCAGCTGTGAGCATTGAAGAGAACTGGGATAAAAGGGGGCGGCGTAGCCATTCAGGGAGAGCCTTGAAGGAGCCCTGAACTGGGAAAGAACAGCATGCAGAAGAAAGCGTCTGTGCTGTGAAGATCTGCAGCCATAAGAACACACCGAGGAGGTATGGACTTTAGCAATCTGAGAACAGCATGATGGGACTCTAGAGAAATAGAACAACAACAAGTGGCAGCTTTCGATTTGGAGCAATCCAGCAAAGCTTGCAAATTTCTTGCTGGGCACCACCCTCTTGGTCAGGGCGAGTGGCCAGAAATGGAGGCCATTTTCCATGGGGAAAACGAAGTCATTGGCCCAGGCTCTGGGTGTCAGATGACTGGTGGCATCTGGGGCTGTAAGGACTTGCAGGGTCCTAGTTGCTGGCAGCTTTCGTTCTGGAAGGATCCAGCAGAGTTTGTAGATTCCTGGCTTGGCACTGCCCTGCCTGCCAGGCCAAGTGGCCAGAAATGAAGGCCATTTTCCATGGGAAAAACGAAGTCCTTTCCCCAGGGTCTCAGGAATATGTTCAAGGTGGCGTTTGAGGCTCTAAGTACTTCCAGGGCCCTAGTTGCTGCCAGCTTTTCTTTTGGAAAAATCCAGCAACGATTGCATCATTCTAGCTAGGCTCCCACTTTCTGCCAGGGTGAGTGGCTGCCAAGGGAGGCCATTTGCCATGGGAAAAAGAAGTCCTTTCCCCAGGGTCTGGGTGTCAGATGAAAGGTGGCCTTTGGGGTTCTGAGGACTTGTAGGGTAGTACTTACTGGCTAGAGTAGAGGAAATGGATTCTATTTGAATATCTGTCCCACAGGTCCTGGTTGTCCTTGATGGGCTGCAGCTGTGAGCATTGAAGAGAACTGGGATAAAAGGGGGCGGCGTAGCCATTCAGGGAGAGCCTTGAAGGAGCCCTGAACTGGGAAAGAACAGCATGCAGAAGAAAGCGTCTGTGCTGTGAAGATCTGCAGCCATAAGAACACACCGAGGAGGTATGGACTTTAGCAATCTGAGAACAGCATGATGGGACTCTAGAGAAATAGAACAACAACAAGTGGCAGCTTTAGATTTGGAGCAATCCAGCAAAGCTTACAAATTTCTTGCTGGGCACCACCCTCTTGGTCAGGGCGAGTGGCCAGAAATGGAGGCCATTTTCCATGGGGAAAACGAAGTCATTGGCCCAGGCTCTGGGTGTCAGATGACTGGTGGCATCTGGGGCTCTAAGGACTTGCAGGGTCCTAGTTGCTGGCAGCTTTCGTTCTGGAAGGATCCAGCACAGTTTGTAGATTCCTGGCTTGGCACTGCCCTGCCTGCCAGGCCAAGTGGCCACAAATGAAGGCCATTTTCCATGGGAAAAACGAAGTCCTTTCCCCAGGGTCTCAGTAATATGTTCAAGGTGGCGTTTAAAGCTCTAAGTACTTCCAGGGCCCTAGTTGCTGCCAGCTTTTCTTTTGGAAAAATCCAGCAACGATTGCATCATTCTAGCTAGGCTCCCACTTTCTGCCAGGGTGAGTGGCTGCCAAGGGAGGCCATTTGCCATGGGAAAAAGAAGTCCTTTCCCCAGGGTCTGGGTGTCAGATGAAAGGTGGCCTTTGGGGTTCTGAGGACTTGTAGGGTAGTACTTACTGGCTAGAGTAGAGGAAATGGATTCTATTTGAATATCTGTCTAGAGGCTTTGCCCCACAGGTCCTGGTTGTCCTTGATGGGCTGCAGCTGTGAGCATTGAAGAGAACTGGGATAAAAGGGGGCGGCGTAGCCATTCAGGGAGAGCCTTGAAGGAGCCCTGAACTGGGAAAGAACAGCATGCAGAAGAAAGCGTCTGTGCTGTGAAGATCTGCAGCCATAAGAACACACCGAGGAGGTATGGACTTTAGCAATCTGAGAACAGCATGATGGGACTCTAGAGAAATAGAACAACAACAAGTGGCAGCTTTCGATTTGGAGCAATCCAGCAAAGCTTGCAAATTTCTTGCTGGGCACCACCCTCTTGGTCAGGGCGAGTGGCCAGAAATGGAGGCCATTTTCCATGGGGAAAACGAAGTCATTGGCCCAGGCTCTGGGTGTCAGATGACTGGTGGCATCTGGGGCTGTAAGGACTTGCAGGGTCCTAGTTGCTGGCAGCTTTCGTTCTGGAAGGATCCAGCACAGTTTGTAGATTCCTGGCTTGGCACTGCCCTGCCTGCCAGGCCAAGTGGCCACAAATGAAGGCCATTTTCCATGGGAAAAACGAAGTCCTTTCCCCAGGGTCTCAGTAATATGTTCAAGGTGGCGTTTGAGGCTCTAAGTACTTCCAGGGCCCTAGTTGCTGGCAGCTTTTCTTTTGGAAAAATCCAGCAACGATTGCATCATTCTAGCTAGGCTCCCACTTTCTGCCAGGGTGAGTGGCTGCCAAGGGAGGCCATTTGCCATGGGAAAAAGAAGTCCTTTCCCCAGGGTCTGGGTGTCAGATGAAAGGTGGCCTTTGGGGTTCTGAGGACTTGTAGGGTAGTACTTACTGGCTAGAGTAGAGGAAATGGATTCTATTTGAATATCTGTCTAGAGGCTTTGCCCCACAGGTCCTGGTTGTCCTTGATGGGCTGCAGCTGTGAGCATTGAAGAGAACTGGGATAAAAGGGGGCGGCGTAGCCATTCAGGGAGAGCCTTGAAGGAGCCCTGAACTGGGAAAGAACAGCATGCAGAAGAAAGCGTCTGTGCTGTGAAGATCTGCAGCCATAAGAACACACCGAGGAGGTATGGAGTTTAGCAATCTGAGAACAGCATGATGGGACTCTAGAGAAATAGAAGAACAACAAGTGGCAGCTTTCGATTTGGAGCAATCCAGCAAAGCTTGCAAATTTCTTGCTGGGCACCACCCTCTTGGTCAGGGCGAGTGGCCAGAAATGGAGGCCATTTTCCATGGGGAAAACGAAGTCATTGGCCCAGGCTCTGGGTGTCAGATGACTGGTGGCATCTGGGGCTGTAAGGACTTGCAGGGTCCTAGTTGCTGGCAGCTTTCGTTCTGGAAGGATCCAGCACAGTTTGTAGATTCCTGGCTTGGCACTGCCCTGCCTGCCAGGCCAAGTGGCCAGAAATGAAGGCCATTTTCCATGGGAAAAACGAAGTCCTTTCCCCAGGGTCTCAGGAATATGTTCAAGGTGGCGTTTGAGGCTCTAAGTACTTCCAGGGCCCTAGTTGCTGCCAGCTTTTCTTTTGGAAAAATCCAGCAACGATTGCATCATTCTAGCTAGGCTCCCACTTTCTGCCAGGGTGAGTGGCTGCCAAGGGAGGCCATTTGCCATGGGAAAAAGAAGTCCTTTCCCCAGGGTCTGGGTGTCAGATGAAAGGTGGCCTTTGGGGTTCTGAGGACTTGTAGGGTAGTACTTACTGGCTAGAGTAGAGGAAATGGATTCTATTTGAATATCTGTCCCACAGGTCCTGGTTGTCCTTGATGGGCTGCAGCTGTGAGCATTGAAGAGAACTGGGATAAAAGGGGGCGGCGTAGCCATTCAGGGAGAGCCTTGAAGGAGCCCTGAACTGGGAAAGAACAGCATGCAGAAGAAAGCGTCTGTGCTGTGAAGATCTGCAGCCATAAGAACACACCGAGGAGGTATGGACTTTAGCAATCTGAGAACAGCATGATGGGACTCTAGAGAAATAGAACAACAACAAGTGGTAGCTTTCGATTTGGAGCAATCCAGCAAAGCTTGCAAATTTCTTGCTGGGCACCACCCTCTTGGTCAGGGCGAGTGGCCAGAAATGGAGGCCATTTTCCATGGGGAAAACGAAGTCATTGGCCCAGGCTCTGGGTGTCAGATGACTGGTGGCATCTGGGGCTGTAAGGACTTGCAGGGTCCTAGTTGCTGGCAGCTTTCGTTCTGGAAGGATCCAGCACAGTTTGTAGATTCCTGGCTTGGCACTGCCCTGCCTGCCAGGCCAAGTGGCCAGAAATGAAGGCCATTTTCCATGGGAAAAACGAAGTCCTTTCCCCAGGGTCTCAGGAATATGTTCAAGGTGGCGTTTGAGGCTCTAAGTACTTCCAGGGCCCTAGTTGCTGCCAGCTTTTCTTTTGGAAAAATCCAGCAATGATTGCATCATTCTAGCTAGGCTCCCACTTTCTGCCAGGGTGAGTGGCTGCCAAGGGAGGCCATTTGCCATGGGAAAAAGAAGTCCTTTCCCCAGGGTCTGGGTGTCAGATGAAAGGTGGCCTTTGGGGTTCTGAGGACTTGTAGGGTAGTACTTACTGGCTAGAGTAGAGGAAATGGATTCTATTTGAATATCTGTCTAGAGGCTTTGCCCCACAGGTCCTGGTTGTCCTTGATGGGCTGCAGCTGTGAGCATTGAAGAGAACTGGGATAAAAGGGGGCGGCGTAGCCATTCAGGGAGAGCCTTGAAGGAGCCCTGAACTGGGAAAGAACAGCATGCAGAAGAAAGCGTCTGTGCTGTGAAGATCTGCAGCCATAAGAACACACCGAGGAGGTATGGACTTTAGCAATCTGAGAACAGCATGATGGGACTCTAGAGAAATAGAAGAACAACAAGTGGCAGGTTTCGATTTGGAGCAATCCAGCAAAGCTTGCAAATTTCTTGCTGGGCACCACCCTCTTGGTCAGGGCGAGTGGCCAGAAATGGAGGCCATTTTCCATGGGGAAAACGAAGTCATTGGCCCAGGCTCTGGGTGTCAGATGACTGGTGGCATCTGGGGCTCTAAGGACTTGCAGGGTCCTAGTTGCTGGCAGCTTTCGTTCTGGAAGGATCCAGCACAGTTTGTAGATTCCTGGCTTGGCACTGCCCTGCCTGCCAGGCCAAGTGGCCAGAAATGAAGGCCATTTTCCATGGGAAAAACGAAGTCCTTTCCCCAGGGTCTCAGTAATATGTTCAAGGTGGCGTTTGAGGCTCTAAGTACTTCCAGGGCCCTAGTTGCTGCCAGCTTTTCTTTTGGAAAAATCCAGCAACGATTGCATCATTCTAGCTAGGCTCCCACTTTCTGCCAGGGTGAGTGGCTGCCAAGGGAGGCCATTTGCCATGGGAAAAAGAAGTCCTTTCCCCAGGGTCTGGGTGTCAGATGAAAGGTGGCCTTTGGGGTTCTGAGGACTTGTAGGGTAGTACTTACTGGCTAGAGTAGAGGAAATGGATTCTATTTGAATATCTGTCCCACAGGTCCTGGTTGTCCTTGATGGGCTGCAGCTGTGAGCATTGAAGAGAACTGGGATAAAAGGGGGCGGCGTAGCCATTCAGGGAGAGCCTTGAAGGAGCCCTGAACTGGGAAAGAACAGCATGCAGAAGAAAGCGTCTGTGCTGTGAAGATCTGCAGCCATAAGAACACACCGAGGAGGTATGGACTTTAGCAATCTGAGAACAGCATGATGGGACTCTAGAGAAATAGAACAACAACAAGTGGCAGCTTTCGATTTGGAGCAATCCAGCAAAGCTTGCAAATTTCTTGCTGGGCACCACCCTCTTGGTCAGGGCGAGTGGCCAGAAATGGAGGCCATTTTCCATGGGGAAAACGAAGTCATTGGCCCAGGCTCTGGGTGTCAGATGACTGGTGGCATCTGGGGCTCTAAGGACTTGCAGGGTCCTAGTTGCTGGCAGCTTTCGTTCTGGAAGGATCCAGCAGAGTTTGTAGATTCCTGGCTTGGCACTGCCCTGCCTGCCAGGCCAAGTGGCCACAAATGAAGGCCATTTTCCATGGGAAAAACGAAGTCCTTTCCCCAGGGTCTCAGGAATATGTTCAAGGTGGCGTTTGAGGCTCTAAGTACTTCCAGGGCCCTAGTTGCTGGCAGCTTTTCTTTTGGAAAAATCCAGCAACGATTGCATCATTCTAGCTAGGCTCCCACTTTCTGCCAGGGTGAGTGGCTGCCAAGGGAGGCCATTTGCCATGGGAAAAAGAAGTCCTTTCCCCAGGGTCTGGGTGTCAGATGAAAGGTGGCCTTTGGGGTTCTGAGGACTTGTAGGGTAGTACTTACTGGCTAGAGTAGAGGAAATGGATTCTATTTGAATATCTGTCCCACAGGTCCTGGTTGTCCTTGATGGGCTGCAGCTGTGAGCATTGAAGAGAACTGGGATAAAAGGGGGCGGCGTAGCCATTCAGGGAGAGCCTTGAAGGAGCCCTGAACTGGGAAAGAACAGCATGCAGAAGAAAGCGTCTGTGCTGTGAAGATCTGCAGCCATAAGAACACACCGAGGAGGTATGGACTTTAGCAATCTGAGAACAGCATGATGGGACTCTAGAGAAATAGAACAACAACAAGTGGCAGCTTTAGATTTGGAGCAATCCAGCAAAGCTTGCAAATTTCTTGCTGGGCACCACCCTCTTGGTCAGGGCGAGTGGCCAGAAATGGAGGCCATTTTCCATGGGGAAAACGAAGTCATTGGCCCAGGCTCTGGGTGTCAGATGACTGGTGGCATCTGGGGCTCTAAGGACTTGCAGGGTCCTAGTTGCTGGCAGCTTTCGTTCTGGAAGGATCCAGCACAGTTTGTAGATTCCTGGCTTGGCACTGCCCTGCCTGCCAGGCCAAGTGGCCACAAATGAAGGCCATTTTCCATGGGAAAAACGAAGTCCTTTCCCCAGGGTCTCAGTAATATGTTCAAGGTGGCGTTTGAGGCTCTAAGTACTTCCAGGGCCCTAGTTGCTGCCAGCTTTTCTTTTGGAAAAATCCAGCAACGATTGCATCATTCTAGCTAGGCTCCCACTTTCTGCCAGGGTGAGTGGCTGCCAAGGGAGGCCATTTGCCATGGGAAAAAGAAGTCCTTTCCCCAGGGTCTGGGTGTCAGATGAAAGGTGGCCTTTGGGGTTCTGAGGACTTGTAGGGTAGTACTTACTGGCTAGAGTAGAGGAAATGGATTCTATTTGAATATCTGCCTAGAGGCTTTGCCCCACAGGTCCTGGTTGTCCTTGATGGGCTGCAGCTGTGAGCATTGAAGAGAACTGGGATAAAAGGGGGCGGCGTAGCCATTCAGGGAGAGCCTTGAAGGAGCCCTGAACTGGGAAAGAACAGCATGCAGAAGAAAGCGTCTGTGCTGTGAAGATCTGCAGCCATAAGAACACACCGAGGAGGTATGGACTTTAGCAATCTGAGAACAGCATGATGGGACTCTAGAGAAATAGAACAACAACAAGTGGCAGCTTTCGATTTGGAGCAATCCAGCAAAGCTTGCAAATTTCTTGCTGGGCACCACCCTCTTGGTCAGGGCGAGTGGCCAGAAATGGAGGCCATTTTCCATGGGGAAAACGAAGTCATTGGCCCAGGCTCTGGGTGTCAGATGACTGGTGGCATCTGGGGCTCTAAGGACTTGCAGGGTCCTAGTTGCTGGCAGCTTTCGTTCTGGAAGGATCCAGCACAGTTTGTAGATTCCTGGCTTGGCACTGCCCTGCCTGCCAGGCCAAGTGGCCAGAAATGAAGGCCATTTTCCATGGGAAAAACGAAGTCCTTTCCCCAGGGTCTCAGTAATATGTTCAAGGTGGCGTTTGAGGCTCTAAGTACTTCCAGGGCCCTAGTTGCTGGCAGCTTTTCTTTTGGAAAAATCCAGCAACGATTGCATCATTCTAGCTAGGCTCCCACTTTCTGCCAGGGTGAGTGGCTGCCAAGGGAGGCCATTTGCCATGGGAAAAAGAAGTCCTTTCCCCAGGGTCTGGGTGTCAGATGAAAGGTGGCCTTTGGGGTTCTGAGGACTTGTAGGGTAGTACTTACTGGCTAGAGTAGAGGAAATGGATTCTATTTGAATATCTGTCCCACAGGTCCTGGTTGTCCTTGATGGGCTGCAGCTGTGAGCATTGAAGAGAACTGGGATAAAAGGGGGCGGCGTAGCCATTCAGGGAGAGCCTTGAAGGAGCCCTGAACTGGGAAAGAACAGCATGCAGAAGAAAGCGTCTGTGCTGTGAAGATCTGCAGCCATAAGAACACACCGAGGAGGTATGGACTTTAGCAATCTGAGAACAGCATGATGGGACTCTAGAGAAATAGAACAACAACAAGTGGCAGCTTTCGATTTGGAGCAATCCAGCAAAGCTTGCAAATTTCTTGCTGGGCACCACCCTCTTGGTCAGGGCGAGTGGCCAGAAATGGAGGCCATTTTCCATGGGGAAAACGAAGTCATTGGCCCAGGCTCTGGGTGTCAGATGACTGGTGGCATCTGGGGCTCTAAGGACTTGCAGGGTCCTAGTTGCTGGCAGCTTTCGTTCTGGAAGGATCCAGCACAGTTTGTAGATTCCTGGCTTGGCACTGCCCTGCCTGCCAGGCCAAGTGGCCAGAAATGAAGGCCATTTTCCATGGGAAAAACGAAGTCCTTTCCCCAGGGTCTCAGTAATATGTTCAAGGTGGCGTTTGAGGCTCTAAGTACTTCCAGGGCCCTAGTTGCTGCCAGCTTTTCTTTTGGAAAAATCCAGCAACGATTGCATCATTCTAGCTAGGCTCCCACTTTCTGCCAGGGTGAGTGGCTGCCAAGGGAGGCCATTTGCCATGGGAAAAAGAAGTCCTTTCCCCAGGGTCTGGGTGTCAGATGAAAGGTGGCCTTTGGGGTTCTGAGGACTTGTAGGGTAGTACTTACTGGCTAGAGTAGAGGAAATGGATTCTATTTGAATATCTGTCCCACAGGTCCTGGTTGTCCTTGATGGGCTGCAGCTGTGAGCATTGAAGAGAACTGGGATAAAAGGGGGCGGCGTAGCCATTCAGGGAGAGCCTTGAAGGAGCCCTGAACTGGGAAAGAACAGCATGCAGAAGAAAGCGTCTGTGCTGTGAAGATCTGCAGCCATAAGAACACACCGAGGAGGTATGGACTTTAGCAATCTGAGAACAGCATGATGGGACTCTAGAGAAATAGAACAACAACAAGTGGCAGCTTTCGATTTGGAGCAATCCAGCAAAGCTTGCAAATTTCTTGCTGGGCACCACCCTCTTGGTCAGGGCGAGTGGCCAGAAATGGAGGCCATTTTCCATGGGGAAAACGAAGTCATTGGCCCAGGCTCTGGGTGTCAGATGACTGGTGGCATCTGGGGCTCTAAGGACTTGCAGGGTCCTAGTTGCTGGCAGCTTTCGTTCTGGAAGGATCCAGCAGAGTTTGTAGATTCCTGGCTTGGCACTGCCCTGCCTGCCAGGCCAAGTGGCCACAAATGAAGGCCATTTTCCATGGGAAAAACGAAGTCCTTTCCCCAGGGTCTCAGGAATATGTTCAAGGTGGCGTTTGAGGCTCTAAGTACTTCCAGGGCCCTAGTTGCTGCCAGCTTTTCTTTTGGAAAAATCCAGCAACGATTGCATCATTCTAGCTAGGCTCCCACTTTCTGCCAGGGTGAGTGGCTGCCAAGGGAGGCCATTTGCCATGGGAAAAAGAAGTCCTTTCCCCAGGGTCTGGGTGTCAGATGAAAGGTGGCCTTTGGGGTTCTGAGGACTTGTAGGGTAGTACTTACTGGCTAGAGTAGAGGAAATGGATTCTATTTGAATATCTGTCCCACAGGTCCTGGTTGTCCTTGATGGGCTGCAGCTGTGAGCATTGAAGAGAACTGGGATAAAAGGGGGCGGCGTAGCCATTCAGGGAGAGCCTTGAAGGAGCCCTGAACTGGGAAAGAACAGCATGCAGAAGAAAGCGTCTGTGCTGTGAAGATCTGCAGCCATAAGAACACACCGAGGAGGTATGGACTTTAGCAATCTGAGAACAGCATGATGGGACTCTAGAGAAATAGAACAACAACAAGTGGCAGCTTTCGATTTGGAGCAATCCAGCAAAGCTTGCAAATTTCTTGCTGGGCACCACCCTCTTGGTCAGGGCGAGTGGCCAGAAATGGAGGCCATTTTCCATGGGGAAAACGAAGTCATTGGCCCAGGCTCTGGGTGTCAGATGACTGGTGGCATCTGGGGCTGTAAGGACTTGCAGGGTCCTAGTTGCTGGCAGCTTTCGTTCTGGAAGGATCCAGCACAGTTTGTAGATTCCTGGCTTGGCACTGCCCTGCCTGCCAGGCCAAGTGGCCAGAAATGAAGGCCATTTTCCATGGGAAAAACGAAGTCCTTTCCCCAGGGTCTCAGTAATATGTTCAAGGTGGCGTTTGAGGCTCTAAGTACTTCCAGGGCCCTAGTTGCTGCCAGCTTTTCTTTTGGAAAAATCCAGCAACGATTGCATCATTCTAGCTAGGCTCCCACTTTCTGCCAGGGTGAGTGGCTGCCAAGGGAGGCCATTTGCCATGGGAAAAAGAAGTCCTTTCCCCAGGGTCTGGGTGTCAGATGAAAGGTGGCCTTTGGGGTTCTGAGGACTTGTAGGGTAGTACTTACTGGCTAGAGTAGAGGAAATGGATTCTATTTGAATATCTGCCTAGAGGCTTTGCCCCACAGGTCCTGGTTGTCCTTGATGGGCTGCAGCTGTGAGCATTGAAGAGAACTGGGATAAAAGGGGGCGGCGTAGCCATTCAGGGAGAGCCTTGAAGGAGCCCTGAACTGGGAAAGAACAGCATGCAGAAGAAAGCGTCTGTGCTGTGAAGATCTGCAGCCATAAGAACACACCGAGGAGGTATGGACTTTAGCAATCTGAGAACAGCATGATGGGACTCTAGAGAAATAGAACAACAACAAGTGGCAGCTTTCGATTTGGAGCAATCCAGCAAAGCTTGCAAATTTCTTGCTGGGCACCACCCTCTTGGTCAGGGCGAGTGGCCAGAAATGGAGGCCATTTTCCATGGGGAAAACGAAGTCATTGGCCCAGGCTCTGGGTGTCAGATGACTGGTGGCATCTGGGGCTCTAAGGACTTGCAGGGTCCTAGTTGCTGGCAGCTTTCGTTCTGGAAGGATCCAGCAGAGTTTGTAGATTCCTGGCTTGGCACTGCCCTGCCTGCCAGGCCAAGTGGCCAGAAATGAAGGCCATTTTCCATGGGAAAAACGAAGTCCTTTCCCCAGGGTCTCAGTAATATGTTCAAGGTGGCGTTTGAGGCTCTAAGTACTTCCAGGGCCCTAGTTGCTGGCAGCTTTTCTTTTGGAAAAATCCAGCAACGATTGCATCATTCTAGCTAGGCTCCCACTTTCTGCCAGGGTGAGTGGCTGCCAAGGGAGGCCATTTGCCATGGGAAAAAGAAGTCCTTTCCCCAGGGTCTGGGTGTCAGATGAAAGGTGGCCTTTGGGGTTCTGAGGACTTGTAGGGTAGTACTTACTGGCTAGAGTAGAGGAAATGGATTCTATTTGAATATCTGTCCCACAGGTCCTGGTTGTCCTTGATGGGCTGCAGCTGTGAGCATTGAAGAGAACTGGGATAAAAGGGGGCGGCGTAGCCATTCAGGGAGAGCCTTGAAGGAGCCCTGAACTGGGAAAGAACAGCATGCAGAAGAAAGCGTCTGTGCTGTGAAGATCTGCAGCCATAAGAACACACCGAGGAGGTATGGACTTTAGCAATCTGAGAACAGCATGATGGGACTCTAGAGAAATAGAACAACAACAAGTGGCAGCTTTCGATTTGGAGCAATCCAGCAAAGCTTGCAAATTTCTTGCTGGGCACCACCCTCTTGGTCAGGGCGAGTGGCCAGAAATGGAGGCCATTTTCCATGGGGAAAACGAAGTCATTGGCCCAGGCTCTGGGTGTCAGATGACTGGTGGCATCTGGGGCTCTAAGGACTTGCAGGGTCCTAGTTGCTGGCAGCTTTCGTTTTGGAAGGATCCAGCAGAGTTTGTAGATTCCTGGCTTGGCACTGCCCTGCCTGCCAGGCCAAGTGGCCACAAATGAAGGCCATTTTCCATGGGAAAAACGAAGTCCTTTCCCCAGGGTCTCAGTAATATGTTCAAGGTGGCGTTTGAGGCTCTAAGTACTTCCAGGGCCCTAGTTGCTGCCAGCTTTTCTTTTGGAAAAATCCAGCAACGATTGCATCATTCTAGCTAGGCTCCCACTTTCTGCCAGGGTGAGTGGCTGCCAAGGGAGGCCATTTGCCATGGGAAAAAGAAGTCCTTTCCCCAGGGTCTGGGTGTCAGATGAAAGGTGGCCTTTGGGGTTCTGAGGACTTGTAGGGTAGTACTTACTGGCTAGAGTAGAGGAAATGGATTCTATTTGAATATCTGTCCCACAGGTCCTGGTTGTCCTTGATGGGCTGCAGCTGTGAGCATTGAAGAGAACTGGGATAAAAGGGGGCGGCGTAGCCATTCAGGGAGAGCCTTGAAGGAGCCCTGAACTGGGAAAGAACAGCATGCAGAAGAAAGCGTCTGTGCTGTGAAGATCTGCAGCCATAAGAACACACCGAGGAGGTATGGACTTTAGCAATCTGAGAACAGCATGATGGGACTCTAGAGAAATAGAACAACAACAAGTGGCAGCTTTCGATTTGGAGCAATCCAGCAAAGCTTGCAAATTTCTTGCTGGGCACCACCCTCTTGGTCAGGGCGAGTGGCCAGAAATGGAGGCCATTTTCCATGGGGAAAACGAAGTCATTGGCCCAGGCTCTGGGTGTCAGATGACTGGTGGCATCTGGGGCTCTAAGGACTTGCAGGGTCCTAGTTGCTGGCAGCTTTCGTTTTGGAAGGATCCAGCACAGTTTGTAGATTCCTGGCTTGGCACTGCCCTGCCTGCCAGGCCAAGTGGCCACAAATGAAGGCCATTTTCCATGGGAAAAACGAAGTCCTTTCCCCAGGGTCTCAGTAATATGTTCAAGGTGGCGTTTGAGGCTCTAAGTACTTCCAGGGCCCTAGTTGCTGCCAGCTTTTCTTTTGGAAAAATCCAGCAACGATTGCATCATTCTAGCTAGGCTCCCACTTTCTGCCAGGGTGAGTGGCTGCCAAGGGAGGCCATTTGCCATGGGAAAAAGAAGTCCTTTCCCCAGGGTCTGGGTGTCAGATGAAAGGTGGCCTTTGGGGTTCTGAGGACTTGTAGGGTAGTACTTACTGGCTAGAGTAGAGGAAATGGATTCTATTTGAATATCTGTCCCACAGGTCCTGGTTGTCCTTGATGGGCTGCAGCTGTGAGCATTGAAGAGAACTGGGATAAAAGGGGGCGGCGTAGCCATTCAGGGAGAGCCTTGAAGGAGCCCTGAACTGGGAAAGAACAGCATGCAGAAGAAAGCGTCTGTGCTGTGAAGATCTGCAGCCATAAGAACACACCGAGGAGGTATGGACTTTAGCAATCTGAGAACAGCATGATGGGACTCTAGAGAAATAGAACAACAACAAGTGGCAGCTTTCGATTTGGAGCAATCCAGCAAAGCTTGCAAATTTCTTGCTGGGCACCACCCTCTTGGTCAGGGCGAGTGGCCAGAAATGGAGGCCATTTTCCATGGGGAAAACGAAGTCATTGGCCCAGGCTCTGGGTGTCAGATGACTGGTGGCATCTGGGGCTCTAAGGACTTGCAGGGTCCTAGTTGCTGGCAGCTTTCGTTTTGGAAGGATCCAGCACAGTTTGTAGATTCCTGGCTTGGCACTGCCCTGCCTGCCAGGCCAAGTGGCCAGAAATGAAGGCCATTTTCCATGGGAAAAACGAAGTCCTTTCCCCAGGGTCTCAGTAATATGTTCAAGGTGGCGTTTGAGGCTCTAAGTACTTCCAGGGCCCTAGTTGCTGCCAGCTTTTCTTTTGGAAAAATCCAGCAACGATTGCATCATTTTTGCTAGGCTCCCACTTTCTGCCAGGGTGAGTGGCTGCCAAGGGAGGCCATTTGCCATGGGAAAAAGAAGTCCTTTCCCCAGGGTCTGGGTGTCAGATGAAAGGTGGCCTTTGGGGTTCTGAGGACTTGTAGGGTAGTACTTACTGGCTAGAGTAGAGGAAATGGATTCTATTTGAATATCTGTCTAGAGGCTTTGCCCCACAGGTCCTGGTTGTCCTTGATGGGCTGCAGCTGTGAGCATTGAAGAGAACTGGGATAAAAGGGGGCGGCGTAGCCATTCAGGGAGAGCCTTGAAGGAGCCCTGAACTGGGAAAGAACAGCATGCAGAAGAAAGCGTCTGTGCTGTGAAGATCTGCAGCCATAAGAACACACCGAGGAGGTATGGACTTTAGCAATCTGAGAACAGCATGATGGGACTCTAGAGAAATAGAACAACAACAAGTGGCAGCTTTCGATTTGGAGCAATCCAGCAAAGCTTGCAAATTTCTTGCTGGGCACCACCCTCTTGGTCAGGGCGAGTGGCCAGAAATGGAGGCCATTTTCCATGGGGAAAACGAAGTCATTGGCCCAGGCTCTGGGTGTCAGATGACTGGTGGCATCTGGGGCTCTAAGGACTTGCAGGGTCCTAGTTGCTGGCAGCTTTCGTTCTGGAAGGATCCAGCACAGTTTGTAGATTCCTGGCTTGGCACTGCCCTGCCTGCCAGGCCAAGTGGCCACAAATGAAGGCCATTTTCCATGGGAAAAACGAAGTCCTTTCCCCAGGGTCTCAGTAATATGTTCAAGGTGGCGTTTGAGGCTCTAAGTACTTCCAGGGCCCTAGTTGCTGCCAGCTTTTCTTTTGGAAAAATCCAGCAACGATTGCATCATTCTAGCTAGGCTCCCACTTTCTGCCAGGGTGAGTGGCTGCCAAGGGAGGCCATTTGCCATGGGAAAAAGAAGTCCTTTCCCCAGGGTCTGGGTGTCAGATGAAAGGTGGCCTTTGGGGTTCTGAGGACTTGTAGGGTAGTACTTACTGGCTAGAGTAGAGGAAATGGATTCTATTTGAATATCTGTCCCACAGGTCCTGGTTGTCCTTGATGGGCTGCAGCTGTGAGCATTGAAGAGAACTGGGATAAAAGGGGGCGGCGTAGCCATTCAGGGAGAGCCTTGAAGGAGCCCTGAACTGGGAAAGAACAGCATGCAGAAGAAAGCGTCTGTGCTGTGAAGATCTGCAGCCATAAGAACACACCGAGGAGGTATGGACTTTAGCAATCTGAGAACAGCATGATGGGACTCTAGAGAAATAGAACAACAACAAGTGGCAGCTTTCGATTTGGAGCAATCCAGCAAAGCTTGCAAATTTCTTGCTGGGCACCACCCTCTTGGTCAGGGCGAGTGGCCAGAAATGGAGGCCATTTTCCATGGGGAAAACGAAGTCATTGGCCCAGGCTCTGGGTGTCAGATGACTGGTGGCATCTGGGGCTGTAAGGACTTGCAGGGTCCTAGTTGCTGGCAGCTTTCGTTCTGGAAGGATCCAGCACAGTTTGTAGATTCCTGGCTTGGCACTGCCCTGCCTGCCAGGCCAAGTGGCCACAAATGAAGGCCATTTTCCATGGGAAAAACGAAGTCCTTTCCCCAGGGTCTCAGTAATATGTTCAAGGTGGCGTTTAAAGCTCTAAGTACTTCCAGGGCCCTAGTTGCTGGCAGCTTTTCTTTTGGAAAAATCCAGCAACGATTGCATCATTCTAGCTAGGCTCCCACTTTCTGCCAGGGTGAGTGGCTGCCAAGGGAGGCCATTTGCCATGGGAAAAAGAAGTCCTTTCCCCAGGGTCTGGGTGTCAGATGAAAGGTGGCCTTTGGGGTTCTGAGGACTTGTAGGGTAGTACTTACTGGCTAGAGTAGAGGAAATGGATTCTATTTGAATATCTGTCTAGAGGCTTTGCCCCACAGGTCCTGGTTGTCCTTGATGGGCTGCAGCTGTGAGCATTGAAGAGAACTGGGATAAAAGGGGGCGGCGTAGCCATTCAGGGAGAGCCTTGAAGGAGCCCTGAACTGGGAAAGAACAGCATGCAGAAGAAAGCGTCTGTGCTGTGAAGATCTGCAGCCATAAGAACACACCGAGGAGGTATGGACTTTAGCAATCTGAGAACAGCATGATGGGACTCTAGAGAAATAGAACAACAACAAGTGGCAGCTTTCGATTTGGAGCAATCCAGCAAAGCTTGCAAATTTCTTGCTGGGCACCACCCTCTTGGTCAGGGCGAGTGGCCAGAAATGGAGGCCATTTTCCATGGGGAAAACGAAGTCATTGGCCCAGGCTCTGGGTGTCAGATGACTGGTGGCATCTGGGGCTCTAAGGACTTGCAGGGTCCTAGTTGCTGGCAGCTTTCGTTCTGGAAGGATCCAGCAGAGTTTGTAGATTCCTGGCTTGGCACTGCCCTGCCTGCCAGGCCAAGTGGCCACAAATGAAGGCCATTTTCCATGGGAAAAACGAAGTCCTTTCCCCAGGGTCTCAGTAATATGTTCAAGGTGGCGTTTGAGGCTCTAAGTACTTCCAGGGCCCTAGTTGCTGCCAGCTTTTCTTTTGGAAAAATCCAGCAACGATTGCATCATTCTAGCTAGGCTCCCACTTTCTGCCAGGGTGAGTGGCTGCCAAGGGAGGCCATTTGCCATGGGAAAAAGAAGTCCTTTCCCCAGGGTCTGGGTGTCAGATGAAAGGTGGCCTTTGGGGTTCTGAGGACTTGTAGGGTAGTACTTACTGGCTAGAGTAGAGGAAATGGATTCTATTTGAATATCTGTCCCACAGGTCCTGGTTGTCCTTGATGGGCTGCAGCTGTGAGCATTGAAGAGAACTGGGATAAAAGGGGGCGGCGTAGCCATTCAGGGAGAGCCTTGAAGGAGCCCTGAACTGGGAAAGAACAGCATGCAGAAGAAAGCGTCTGTGCTGTGAAGATCTGCAGCCATAAGAACACACCGAGGAGGTATGGACTTTAGCAATCTGAGAACAGCATGATGGGACTCTAGAGAAATAGAACAACAACAAGTGGCAGCTTTAGATTTGGAGCAATCCAGCAAAGCTTGCAAATTTCTTGCTGGGCACCACCCTCTTGGTCAGGGCGAGTGGCCAGAAATGGAGGCCATTTTCCATGGGGAAAACGAAGTCATTGGCCCAGGCTCTGGGTGTCAGATGACTGGTGGCATCTGGGGCTGTAAGGACTTGCAGGGTCCTAGTTGCTGGCAGCTTTCGTTCTGGAAGGATCCAGCACAGTTTGTAGATTCCTGGCTTGGCACTGCCCTGCCTGCCAGGCCAAGTGGCCACAAATGAAGGCCATTTTCCATGGGAAAAACGAAGTCCTTTCCCCAGGGTCTCAGTAATATGTTCAAGGTGGCGTTTAAAGCTCTAAGTACTTCCAGGGCCCTAGTTGCTGCCAGCTTTTCTTTTGGAAAAATCCAGCAACGATTGCATCATTCTAGCTAGGCTCCCACTTTCTGCCAGGGTGAGTGGCTGCCAAGGGAGGCCATTTGCCATGGGAAAAAGAAGTCCTTTCCCCAGGGTCTGGGTGTCAGATGAAAGGTGGCCTTTGGGGTTCTGAGGACTTGTAGGGTAGTACTTACTGGCTAGAGTAGAGGAAATGGATTCTATTTGAATATCTGCCTAGAGGCTTTGCCCCACAGGTCCTGGTTGTCCTTGATGGGCTGCAGCTGTGAGCATTGAAGAGAACTGGGATAAAAGGGGGCGGCGTAGCCATTCAGGGAGAGCCTTGAAGGAGCCCTGAACTGGGAAAGAACAGCATGCAGAAGAAAGCGTCTGTGCTGTGAAGATCTGCAGCCATAAGAACACACCGAGGAGGTATGGACTTTAGCAATCTGAGAACAGCATGATGGGACTCTAGAGAAATAGAACAACAACAAGTGGCAGCTTTCGATTTGGAGCAATCCAGCAAAGCTTGCAAATTTCTTGCTGGGCACCACCCTCTTGGTCAGGGCGAGTGGCCAGAAATGGAGGCCATTTTCCATGGGGAAAACGAAGTCATTGGCCCAGGCTCTGGGTGTCAGATGACTGGTGGCATCTGGGGCTCTAAGGACTTGCAGGGTCCTAGTTGCTGGCAGCTTTCGTTCTGGAAGGATCCAGCACAGTTTGTAGATTCCTGGCTTGGCACTGCCCTGCCTGCCAGGCCAAGTGGCCAGAAATGAAGGCCATTTTCCATGGGAAAAACGAAGTCCTTTCCCCAGGGTCTCAGTAATATGTTCAAGGTGGCGTTTGAGGCTCTAAGTACTTCCAGGGCCCTAGTTGCTGCCAGCTTTTCTTTTGGAAAAATCCAGCAACGATTGCATCATTCTAGCTAGGCTCCCACTTTCTGCCAGGGTGAGTGGCTGCCAAGGGAGGCCATTTGCCATGGGAAAAAGAAGTCCTTTCCCCAGGGTCTGGGTGTCAGATGAAAGGTGGCCTTTGGGGTTCTGAGGACTTGTAGGGTAGTACTTACTGGCTAGAGTAGAGGAAATGGATTCTATTTGAATATCTGTCCCACAGGTCCTGGTTGTCCTTGATGGGCTGCAGCTGTGAGCATTGAAGAGAACTGGGATAAAAGGGGGCGGCGTAGCCATTCAGGGAGAGCCTTGAAGGAGCCCTGAACTGGGAAAGAACAGCATGCAGAAGAAAGCGTCTGTGCTGTGAAGATCTGCAGCCATAAGAACACACCGAGGAGGTATGGACTTTAGCAATCTGAGAACAGCATGATGGGACTCTAGAGAAATAGAACAACAACAAGTGGCAGCTTTCGATTTGGAGCAATCCAGCAAAGCTTGCAAATTTCTTGCTGGGCACCACCCTCTTGGTCAGGGCGAGTGGCCAGAAATGGAGGCCATTTTCCATGGGGAAAACGAAGTCATTGGCCCAGGCTCTGGGTGTCAGATGACTGGTGGCATCTGGGGCTCTAAGGACTTGCAGGGTCCTAGTTGCTGGCAGCTTTCGTTTTGGAAGGATCCAGCAGAGTTTGTAGATTCCTGGCTTGGCACTGCCCTGCCTGCCAGGCCAAGTGGCCACAAATGAAGGCCATTTTCCATGGGAAAAATGAAGTCCTTTCCCCAGGGTCTCAGTAATATGTTCAAGGTGGCGTTTGAGGCTCTAAGTACTTCCAGGGCCCTAGTTGCTGCCAGCTTTTCTTTTGGAAAAATCCAGCAACGATTGCATCATTCTAGCTAGGCTCCCACTTTCTGCCAGGGTGAGTGGCTGCCAAGGGAGGCCATTTGCCATGGGAAAAAGAAGTCCTTTCCCCAGGGTCTGGGTGTCAGATGAAAGGTGGCCTTTGGGGTTCTGAGGACTTGTAGGGTAGTACTTACTGGCTAGAGTAGAGGAAATGGATTCTATTTGAATATCTGTCCCACAGGTCCTGGTTGTCCTTGATGGGCTGCAGCTGTGAGCATTGAAGAGAACTGGGATAAAAGGGGGCGGCGTAGCCATTCAGGGAGAGCCTTGAAGGAGCCCTGAACTGGGAAAGAACAGCATGCAGAAGAAAGCGTCTGTGCTGTGAAGATCTGCAGCCATAAGAACACACCGAGGAGGTATGGACTTTAGCAATCTGAGAACAGCATGATGGGACTCTAGAGAAATAGAACAACAACAAGTGGCAGCTTTCGATTTGGAGCAATCCAGCAAAGCTTGCAAATTTCTTGCTGGGCACCACCCTCTTGGTCAGGGCGAGTGGCCAGAAATGGAGGCCATTTTCCATGGGGAAAACGAAGTCATTGGCCCAGGCTCTGGGTGTCAGATGACTGGTGGCATCTGGGGCTCTAAGGACTTGCAGGGTCCTAGTTGCTGGCAGCTTTCGTTCTGGAAGGATCCAGCAGAGTTTGTAGATTCCTGGCTTGGCACTGCCCTGCCTGCCAGGCCAAGTGGCCACAAATGAAGGCCATTTTCCATGGGAAAAACGAAGTCCTTTCCCCAGGGTCTCAGTAATATGTTCAAGGTGGCGTTTGAGGCTCTAAGTACTTCCAGGGCCCTAGTTGCTGGCAGCTTTTCTTTTGGAAAAATCCAGCAACGATTGCATCATTCTAGCTAGGCTCCCACTTTCTGCCAGGGTGAGTGGCTGCCAAGGGAGGCCATTTGCCATGGGAAAAAGAAGTCCTTTCCCCAGGGTCTGGGTGTCAGATGAAAGGTGGCCTTTGGGGTTCTGAGGACTTGTAGGGTAGTACTTACTGGCTAGAGTAGAGGAAATGGATTCTATTTGAATATCTGTCCCACAGGTCCTGGTTGTCCTTGATGGGCTGCAGCTGTGAGCATTGAAGAGAACTGGGATAAAAGGGGGCGGCGTAGCCATTCAGGGAGAGCCTTGAAGGAGCCCTGAACTGGGAAAGAACAGCATGCAGAAGAAAGCGTCTGTGCTGTGAAGATCTGCAGCCATAAGAACACACCGAGGAGGTATGGACTTTAGCAATCTGAGAACAGCATGATGGGACTCTAGAGAAATAGAACAACAACAAGTGGCAGCTTTCGATTTGGAGCAATCCAGCAAAGCTTGCAAATTTCTTGCTGGGCACCACCCTCTTGGTCAGGGCGAGTGGCCAGAAATGGAGGCCATTTTCCATGGGGAAAACGAAGTCATTGGCCCAGGCTCTGGGTGTCAGATGACTGGTGGCATCTGGGGCTCTAAGGACTTGCAGGGTCCTAGTTGCTGGCAGCTTTCGTTCTGGAAGGATCCAGCAGAGTTTGTAGATTCCTGGCTTGGCACTGCCCTGCCTGCCAGGCCAAGTGGCCACAAATGAAGGCCATTTTCCATGGGAAAAACGAAGTCCTTTCCCCAGGGTCTCAGTAATATGTTCAAGGTGGCGTTTGAGGCTCTAAGTACTTCCAGGGCCCTAGTTGCTGCCAGCTTTTCTTTTGGAAAAATCCAGCAACGATTGCATCATTCTAGCTAGGCTCCCACTTTCTGCCAGGGTGAGTGGCTGCCAAGGGAGGCCATTTGCCATGGGAAAAAGAAGTCCTTTCCCCAGGGTCTGGGTGTCAGATGAAAGGTGGCCTTTGGGGTTCTGAGGACTTGTAGGGTAGTACTTACTGGCTAGAGTAGAGGAAATGGATTCTATTTGAATATCTGTCCCACAGGTCCTGGTTGTCCTTGATGGGCTGCAGCTGTGAGCATTGAAGAGAACTGGGATAAAAGGGGGCGGCGTAGCCATTCAGGGAGAGCCTTGAAGGAGCCCTGAACTGGGAAAGAACAGCATGCAGAAGAAAGCGTCTGTGCTGTGAAGATCTGCAGCCATAAGAACACACCGAGGAGGTATGGACTTTAGCAATCTGAGAACAGCATGATGGGACTCTAGAGAAATAGAACAACAACAAGTGGCAGCTTTCGATTTGGAGCAATCCAGCAAAGCTTGCAAATTTCTTGCTGGGCACCACCCTCTTGGTCAGGGCGAGTGGCCAGAAATGGAGGCCATTTTCCATGGGGAAAACGAAGTCATTGGCCCAGGCTCTGGGTGTCAGATGACTGGTGGCATCTGGGGCTCTAAGGACTTGCAGGGTCCTAGTTGCTGGCAGCTTTCGTTTTGGAAGGATCCAGCACAGTTTGTAGATTCCTGGCTTGGCACTGCCCTGCCTGCCAGGCCAAGTGGCCACAAATGAAGGCCATTTTCCATGGGAAAAACGAAGTCCTTTCCCCAGGGTCTCAGTAATATGTTCAAGGTGGCGTTTGAGGCTCTAAGTACTTCCAGGGCCCTAGTTGCTGCCAGCTTTTCTTTTGGAAAAATCCAGCAACGATTGCATCATTCTAGCTAGGCTCCCACTTTCTGCCAGGGTGAGTGGCTGCCAAGGGAGGCCATTTGCCATGGGAAAAAGAAGTCCTTTCCCCAGGGTCTGGGTGTCAGATGAAAGGTGGCCTTTGGGGTTCTGAGGACTTGTAGGGTAGTACTTACTGGCTAGAGTAGAGGAAATGGATTCTATTTGAATATCTGTCCCACAGGTCCTGGTTGTCCTTGATGGGCTGCAGCTGTGAGCATTGAAGAGAACTGGGATAAAAGGGGGCGGCGTAGCCATTCAGGGAGAGCCTTGAAGGAGCCCTGAACTGGGAAAGAACAGCATGCAGAAGAAAGCGTCTGTGCTGTGAAGATCTGCAGCCATAAGAACACACCGAGGAGGTATGGACTTTAGCAATCTGAGAACAGCATGATGGGACTCTAGAGAAATAGAACAACAACAAGTGGCAGCTTTCGATTTGGAGCAATCCAGCAAAGCTTGCAAATTTCTTGCTGGGCACCACCCTCTTGGTCAGGGCGAGTGGCCAGAAATGGAGGCCATTTTCCATGGGGAAAACGAAGTCATTGGCCCAGGCTCTGGGTGTCAGATGACTGGTGGCATCTGGGGCTCTAAGGACTTGCAGGGTCCTAGTTGCTGGCAGCTTTCGTTCTGGAAGGATCCAGCACAGTTTGTAGATTCCTGGCTTGGCACTGCCCTGCCTGCCAGGCCAAGTGGCCACAAATGAAGGCCATTTTCCATGGGAAAAACGAAGTCCTTTCCCCAGGGTCTCAGTAATATGTTCAAGGTGGCGTTTGAGGCTCTAAGTACTTCCAGGGCCCTAGTTGCTGCCAGCTTTTCTTTTGGAAAAATCCAGCAACGATTGCATCATTCTAGCTAGGCTCCCACTTTCTGCCAGGGTGAGTGGCTGCCAAGGGAGGCCATTTGCCATGGGAAAAAGAAGTCCTTTCCCCAGGGTCTGGGTGTCAGATGAAAGGTGGCCTTTGGGGTTCTGAGGACTTGTAGGGTAGTACTTACTGGCTAGAGTAGAGGAAATGGATTCTATTTGAATATCTGTCCCACAGGTCCTGGTTGTCCTTGATGGGCTGCAGCTGTGAGCATTGAAGAGAACTGGGATAAAAGGGGGCGGCGTAGCCATTCAGGGAGAGCCTTGAAGGAGCCCTGAACTGGGAAAGAACAGCATGCAGAAGAAAGCGTCTGTGCTGTGAAGATCTGCAGCCATAAGAACACACCGAGGAGGTATGGACTTTAGCAATCTGAGAACAGCATGATGGGACTCTAGAGAAATAGAACAACAACAAGTGGCAGCTTTCGATTTGGAGCAATCCAGCAAAGCTTGCAAATTTCTTGCTGGGCACCACCCTCTTGGTCAGGGCGAGTGGCCAGAAATGGAGGCCATTTTCCATGGGGAAAACGAAGTCATTGGCCCAGGCTCTGGGTGTCAGATGACTGGTGGCATCTGGGGCTCTAAGGACTTGCAGGGTCCTAGTTGCTGGCAGCTTTCGTTCTGGAAGGATCCAGCACAGTTTGTAGATTCCTGGCTTGGCACTGCCCTGCCTGCCAGGCCAAGTGGCCACAAATGAAGGCCATTTTCCATGGGAAAAACGAAGTCCTTTCCCCAGGGTCTCAGTAATATGTTCAAGGTGGCGTTTGAGGCTCTAAGTACTTCCAGGGCCCTAGTTGCTGCCAGCTTTTCTTTTGGAAAAATCCAGCAACGATTGCATCATTCTAGCTAGGCTCCCACTTTCTGCCAGGGTGAGTGGCTGCCAAGGGAGGCCATTTGCCATGGGAAAAAGAAGTCCTTTCCCCAGGGTCTGGGTGTCAGATGAAAGGTGGCCTTTGGGGTTCTGAGGACTTGTAGGGTAGTACTTACTGGCTAGAGTAGAGGAAATGGATTCTATTTGAATATCTGTCCCACAGGTCCTGGTTGTCCTTGATGGGCTGCAGCTGTGAGCATTGAAGAGAACTGGGATAAAAGGGGGCGGCGTAGCCATTCAGGGAGAGCCTTGAAGGAGCCCTGAACTGGGAAAGAACAGCATGCAGAAGAAAGCGTCTGTGCTGTGAAGATCTGCAGCCATAAGAACACACCGAGGAGGTATGGACTTTAGCAATCTGAGAACAGCATGATGGGACTCTAGAGAAATAGAACAACAACAAGTGGCAGCTTTAGATTTGGAGCAATCCAGCAAAGCTTGCAAATTTCTTGCTGGGCACCACCCTCTTGGTCAGGGCGAGTGGCCAGAAATGGAGGCCATTTTCCATGGGGAAAACGAAGTCATTGGCCCAGGCTCTGGGTGTCAGATGACTGGTGGCATCTGGGGCTGTAAGGACTTGCAGGGTCCTAGTTGCTGGCAGCTTTCGTTCTGGAAGGATCCAGCACAGTTTGTAGATTCCTGGCTTGGCACTGCCCTGCCTGCCAGGCCAAGTGGCCACAAATGAAGGCCATTTTCCATGGGAAAAACGAAGTCCTTTCCCCAGGGTCTCAGTAATATGTTCAAGGTGGCGTTTAAAGCTCTAAGTACTTCCAGGGCCCTAGTTGCTGGCAGCTTTTCTTTTGGAAAAATCCAGCAACGATTGCATCATTCTAGCTAGGCTCCCACTTTCTGCCAGGGTGAGTGGCTGCCAAGGGAGGCCATTTGCCATGGGAAAAAGAAGTCCTTTCCCCAGGGTCTGGGTGTCAGATGAAAGGTGGCCTTTGGGGTTCTGAGGACTTGTAGGGTAGTACTTACTGGCTAGAGTAGAGGAAATGGATTCTATTGGAATATCTGTCTAGAGGCTTTGCCCCACAGGTCCTGGTTGTCCTTGATGGGCTGCAGCTGTGAGCATTGAAGAGAACTGGGATAAAAGGGGGCGGCGTAGCCATTCAGGGAGAGCCTTGAAGGAGCCCTGAACTGGGAAAGAACAGCATGCAGAAGAAAGCGTCTGTGCTGTGAAGATCTGCAGCCATAAGAACACACCGAGGAGGTATGGACTTTAGCAATCTGAGAACAGCATGATGGGACTCTAGAGAAATAGAACAACAACAAGTGGCAGCTTTCGATTTGGAGCAATCCAGCAAAGCTTGCAAATTTCTTGCTGGGCACCACCCTCTTGGTCAGGGCGAGTGGCCAGAAATGGAGGCCATTTTCCATGGGGAAAACGAAGTCATTGGCCCAGGCTCTGGGTGTCAGATGACTGGTGGCATCTGGGGCTCTAAGGACTTGCAGGGTCCTAGTTGCTGGCAGCTTTCGTTCTGGAAGGATCCAGCACAGTTTGTAGATTCCTGGCTTGGCACTGCCCTGCCTGCCAGGCCAAGTGGCCACAAATGAAGGCCATTTTCCATGGGAAAAACGAAGTCCTTTCCCCAGGGTCTCAGTAATATGTTCAAGGTGGCGTTTGAGGCTCTAAGTACTTCCAGGGCCCTAGTTGCTGCCAGCTTTTCTTTTGGAAAAATCCAGCAACGATTGCATCATTCTAGCTAGGCTCCCACTTTCTGCCAGGGTGAGTGGCTGCCAAGGGAGGCCATTTGCCATGGGAAAAAGAAGTCCTTTCCCCAGGGTCTGGGTGTCAGATGAAAGGTGGCCTTTGGGGTTCTGAGGACTTGTAGGGTAGTACTTACTGGCTAGAGTAGAGGAAATGGATTCTATTTGAATATCTGTCCCACAGGTCCTGGTTGTCCTTGATGGGCTGCAGCTGTGAGCATTGAAGAGAACTGGGATAAAAGGGGGCGGCGTAGCCATTCAGGGAGAGCCTTGAAGGAGCCCTGAACTGGGAAAGAACAGCATGCAGAAGAAAGCGTCTGTGCTGTGAAGATCTGCAGCCATAAGAACACACCGAGGAGGTATGGACTTTAGCAATCTGAGAACAGCATGATGGGACTCTAGAGAAATAGAACAACAACAAGTGGCAGCTTTCGATTTGGAGCAATCCAGCAAAGCTTGCAAATTTCTTGCTGGGCACCACCCTCTTGGTCAGGGCGAGTGGCCAGAAATGGAGGCCATTTTCCATGGGGAAAACGAAGTCATTGGCCCAGGCTCTGGGTGTCAGATGACTGGTGGCATCTGGGGCTCTAAGGACTTGCAGGGTCCTAGTTGCTGGCAGCTTTCGTTTTGGAAGGATCCAGCACAGTTTGTAGATTCCTGGCTTGGCACTGCCCTGCCTGCCAGGCCAAGTGGCCACAAATGAAGGCCATTTTCCATGGGAAAAACGAAGTCCTTTCCCCAGGGTCTCAGTAATATGTTCAAGGTGGCGTTTGAGGCTCTAAGTACTTCCAGGGCCCTAGTTGCTGCCAGCTTTTCTTTTGGAAAAATCCAGCAACGATTGCATCATTCTAGCTAGGCTCCCACTTTCTGCCAGGGTGAGTGGCTGCCAAGGGAGGCCATTTGCCATGGGAAAAAGAAGTCCTTTCCCCAGGGTCTGGGTGTCAGATGAAAGGTGGCCTTTGGGGTTCTGAGGACTTGTAGGGTAGTACTTACTGGCTAGAGTAGAGGAAATGGATTCTATTTGAATATCTGTCTAGAGGCTTTGCCCCACAGGTCCTGGTTGTCCTTGATGGGCTGCAGCTGTGAGCATTGAAGAGAACTGGGATAAAAGGGGGCGGCGTAGCCATTCAGGGAGAGCCTTGAAGGAGCCCTGAACTGGGAAAGAACAGCATGCAGAAGAAAGCGTCTGTGCTGTGAAGATCTGCAGCCATAAGAACACACCGAGGAGGTATGGACTTTAGCAATCTGAGAACAGCATGATGGGACTCTAGAGAAATAGAACAACAACAAGTGGCAGCTTTCGATTTGGAGCAATCCAGCAAAGCTTGCAAATTTCTTGCTGGGCACCACCCTCTTGGTCAGGGCGAGTGGCCAGAAATGGAGGCCATTTTCCATGGGGAAAACGAAGTCATTGGCCCAGGCTCTGGGTGTCAGATGACTGGTGGCATCTGGGGCTCTAAGGACTTGCAGGGTCCTAGTTGCTGGCAGCTTTCGTTCTGGAAGGATCCAGCACAGTTTGTAGATTCCTGGCTTGGCACTGCCCTGCCTGCCAGGCCAAGTGGCCACAAATGAAGGCCATTTTCCATGGGAAAAACGAAGTCCTTTCCCCAGGGTCTCAGTAATATGTTCAAGGTGGCGTTTGAGGCTCTAAGTACTTCCAGGGCCCTAGTTGCTGCCAGCTTTTCTTTTGGAAAAATCCAGCAACGATTGCATCATTCTAGCTAGGCTCCCACTTTCTGCCAGGGTGAGTGGCTGCCAAGGGAGGCCATTTGCCATGGGAAAAAGAAGTCCTTTCCCCAGGGTCTGGGTGTCAGATGAAAGGTGGCCTTTGGGGTTCTGAGGACTTGTAGGGTAGTACTTACTGGCTAGAGTAGAGGAAATGGATTCTATTTGAATATCTGTCCCACAGGTCCTGGTTGTCCTTGATGGGCTGCAGCTGTGAGCATTGAAGAGAACTGGGATAAAAGGGGGCGGCGTAGCCATTCAGGGAGAGCCTTGAAGGAGCCCTGAACTGGGAAAGAACAGCATGCAGAAGAAAGCGTCTGTGCTGTGAAGATCTGCAGCCATAAGAACACACCGAGGAGGTATGGACTTTAGCAATCTGAGAACAGCATGATGGGACTCTAGAGAAATAGAACAACAACAAGTGGCAGCTTTCGATTTGGAGCAATCCAGCAAAGCTTGCAAATTTCTTGCTGGGCACCACCCTCTTGGTCAGGGCGAGTGGCCAGAAATGGAGGCCATTTTCCATGGGGAAAACGAAGTCATTGGCCCAGGCTCTGGGTGTCAGATGACTGGTGGCATCTGGGGCTGTAAGGACTTGCAGGGTCCTAGTTGCTGGCAGCTTTCGTTCTGGAAGGATCCAGCACAGTTTGTAGATTCCTGGCTTGGCACTGCCCTGCCTGCCAGGCCAAGTGGCCACAAATGAAGGCCATTTTCCATGGGAAAAACGAAGTCCTTTCCCCAGGGTCTCAGTAATATGTTCAAGGTGGCGTTTAAAGCTCTAAGTACTTCCAGGGCCCTAGTTGCTGGCAGCTTTTCTTTTGGAAAAATCCAGCAACGATTGCATCATTCTAGCTAGGCTCCCACTTTCTGCCAGGGTGAGTGGCTGCCAAGGGAGGCCATTTGCCATGGGAAAAAGAAGTCCTTTCCCCAGGGTCTGGGTGTCAGATGAAAGGTGGCCTTTGGGGTTCTGAGGACTTGTAGGGTAGTACTTACTGGCTAGAGTAGAGGAAATGGATTCTATTTGAATATCTGTCTAGAGGCTTTGCCCCACAGGTCCTGGTTGTCCTTGATGGGCTGCAGCTGTGAGCATTGAAGAGAACTGGGATAAAAGGGGGCGGCGTAGCCATTCAGGGAGAGCCTTGAAGGAGCCCTGAACTGGGAAAGAACAGCATGCAGAAGAAAGCGTCTGTGCTGTGAAGATCTGCAGCCATAAGAACACACCGAGGAGGTATGGACTTTAGCAATCTGAGAACAGCATGATGGGACTCTAGAGAAATAGAACAACAACAAGTGGCAGCTTTCGATTTGGAGCAATCCAGCAAAGCTTGCAAATTTCTTGCTGGGCACCACCCTCTTGGTCAGGGCGAGTGGCCAGAAATGGAGGCCATTTTCCATGGGGAAAACGAAGTCATTGGCCCAGGCTCTGGGTGTCAGATGACTGGTGGCATCTGGGGCTCTAAGGACTTGCAGGGTCCTAGTTGCTGGCAGCTTTCGTTCTGGAAGGATCCAGCACAGTTTGTAGATTCCTGGCTTGGCACTGCCCTGCCTGCCAGGCCAAGTGGCCACAAATGAAGGCCATTTTCCATGGGAAAAACGAAGTCCTTTCCCCAGGGTCTCAGTAATATGTTCAAGGTGGCGTTTGAGGCTCTAAGTACTTCCAGGGCCCTAGTTGCTGCCAGCTTTTCTTTTGGAAAAATCCAGCAACGATTGCATCATTCTAGCTAGGCTCCCACTTTCTGCCAGGGTGAGTGGCTGCCAAGGGAGGCCATTTGCCATGGGAAAAAGAAGTCCTTTCCCCAGGGTCTGGGTGTCAGATGAAAGGTGGCCTTTGGGGTTCTGAGGACTTGTAGGGTAGTACTTACTGGCTAGAGTAGAGGAAATGGATTCTATTTGAATATCTGTCCCACAGGTCCTGGTTGTCCTTGATGGGCTGCAGCTGTGAGCATTGAAGAGAACTGGGATAAAAGGGGGCGGCGTAGCCATTCAGGGAGAGCCTTGAAGGAGCCCTGAACTGGGAAAGAACAGCATGCAGAAGAAAGCGTCTGTGCTGTGAAGATCTGCAGCCATAAGAACACACCGAGGAGGTATGGACTTTAGCAATCTGAGAACAGCATGATGGGACTCTAGAGAAATAGAACAACAACAAGTGGCAGCTTTAGATTTGGAGCAATCCAGCAAAGCTTGCAAATTTCTTGCTGGGCACCACCCTCTTGGTCAGGGCGAGTGGCCAGAAATGGAGGCCATTTTCCATGGGGAAAACGAAGTCATTGGCCCAGGCTCTGGGTGTCAGATGACTGGTGGCATCTGGGGCTGTAAGGACTTGCAGGGTCCTAGTTGCTGGCAGCTTTCGTTCTGGAAGGATCCAGCACAGTTTGTAGATTCCTGGCTTGGCACTGCCCTGCCTGCCAGGCCAAGTGGCCACAAATGAAGGCCATTTTCCATGGGAAAAACGAAGTCCTTTCCCCAGGGTCTCAGTAATATGTTCAAGGTGGCGTTTAAAGCTCTAAGTACTTCCAGGGCCCTAGTTGCTGCCAGCTTTTCTTTTGGAAAAATCCAGCAACGATTGCATCATTCTAGCTAGGCTCCCACTTTCTGCCAGGGTGAGTGGCTGCCAAGGGAGGCCATTTGCCATGGGAAAAAGAAGTCCTTTCCCCAGGGTCTGGGTGTCAGATGAAAGGTGGCCTTTGGGGTTCTGAGGACTTGTAGGGTAGTACTTACTGGCTAGAGTAGAGGAAATGGATTCTATTTGAATATCTGCCTAGAGGCTTTGCCCCACAGGTCCTGGTTGTCCTTGATGGGCTGCAGCTGTGAGCATTGAAGAGAACTGGGATAAAAGGGGGCGGCGTAGCCATTCAGGGAGAGCCTTGAAGGAGCCCTGAACTGGGAAAGAACAGCATGCAGAAGAAAGCGTCTGTGCTGTGAAGATCTGCAGCCATAAGAACACACCGAGGAGGTATGGACTTTAGCAATCTGAGAACAGCATGATGGGACTCTAGAGAAATAGAACAACAACAAGTGGCAGCTTTCGATTTGGAGCAATCCAGCAAAGCTTGCAAATTTCTTGCTGGGCACCACCCTCTTGGTCAGGGCGAGTGGCCAGAAATGGAGGCCATTTTCCATGGGGAAAACGAAGTCATTGGCCCAGGCTCTGGGTGTCAGATGACTGGTGGCATCTGGGGCTCTAAGGACTTGCAGGGTCCTAGTTGCTGGCAGCTTTCGTTCTGGAAGGATCCAGCACAGTTTGTAGATTCCTGGCTTGGCACTGCCCTGCCTGCCAGGCCAAGTGGCCAGAAATGAAGGCCATTTTCCATGGGAAAAACGAAGTCCTTTCCCCAGGGTCTCAGTAATATGTTCAAGGTGGCGTTTGAGGCTCTAAGTACTTCCAGGGCCCTAGTTGCTGCCAGCTTTTCTTTTGGAAAAATCCAGCAACGATTGCATCATTCTAGCTAGGCTCCCACTTTCTGCCAGGGTGAGTGGCTGCCAAGGGAGGCCATTTGCCATGGGAAAAAGAAGTCCTTTCCCCAGGGTCTGGGTGTCAGATGAAAGGTGGCCTTTGGGGTTCTGAGGACTTGTAGGGTAGTACTTACTGGCTAGAGTAGAGGAAATGGATTCTATTTGAATATCTGTCCCACAGGTCCTGGTTGTCCTTGATGGGCTGCAGCTGTGAGCATTGAAGAGAACTGGGATAAAAGGGGGCGGCGTAGCCATTCAGGGAGAGCCTTGAAGGAGCCCTGAACTGGGAAAGAACAGCATGCAGAAGAAAGCGTCTGTGCTGTGAAGATCTGCAGCCATAAGAACACACCGAGGAGGTATGGACTTTAGCAATCTGAGAACAGCATGATGGGACTCTAGAGAAATAGAACAACAACAAGTGGCAGCTTTCGATTTGGAGCAATCCAGCAAAGCTTGCAAATTTCTTGCTGGGCACCACCCTCTTGGTCAGGGCGAGTGGCCAGAAATGGAGGCCATTTTCCATGGGGAAAACGAAGTCATTGGCCCAGGCTCTGGGTGTCAGATGACTGGTGGCATCTGGGGCTCTAAGGACTTGCAGGGTCCTAGTTGCTGGCAGCTTTCGTTTTGGAAGGATCCAGCAGAGTTTGTAGATTCCTGGCTTGGCACTGCCCTGCCTGCCAGGCCAAGTGGCCACAAATGAAGGCCATTTTCCATGGGAAAAATGAAGTCCTTTCCCCAGGGTCTCAGTAATATGTTCAAGGTGGCGTTTGAGGCTCTAAGTACTTCCAGGGCCCTAGTTGCTGCCAGCTTTTCTTTTGGAAAAATCCAGCAACGATTGCATCATTCTAGCTAGGCTCCCACTTTCTGCCAGGGTGAGTGGCTGCCAAGGGAGGCCATTTGCCATGGGAAAAAGAAGTCCTTTCCCCAGGGTCTGGGTGTCAGATGAAAGGTGGCCTTTGGGGTTCTGAGGACTTGTAGGGTAGTACTTACTGGCTAGAGTAGAGGAAATGGATTCTATTTGAATATCTGTCCCACAGGTCCTGGTTGTCCTTGATGGGCTGCAGCTGTGAGCATTGAAGAGAACTGGGATAAAAGGGGGCGGCGTAGCCATTCAGGGAGAGCCTTGAAGGAGCCCTGAACTGGGAAAGAACAGCATGCAGAAGAAAGCGTCTGTGCTGTGAAGATCTGCAGCCATAAGAACACACCGAGGAGGTATGGACTTTAGCAATCTGAGAACAGCATGATGGGACTCTAGAGAAATAGAACAACAACAAGTGGCAGCTTTCGATTTGGAGCAATCCAGCAAAGCTTGCAAATTTCTTGCTGGGCACCACCCTCTTGGTCAGGGCGAGTGGCCAGAAATGGAGGCCATTTTCCATGGGGAAAACGAAGTCATTGGCCCAGGCTCTGGGTGTCAGATGACTGGTGGCATCTGGGGCTCTAAGGACTTGCAGGGTCCTAGTTGCTGGCAGCTTTCGTTCTGGAAGGATCCAGCAGAGTTTGTAGATTCCTGGCTTGGCACTGCCCTGCCTGCCAGGCCAAGTGGCCAGAAATGAAGGCCATTTTCCATGGGAAAAACGAAGTCCTTTCCCCAGGGTCTCAGTAATATGTTCAAGGTGGCGTTTGAGGCTCTAAGTACTTCCAGGGCCCTAGTTGCTGGCAGCTTTTCTTTTGGAAAAATCCAGCAACGATTGCATCATTCTAGCTAGGCTCCCACTTTCTGCCAGGGTGAGTGGCTGCCAAGGGAGGCCATTTGCCATGGGAAAAAGAAGTCCTTTCCCCAGGGTCTGGGTGTCAGATGAAAGGTGGCCTTTGGGGTTCTGAGGACTTGTAGGGTAGTACTTACTGGCTAGAGTAGAGGAAATGGATTCTATTTGAATATCTGTCCCACAGGTCCTGGTTGTCCTTGATGGGCTGCAGCTGTGAGCATTGAAGAGAACTGGGATAAAAGGGGGCGGCGTAGCCATTCAGGGAGAGCCTTGAAGGAGCCCTGAACTGGGAAAGAACAGCATGCAGAAGAAAGCGTCTGTGCTGTGAAGATCTGCAGCCATAAGAACACACCGAGGAGGTATGGACTTTAGCAATCTGAGAACAGCATGATGGGACTCTAGAGAAATAGAACAACAACAAGTGGCAGCTTTCGATTTGGAGCAATCCAGCAAAGCTTGCAAATTTCTTGCTGGGCACCACCCTCTTGGTCAGGGCGAGTGGCCAGAAATGGAGGCCATTTTCCATGGGGAAAACGAAGTCATTGGCCCAGGCTCTGGGTGTCAGATGACTGGTGGCATCTGGGGCTCTAAGGACTTGCAGGGTCCTAGTTGCTGGCAGCTTTCGTTTTGGAAGGATCCAGCAGAGTTTGTAGATTCCTGGCTTGGCACTGCCCTGCCTGCCAGGCCAAGTGGCCACAAATGAAGGCCATTTTCCATGGGAAAAACGAAGTCCTTTCCCCAGGGTCTCAGTAATATGTTCAAGGTGGCGTTTGAGGCTCTAAGTACTTCCAGGGCCCTAGTTGCTGCCAGCTTTTCTTTTGGAAAAATCCAGCAACGATTGCATCATTCTAGCTAGGCTCCCACTTTCTGCCAGGGTGAGTGGCTGCCAAGGGAGGCCATTTGCCATGGGAAAAAGAAGTCCTTTCCCCAGGGTCTGGGTGTCAGATGAAAGGTGGCCTTTGGGGTTCTGAGGACTTGTAGGGTAGTACTTACTGGCTAGAGTAGAGGAAATGGATTCTATTTGAATATCTGTCCCACAGGTCCTGGTTGTCCTTGATGGGCTGCAGCTGTGAGCATTGAAGAGAACTGGGATAAAAGGGGGCGGCGTAGCCATTCAGGGAGAGCCTTGAAGGAGCCCTGAACTGGGAAAGAACAGCATGCAGAAGAAAGCGTCTGTGCTGTGAAGATCTGCAGCCATAAGAACACACCGAGGAGGTATGGACTTTAGCAATCTGAGAACAGCATGATGGGACTCTAGAGAAATAGAACAACAACAAGTGGCAGCTTTCGATTTGGAGCAATCCAGCAAAGCTTGCAAATTTCTTGCTGGGCACCACCCTCTTGGTCAGGGCGAGTGGCCAGAAATGGAGGCCATTTTCCATGGGGAAAACGAAGTCATTGGCCCAGGCTCTGGGTGTCAGATGACTGGTGGCATCTGGGGCTCTAAGGACTTGCAGGGTCCTAGTTGCTGGCAGCTTTCGTTTTGGAAGGATCCAGCACAGTTTGTAGATTCCTGGCTTGGCACTGCCCTGCCTGCCAGGCCAAGTGGCCAGAAATGAAGGCCATTTTCCATGGGAAAAACGAAGTCCTTTCCCCAGGGTCTCAGTAATATGTTCAAGGTGGCGTTTGAGGCTCTAAGTACTTCCAGGGCCCTAGTTGCTGCCAGCTTTTCTTTTGGAAAAATCCAGCAACGATTGCATCATTCTAGCTAGGCTCCCACTTTCTGCCAGGGTGAGTGGCTGCCAAGGGAGGCCATTTGCCATGGGAAAAAGAAGTCCTTTCCCCAGGGTCTGGGTGTCAGATGAAAGGTGGCCTTTGGGGTTCTGAGGACTTGTAGGGTAGTACTTACTGGCTAGAGTAGAGGAAATGGATTCTATTTGAATATCTGTCCCACAGGTCCTGGTTGTCCTTGATGGGCTGCAGCTGTGAGCATTGAAGAGAACTGGGATAAAAGGGGGCGGCGTAGCCATTCAGGGAGAGCCTTGAAGGAGCCCTGAACTGGGAAAGAACAGCATGCAGAAGAAAGCGTCTGTGCTGTGAAGATCTGCAGCCATAAGAACACACCGAGGAGGTATGGACTTTAGCAATCTGAGAACAGCATGATGGGACTCTAGAGAAATAGAACAACAACAAGTGGCAGCTTTCGATTTGGAGCAATCCAGCAAAGCTTGCAAATTTCTTGCTGGGCACCACCCTCTTGGTCAGGGCGAGTGGCCAGAAATGGAGGCCATTTTCCATGGGGAAAACGAAGTCATTGGCCCAGGCTCTGGGTGTCAGATGACTGGTGGCATCTGGGGCTCTAAGGACTTGCAGGGTCCTAGTTGCTGGCAGCTTTCGTTCTGGAAGGATCCAGCACAGTTTGTAGATTCCTGGCTTGGCACTGCCCTGCCTGCCAGGCCAAGTGGCCACAAATGAAGGCCATTTTCCATGGGAAAAACGAAGTCCTTTCCCCAGGGTCTCAGTAATATGTTCAAGGTGGCGTTTGAGGCTCTAAGTACTTCCAGGGCCCTAGTTGCTGCCAGCTTTTCTTTTGGAAAAATCCAGCAACGATTGCATCATTCTAGCTAGGCTCCCACTTTCTGCCAGGGTGAGTGGCTGCCAAGGGAGGCCATTTGCCATGGGAAAAAGAAGTCCTTTCCCCAGGGTCTGGGTGTCAGATGAAAGGTGGCCTTTGGGGTTCTGAGGACTTGTAGGGTAGTACTTACTGGCTAGAGTAGAGGAAATGGATTCTATTTGAATATCTGTCCCACAGGTCCTGGTTGTCCTTGATGGGCTGCAGCTGTGAGCATTGAAGAGAACTGGGATAAAAGGGGGCGGCGTAGCCATTCAGGGAGAGCCTTGAAGGAGCCCTGAACTGGGAAAGAACAGCATGCAGAAGAAAGCGTCTGTGCTGTGAAGATCTGCAGCCATAAGAACACACCGAGGAGGTATGGACTTTAGCAATCTGAGAACAGCATGATGGGACTCTAGAGAAATAGAACAACAACAAGTGGCAGCTTTCGATTTGGAGCAATCCAGCAAAGCTTGCAAATTTCTTGCTGGGCACCACCCTCTTGGTCAGGGCGAGTGGCCAGAAATGGAGGCCATTTTCCATGGGGAAAACGAAGTCATTGGCCCAGGCTCTGGGTGTCAGATGACTGGTGGCATCTGGGGCTCTAAGGACTTGCAGGGTCCTAGTTGCTGGCAGCTTTCGTTCTGGAAGGATCCAGCACAGTTTGTAGATTCCTGGCTTGGCACTGCCCTGCCTGCCAGGCCAAGTGGCCACAAATGAAGGCCATTTTCCATGGGAAAAACGAAGTCCTTTCCCCAGGGTCTCAGTAATATGTTCAAGGTGGCGTTTGAGGCTCTAAGTACTTCCAGGGCCCTAGTTGCTGCCAGCTTTTCTTTTGGAAAAATCCAGCAACGATTGCATCATTCTAGCTAGGCTCCCACTTTCTGCCAGGGTGAGTGGCTGCCAAGGGAGGCCATTTGCCATGGGAAAAAGAAGTCCTTTCCCCAGGGTCTGGGTGTCAGATGAAAGGTGGCCTTTGGGGTTCTGAGGACTTGTAGGGTAGTACTTACTGGCTAGAGTAGAGGAAATGGATTCTATTTGAATATCTGTCCCACAGGTCCTGGTTGTCCTTGATGGGCTGCAGCTGTGAGCATTGAAGAGAACTGGGATAAAAGGGGGCGGCGTAGCCATTCAGGGAGAGCCTTGAAGGAGCCCTGAACTGGGAAAGAACAGCATGCAGAAGAAAGCGTCTGTGCTGTGAAGATCTGCAGCCATAAGAACACACCGAGGAGGTATGGACTTTAGCAATCTGAGAACAGCATGATGGGACTCTAGAGAAATAGAACAACAACAAGTGGCAGCTTTAGATTTGGAGCAATCCAGCAAAGCTTGCAAATTTCTTGCTGGGCACCACCCTCTTGGTCAGGGCGAGTGGCCAGAAATGGAGGCCATTTTCCATGGGGAAAACGAAGTCATTGGCCCAGGCTCTGGGTGTCAGATGACTGGTGGCATCTGGGGCTGTAAGGACTTGCAGGGTCCTAGTTGCTGGCAGCTTTCGTTCTGGAAGGATCCAGCACAGTTTGTAGATTCCTGGCTTGGCACTGCCCTGCCTGCCAGGCCAAGTGGCCACAAATGAAGGCCATTTTCCATGGGAAAAACGAAGTCCTTTCCCCAGGGTCTCAGTAATATGTTCAAGGTGGCGTTTAAAGCTCTAAGTACTTCCAGGGCCCTAGTTGCTGGCAGCTTTTCTTTTGGAAAAATCCAGCAACGATTGCATCATTCTAGCTAGGCTCCCACTTTCTGCCAGGGTGAGTGGCTGCCAAGGGAGGCCATTTGCCATGGGAAAAAGAAGTCCTTTCCCCAGGGTCTGGGTGTCAGATGAAAGGTGGCCTTTGGGGTTCTGAGGACTTGTAGGGTAGTACTTACTGGCTAGAGTAGAGGAAATGGATTCTATTTGAATATCTGTCTAGAGGCTTTGCCCCACAGGTCCTGGTTGTCCTTGATGGGCTGCAGCTGTGAGCATTGAAGAGAACTGGGATAAAAGGGGGCGGCGTAGCCATTCAGGGAGAGCCTTGAAGGAGCCCTGAACTGGGAAAGAACAGCATGCAGAAGAAAGCGTCTGTGCTGTGAAGATCTGCAGCCATAAGAACACACCGAGGAGGTATGGACTTTAGCAATCTGAGAACAGCATGATGGGACTCTAGAGAAATAGAACAACAACAAGTGGCAGCTTTCGATTTGGAGCAATCCAGCAAAGCTTGCAAATTTCTTGCTGGGCACCACCCTCTTGGTCAGGGCGAGTGGCCAGAAATGGAGGCCATTTTCCATGGGGAAAACGAAGTCATTGGCCCAGGCTCTGGGTGTCAGATGACTGGTGGCATCTGGGGCTCTAAGGACTTGCAGGGTCCTAGTTGCTGGCAGCTTTCGTTCTGGAAGGATCCAGCACAGTTTGTAGATTCCTGGCTTGGCACTGCCCTGCCTGCCAGGCCAAGTGGCCACAAATGAAGGCCATTTTCCATGGGAAAAACGAAGTCCTTTCCCCAGGGTCTCAGTAATATGTTCAAGGTGGCGTTTGAGGCTCTAAGTACTTCCAGGGCCCTAGTTGCTGCCAGCTTTTCTTTTGGAAAAATCCAGCAACGATTGCATCATTCTAGCTAGGCTCCCACTTTCTGCCAGGGTGAGTGGCTGCCAAGGGAGGCCATTTGCCATGGGAAAAAGAAGTCCTTTCCCCAGGGTCTGGGTGTCAGATGAAAGGTGGCCTTTGGGGTTCTGAGGACTTGTAGGGTAGTACTTACTGGCTAGAGTAGAGGAAATGGATTCTATTTGAATATCTGTCTAGAGGCTTTGCCCCACAGGTCCTGGTTGTCCTTGATGGGCTGCAGCTGTGAGCATTGAAGAGAACTGGGATAAAAGGGGGCGGCGTAGCCATTCAGGGAGAGCCTTGAAGGAGCCCTGAACTGGGAAAGAACAGCATGCAGAAGAAAGCGTCTGTGCTGTGAAGATCTGCAGCCATAAGAACACACCGAGGAGGTATGGACTTTAGCAATCTGAGAACAGCATGATGGGACTCTAGAGAAATAGAACAACAACAAGTGGCAGCTTTCGATTTGGAGCAATCCAGCAAAGCTTGCAAATTTCTTGCTGGGCACCACCCTCTTGGTCAGGGCGAGTGGCCAGAAATGGAGGCCATTTTCCATGGGGAAAACGAAGTCATTGGCCCAGGCTCTGGGTGTCAGATGACTGGTGGCATCTGGGGCTCTAAGGACTTGCAGGGTCCTAGTTGCTGGCAGCTTTCGTTCTGGAAGGATCCAGCACAGTTTGTAGATTCCTGGCTTGGCACTGCCCTGCCTGCCAGGCCAAGTGGCCACAAATGAAGGCCATTTTCCATGGGAAAAACGAAGTCCTTTCCCCAGGGTCTCAGTAATATGTTCAAGGTGGCGTTTGAGGCTCTAAGTACTTCCAGGGCCCTAGTTGCTGCCAGCTTTTCTTTTGGAAAAATCCAGCAACGATTGCATCATTCTAGCTAGGCTCCCACTTTCTGCCAGGGTGAGTGGCTGCCAAGGGAGGCCATTTGCCATGGGAAAAAGAAGTCCTTTCCCCAGGGTCTGGGTGTCAGATGAAAGGTGGCCTTTGGGGTTCTGAGGACTTGTAGGGTAGTACTTACTGGCTAGAGTAGAGGAAATGGATTCTATTTGAATATCTGTCCCACAGGTCCTGGTTGTCCTTGATGGGCTGCAGCTGTGAGCATTGAAGAGAACTGGGATAAAAGGGGGCGGCGTAGCCATTCAGGGAGAGCCTTGAAGGAGCCCTGAACTGGGAAAGAACAGCATGCAGAAGAAAGCGTCTGTGCTGTGAAGATCTGCAGCCATAAGAACACACCGAGGAGGTATGGACTTTAGCAATCTGAGAACAGCATGATGGGACTCTAGAGAAATAGAACAACAACAAGTGGCAGCTTTCGATTTGGAGCAATCCAGCAAAGCTTGCAAATTTCTTGCTGGGCACCACCCTCTTGGTCAGGGCGAGTGGCCAGAAATGGAGGCCATTTTCCATGGGGAAAACGAAGTCATTGGCCCAGGCTCTGGGTGTCAGATGACTGGTGGCATCTGGGGCTGTAAGGACTTGCAGGGTCCTAGTTGCTGGCAGCTTTCGTTCTGGAAGGATCCAGCACAGTTTGTAGATTCCTGGCTTGGCACTGCCCTGCCTGCCAGGCCAAGTGGCCACAAATGAAGGCCATTTTCCATGGGAAAAACGAAGTCCTTTCCCCAGGGTCTCAGTAATATGTTCAAGGTGGCGTTTAAAGCTCTAAGTACTTCCAGGGCCCTAGTTGCTGGCAGCTTTTCTTTTGGAAAAATCCAGCAACGATTGCATCATTCTAGCTAGGCTCCCACTTTCTGCCAGGGTGAGTGGCTGCCAAGGGAGGCCATTTGCCATGGGAAAAAGAAGTCCTTTCCCCAGGGTCTGGGTGTCAGATGAAAGGTGGCCTTTGGGGTTCTGAGGACTTGTAGGGTAGTACTTACTGGCTAGAGTAGAGGAAATGGATTCTATTTGAATATCTGTCTAGAGGCTTTGCCCCACAGGTCCTGGTTGTCCTTGATGGGCTGCAGCTGTGAGCATTGAAGAGAACTGGGATAAAAGGGGGCGGCGTAGCCATTCAGGGAGAGCCTTGAAGGAGCCCTGAACTGGGAAAGAACAGCATGCAGAAGAAAGCGTCTGTGCTGTGAAGATCTGCAGCCATAAGAACACACCGAGGAGGTATGGACTTTAGCAATCTGAGAACAGCATGATGGGACTCTAGAGAAATAGAACAACAACAAGTGGCAGCTTTCGATTTGGAGCAATCCAGCAAAGCTTGCAAATTTCTTGCTGGGCACCACCCTCTTGGTCAGGGCGAGTGGCCAGAAATGGAGGCCATTTTCCATGGGGAAAACGAAGTCATTGGCCCAGGCTCTGGGTGTCAGATGACTGGTGGCATCTGGGGCTCTAAGGACTTGCAGGGTCCTAGTTGCTGGCAGCTTTCGTTCTGGAAGGATCCAGCACAGTTTGTAGATTCCTGGCTTGGCACTGCCCTGCCTGCCAGGCCAAGTGGCCACAAATGAAGGCCATTTTCCATGGGAAAAACGAAGTCCTTTCCCCAGGGTCTCAGTAATATGTTCAAGGTGGCGTTTGAGGCTCTAAGTACTTCCAGGGCCCTAGTTGCTGCCAGCTTTTCTTTTGGAAAAATCCAGCAACGATTGCATCATTCTAGCTAGGCTCCCACTTTCTGCCAGGGTGAGTGGCTGCCAAGGGAGGCCATTTGCCATGGGAAAAAGAAGTCCTTTCCCCAGGGTCTGGGTGTCAGATGAAAGGTGGCCTTTGGGGTTCTGAGGACTTGTAGGGTAGTACTTACTGGCTAGAGTAGAGGAAATGGATTCTATTTGAATATCTGTCCCACAGGTCCTGGTTGTCCTTGATGGGCTGCAGCTGTGAGCATTGAAGAGAACTGGGATAAAAGGGGGCGGCGTAGCCATTCAGGGAGAGCCTTGAAGGAGCCCTGAACTGGGAAAGAACAGCATGCAGAAGAAAGCGTCTGTGCTGTGAAGATCTGCAGCCATAAGAACACACCGAGGAGGTATGGACTTTAGCAATCTGAGAACAGCATGATGGGACTCTAGAGAAATAGAACAACAACAAGTGGCAGCTTTAGATTTGGAGCAATCCAGCAAAGCTTGCAAATTTCTTGCTGGGCACCACCCTCTTGGTCAGGGCGAGTGGCCAGAAATGGAGGCCATTTTCCATGGGGAAAACGAAGTCATTGGCCCAGGCTCTGGGTGTCAGATGACTGGTGGCATCTGGGGCTGTAAGGACTTGCAGGGTCCTAGTTGCTGGCAGCTTTCGTTCTGGAAGGATCCAGCACAGTTTGTAGATTCCTGGCTTGGCACTGCCCTGCCTGCCAGGCCAAGTGGCCACAAATGAAGGCCATTTTCCATGGGAAAAACGAAGTCCTTTCCCCAGGGTCTCAGTAATATGTTCAAGGTGGCGTTTAAAGCTCTAAGTACTTCCAGGGCCCTAGTTGCTGCCAGCTTTTCTTTTGGAAAAATCCAGCAACGATTGCATCATTCTAGCTAGGCTCCCACTTTCTGCCAGGGTGAGTGGCTGCCAAGGGAGGCCATTTGCCATGGGAAAAAGAAGTCCTTTCCCCAGGGTCTGGGTGTCAGATGAAAGGTGGCCTTTGGGGTTCTGAGGACTTGTAGGGTAGTACTTACTGGCTAGAGTAGAGGAAATGGATTCTATTTGAATATCTGCCTAGAGGCTTTGCCCCACAGGTCCTGGTTGTCCTTGATGGGCTGCAGCTGTGAGCATTGAAGAGAACTGGGATAAAAGGGGGCGGCGTAGCCATTCAGGGAGAGCCTTGAAGGAGCCCTGAACTGGGAAAGAACAGCATGCAGAAGAAAGCGTCTGTGCTGTGAAGATCTGCAGCCATAAGAACACACCGAGGAGGTATGGACTTTAGCAATCTGAGAACAGCATGATGGGACTCTAGAGAAATAGAACAACAACAAGTGGCAGCTTTCGATTTGGAGCAATCCAGCAAAGCTTGCAAATTTCTTGCTGGGCACCACCCTCTTGGTCAGGGCGAGTGGCCAGAAATGGAGGCCATTTTCCATGGGGAAAACGAAGTCATTGGCCCAGGCTCTGGGTGTCAGATGACTGGTGGCATCTGGGGCTCTAAGGACTTGCAGGGTCCTAGTTGCTGGCAGCTTTCGTTCTGGAAGGATCCAGCACAGTTTGTAGATTCCTGGCTTGGCACTGCCCTGCCTGCCAGGCCAAGTGGCCAGAAATGAAGGCCATTTTCCATGGGAAAAACGAAGTCCTTTCCCCAGGGTCTCAGTAATATGTTCAAGGTGGCGTTTGAGGCTCTAAGTACTTCCAGGGCCCTAGTTGCTGCCAGCTTTTCTTTTGGAAAAATCCAGCAACGATTGCATCATTCTAGCTAGGCTCCCACTTTCTGCCAGGGTGAGTGGCTGCCAAGGGAGGCCATTTGCCATGGGAAAAAGAAGTCCTTTCCCCAGGGTCTGGGTGTCAGATGAAAGGTGGCCTTTGGGGTTCTGAGGACTTGTAGGGTAGTACTTACTGGCTAGAGTAGAGGAAATGGATTCTATTTGAATATCTGTCCCACAGGTCCTGGTTGTCCTTGATGGGCTGCAGCTGTGAGCATTGAAGAGAACTGGGATAAAAGGGGGCGGCGTAGCCATTCAGGGAGAGCCTTGAAGGAGCCCTGAACTGGGAAAGAACAGCATGCAGAAGAAAGCGTCTGTGCTGTGAAGATCTGCAGCCATAAGAACACACCGAGGAGGTATGGACTTTAGCAATCTGAGAACAGCATGATGGGACTCTAGAGAAATAGAACAACAACAAGTGGCAGCTTTCGATTTGGAGCAATCCAGCAAAGCTTGCAAATTTCTTGCTGGGCACCACCCTCTTGGTCAGGGCGAGTGGCCAGAAATGGAGGCCATTTTCCATGGGGAAAACGAAGTCATTGGCCCAGGCTCTGGGTGTCAGATGACTGGTGGCATCTGGGGCTCTAAGGACTTGCAGGGTCCTAGTTGCTGGCAGCTTTCGTTTTGGAAGGATCCAGCAGAGTTTGTAGATTCCTGGCTTGGCACTGCCCTGCCTGCCAGGCCAAGTGGCCACAAATGAAGGCCATTTTCCATGGGAAAAATGAAGTCCTTTCCCCAGGGTCTCAGTAATATGTTCAAGGTGGCGTTTGAGGCTCTAAGTACTTCCAGGGCCCTAGTTGCTGCCAGCTTTTCTTTTGGAAAAATCCAGCAACGATTGCATCATTCTAGCTAGGCTCCCACTTTCTGCCAGGGTGAGTGGCTGCCAAGGGAGGCCATTTGCCATGGGAAAAAGAAGTCCTTTCCCCAGGGTCTGGGTGTCAGATGAAAGGTGGCCTTTGGGGTTCTGAGGACTTGTAGGGTAGTACTTACTGGCTAGAGTAGAGGAAATGGATTCTATTTGAATATCTGTCCCACAGGTCCTGGTTGTCCTTGATGGGCTGCAGCTGTGAGCATTGAAGAGAACTGGGATAAAAGGGGGCGGCGTAGCCATTCAGGGAGAGCCTTGAAGGAGCCCTGAACTGGGAAAGAACAGCATGCAGAAGAAAGCGTCTGTGCTGTGAAGATCTGCAGCCATAAGAACACACCGAGGAGGTATGGACTTTAGCAATCTGAGAACAGCATGATGGGACTCTAGAGAAATAGAACAACAACAAGTGGCAGCTTTCGATTTGGAGCAATCCAGCAAAGCTTGCAAATTTCTTGCTGGGCACCACCCTCTTGGTCAGGGCGAGTGGCCAGAAATGGAGGCCATTTTCCATGGGGAAAACGAAGTCATTGGCCCAGGCTCTGGGTGTCAGATGACTGGTGGCATCTGGGGCTCTAAGGACTTGCAGGGTCCTAGTTGCTGGCAGCTTTCGTTCTGGAAGGATCCAGCAGAGTTTGTAGATTCCTGGCTTGGCACTGCCCTGCCTGCCAGGCCAAGTGGCCAGAAATGAAGGCCATTTTCCATGGGAAAAACGAAGTCCTTTCCCCAGGGTCTCAGTAATATGTTCAAGGTGGCGTTTGAGGCTCTAAGTACTTCCAGGGCCCTAGTTGCTGGCAGCTTTTCTTTTGGAAAAATCCAGCAACGATTGCATCATTCTAGCTAGGCTCCCACTTTCTGCCAGGGTGAGTGGCTGCCAAGGGAGGCCATTTGCCATGGGAAAAAGAAGTCCTTTCCCCAGGGTCTGGGTGTCAGATGAAAGGTGGCCTTTGGGGTTCTGAGGACTTGTAGGGTAGTACTTACTGGCTAGAGTAGAGGAAATGGATTCTATTTGAATATCTGTCCCACAGGTCCTGGTTGTCCTTGATGGGCTGCAGCTGTGAGCATTGAAGAGAACTGGGATAAAAGGGGGCGGCGTAGCCATTCAGGGAGAGCCTTGAAGGAGCCCTGAACTGGGAAAGAACAGCATGCAGAAGAAAGCGTCTGTGCTGTGAAGATCTGCAGCCATAAGAACACACCGAGGAGGTATGGACTTTAGCAATCTGAGAACAGCATGATGGGACTCTAGAGAAATAGAACAACAACAAGTGGCAGCTTTCGATTTGGAGCAATCCAGCAAAGCTTGCAAATTTCTTGCTGGGCACCACCCTCTTGGTCAGGGCGAGTGGCCAGAAATGGAGGCCATTTTCCATGGGGAAAACGAAGTCATTGGCCCAGGCTCTGGGTGTCAGATGACTGGTGGCATCTGGGGCTCTAAGGACTTGCAGGGTCCTAGTTGCTGGCAGCTTTCGTTTTGGAAGGATCCAGCAGAGTTTGTAGATTCCTGGCTTGGCACTGCCCTGCCTGCCAGGCCAAGTGGCCACAAATGAAGGCCATTTTCCATGGGAAAAACGAAGTCCTTTCCCCAGGGTCTCAGTAATATGTTCAAGGTGGCGTTTGAGGCTCTAAGTACTTCCAGGGCCCTAGTTGCTGCCAGCTTTTCTTTTGGAAAAATCCAGCAACGATTGCATCATTCTAGCTAGGCTCCCACTTTCTGCCAGGGTGAGTGGCTGCCAAGGGAGGCCATTTGCCATGGGAAAAAGAAGTCCTTTCCCCAGGGTCTGGGTGTCAGATGAAAGGTGGCCTTTGGGGTTCTGAGGACTTGTAGGGTAGTACTTACTGGCTAGAGTAGAGGAAATGGATTCTATTTGAATATCTGTCCCACAGGTCCTGGTTGTCCTTGATGGGCTGCAGCTGTGAGCATTGAAGAGAACTGGGATAAAAGGGGGCGGCGTAGCCATTCAGGGAGAGCCTTGAAGGAGCCCTGAACTGGGAAAGAACAGCATGCAGAAGAAAGCGTCTGTGCTGTGAAGATCTGCAGCCATAAGAACACACCGAGGAGGTATGGACTTTAGCAATCTGAGAACAGCATGATGGGACTCTAGAGAAATAGAACAACAACAAGTGGCAGCTTTCGATTTGGAGCAATCCAGCAAAGCTTGCAAATTTCTTGCTGGGCACCACCCTCTTGGTCAGGGCGAGTGGCCAGAAATGGAGGCCATTTTCCATGGGGAAAACGAAGTCATTGGCCCAGGCTCTGGGTGTCAGATGACTGGTGGCATCTGGGGCTCTAAGGACTTGCAGGGTCCTAGTTGCTGGCAGCTTTCGTTTTGGAAGGATCCAGCACAGTTTGTAGATTCCTGGCTTGGCACTGCCCTGCCTGCCAGGCCAAGTGGCCACAAATGAAGGCCATTTTCCATGGGAAAAACGAAGTCCTTTCCCCAGGGTCTCAGTAATATGTTCAAGGTGGCGTTTGAGGCTCTAAGTACTTCCAGGGCCCTAGTTGCTGCCAGCTTTTCTTTTGGAAAAATCCAGCAACGATTGCATCATTCTAGCTAGGCTCCCACTTTCTGCCAGGGTGAGTGGCTGCCAAGGGAGGCCATTTGCCATGGGAAAAAGAAGTCCTTTCCCCAGGGTCTGGGTGTCAGATGAAAGGTGGCCTTTGGGGTTCTGAGGACTTGTAGGGTAGTACTTACTGGCTAGAGTAGAGGAAATGGATTCTATTTGAATATCTGTCCCACAGGTCCTGGTTGTCCTTGATGGGCTGCAGCTGTGAGCATTGAAGAGAACTGGGATAAAAGGGGGCGGCGTAGCCATTCAGGGAGAGCCTTGAAGGAGCCCTGAACTGGGAAAGAACAGCATGCAGAAGAAAGCGTCTGTGCTGTGAAGATCTGCAGCCATAAGAACACACCGAGGAGGTATGGACTTTAGCAATCTGAGAACAGCATGATGGGACTCTAGAGAAATAGAACAACAACAAGTGGCAGCTTTCGATTTGGAGCAATCCAGCAAAGCTTGCAAATTTCTTGCTGGGCACCACCCTCTTGGTCAGGGCGAGTGGCCAGAAATGGAGGCCATTTTCCATGGGGAAAACGAAGTCATTGGCCCAGGCTCTGGGTGTCAGATGACTGGTGGCATCTGGGGCTCTAAGGACTTGCAGGGTCCTAGTTGCTGGCAGCTTTCGTTTTGGAAGGATCCAGCACAGTTTGTAGATTCCTGGCTTGGCACTGCCCTGCCTGCCAGGCCAAGTGGCCACAAATGAAGGCCATTTTCCATGGGAAAAACGAAGTCCTTTCCCCAGGGTCTCAGTAATATGTTCAAGGTGGCGTTTGAGGCTCTAAGTACTTCCAGGGCCCTAGTTGCTGCCAGCTTTTCTTTTGGAAAAATCCAGCAACGATTGCATCATTCTAGCTAGGCTCCCACTTTCTGCCAGGGTGAGTGGCTGCCAAGGGAGGCCATTTGCCATGGGAAAAAGAAGTCCTTTCCCCAGGGTCTGGGTGTCAGATGAAAGGTGGCCTTTGGGGTTCTGAGGACTTGTAGGGTAGTACTTACTGGCTAGAGTAGAGGAAATGGATTCTATTTGAATATCTGTCCCACAGGTCCTGGTTGTCCTTGATGGGCTGCAGCTGTGAGCATTGAAGAGAACTGGGATAAAAGGGGGCGGCGTAGCCATTCAGGGAGAGCCTTGAAGGAGCCCTGAACTGGGAAAGAACAGCATGCAGAAGAAAGCGTCTGTGCTGTGAAGATCTGCAGCCATAAGAACACACCGAGGAGGTATGGACTTTAGCAATCTGAGAACAGCATGATGGGACTCTAGAGAAATAGAACAACAACAAGTGGCAGCTTTCGATTTGGAGCAATCCAGCAAAGCTTGCAAATTTCTTGCTGGGCACCACCCTCTTGGTCAGGGCGAGTGGCCAGAAATGGAGGCCATTTTCCATGGGGAAAACGAAGTCATTGGCCCAGGCTCTGGGTGTCAGATGACTGGTGGCATCTGGGGCTCTAAGGACTTGCAGGGTCCTAGTTGCTGGCAGCTTTCGTTCTGGAAGGATCCAGCACAGTTTGTAGATTCCTGGCTTGGCACTGCCCTGCCTGCCAGGCCAAGTGGCCACAAATGAAGGCCATTTTCCATGGGAAAAACGAAGTCCTTTCCCCAGGGTCTCAGTAATATGTTCAAGGTGGCGTTTGAGGCTCTAAGTACTTCCAGGGCCCTAGTTGCTGCCAGCTTTTCTTTTGGAAAAATCCAGCAACGATTGCATCATTCTAGCTAGGCTCCCACTTTCTGCCAGGGTGAGTGGCTGCCAAGGGAGGCCATTTGCCATGGGAAAAAGAAGTCCTTTCCCCAGGGTCTGGGTGTCAGATGAAAGGTGGCCTTTGGGGTTCTGAGGACTTGTAGGGTAGTACTTACTGGCTAGAGTAGAGGAAATGGATTCTATTTGAATATCTGTCCCACAGGTCCTGGTTGTCCTTGATGGGCTGCAGCTGTGAGCATTGAAGAGAACTGGGATAAAAGGGGGCGGCGTAGCCATTCAGGGAGAGCCTTGAAGGAGCCCTGAACTGGGAAAGAACAGCATGCAGAAGAAAGCGTCTGTGCTGTGAAGATCTGCAGCCATAAGAACACACCGAGGAGGTATGGACTTTAGCAATCTGAGAACAGCATGATGGGACTCTAGAGAAATAGAACAACAACAAGTGGCAGCTTTCGATTTGGAGCAATCCAGCAAAGCTTGCAAATTTCTTGCTGGGCACCACCCTCTTGGTCAGGGCGAGTGGCCAGAAATGGAGGCCATTTTCCATGGGGAAAACGAAGTCATTGGCCCAGGCTCTGGGTGTCAGATGACTGGTGGCATCTGGGGCTCTAAGGACTTGCAGGGTCCTAGTTGCTGGCAGCTTTCGTTCTGGAAGGATCCAGCACAGTTTGTAGATTCCTGGCTTGGCACTGCCCTGCCTGCCAGGCCAAGTGGCCACAAATGAAGGCCATTTTCCATGGGAAAAACGAAGTCCTTTCCCCAGGGTCTCAGTAATATGTTCAAGGTGGCGTTTGAGGCTCTAAGTACTTCCAGGGCCCTAGTTGCTGCCAGCTTTTCTTTTGGAAAAATCCAGCAACGATTGCATCATTCTAGCTAGGCTCCCACTTTCTGCCAGGGTGAGTGGCTGCCAAGGGAGGCCATTTGCCATGGGAAAAAGAAGTCCTTTCCCCAGGGTCTGGGTGTCAGATGAAAGGTGGCCTTTGGGGTTCTGAGGACTTGTAGGGTAGTACTTACTGGCTAGAGTAGAGGAAATGGATTCTATTTGAATATCTGTCCCACAGGTCCTGGTTGTCCTTGATGGGCTGCAGCTGTGAGCATTGAAGAGAACTGGGATAAAAGGGGGCGGCGTAGCCATTCAGGGAGAGCCTTGAAGGAGCCCTGAACTGGGAAAGAACAGCATGCAGAAGAAAGCGTCTGTGCTGTGAAGATCTGCAGCCATAAGAACACACCGAGGAGGTATGGACTTTAGCAATCTGAGAACAGCATGATGGGACTCTAGAGAAATAGAACAACAACAAGTGGCAGCTTTAGATTTGGAGCAATCCAGCAAAGCTTGCAAATTTCTTGCTGGGCACCACCCTCTTGGTCAGGGCGAGTGGCCAGAAATGGAGGCCATTTTCCATGGGGAAAACGAAGTCATTGGCCCAGGCTCTGGGTGTCAGATGACTGGTGGCATCTGGGGCTCTAAGGACTTGCAGGGTCCTAGTTGCTGGCAGCTTTCGTTCTGGAAGGATCCAGCACAGTTTGTAGATTCCTGGCTTGGCACTGCCCTGCCTGCCAGGCCAAGTGGCCACAAATGAAGGCCATTTTCCATGGGAAAAACGAAGTCCTTTCCCCAGGGTCTCAGTAATATGTTCAAGGTGGCGTTTAAAGCTCTAAGTACTTCCAGGGCCCTAGTTGCTGGCAGCTTTTCTTTTGGAAAAATCCAGCAACGATTGCATCATTCTAGCTAGGCTCCCACTTTCTGCCAGGGTGAGTGGCTGCCAAGGGAGGCCATTTGCCATGGGAAAAAGAAGTCCTTTCCCCAGGGTCTGGGTGTCAGATGAAAGGTGGCCTTTGGGGTTCTGAGGACTTGTAGGGTAGTACTTACTGGCTAGAGTAGAGGAAATGGATTCTATTTGAATATCTGTCTAGAGGCTTTGCCCCACAGGTCCTGGTTGTCCTTGATGGGCTGCAGCTGTGAGCATTGAAGAGAACTGGGATAAAAGGGGGCGGCGTAGCCATTCAGGGAGAGCCTTGAAGGAGCCCTGAACTGGGAAAGAACAGCATGCAGAAGAAAGCGTCTGTGCTGTGAAGATCTGCAGCCATAAGAACACACCGAGGAGGTATGGACTTTAGCAATCTGAGAACAGCATGATGGGACTCTAGAGAAATAGAACAACAACAAGTGGCAGCTTTCGATTTGGAGCAATCCAGCAAAGCTTGCAAATTTCTTGCTGGGCACCACCCTCTTGGTCAGGGCGAGTGGCCAGAAATGGAGGCCATTTTCCATGGGGAAAACGAAGTCATTGGCCCAGGCTCTGGGTGTCAGATGACTGGTGGCATCTGGGGCTCTAAGGACTTGCAGGGTCCTAGTTGCTGGCAGCTTTCGTTCTGGAAGGATCCAGCACAGTTTGTAGATTCCTGGCTTGGCACTGCCCTGCCTGCCAGGCCAAGTGGCCACAAATGAAGGCCATTTTCCATGGGAAAAACGAAGTCCTTTCCCCAGGGTCTCAGTAATATGTTCAAGGTGGCGTTTGAGGCTCTAAGTACTTCCAGGGCCCTAGTTGCTGCCAGCTTTTCTTTTGGAAAAATCCAGCAACGATTGCATCATTCTAGCTAGGCTCCCACTTTCTGCCAGGGTGAGTGGCTGCCAAGGGAGGCCATTTGCCATGGGAAAAAGAAGTCCTTTCCCCAGGGTCTGGGTGTCAGATGAAAGGTGGCCTTTGGGGTTCTGAGGACTTGTAGGGTAGTACTTACTGGCTAGAGTAGAGGAAATGGATTCTATTTGAATATCTGTCCCACAGGTCCTGGTTGTCCTTGATGGGCTGCAGCTGTGAGCATTGAAGAGAACTGGGATAAAAGGGGGCGGCGTAGCCATTCAGGGAGAGCCTTGAAGGAGCCCTGAACTGGGAAAGAACAGCATGCAGAAGAAAGCGTCTGTGCTGTGAAGATCTGCAGCCATAAGAACACACCGAGGAGGTATGGACTTTAGCAATCTGAGAACAGCATGATGGGACTCTAGAGAAATAGAACAACAACAAGTGGCAGCTTTAGATTTGGAGCAATCCAGCAAAGCTTGCAAATTTCTTGCTGGGCACCACCCTCTTGGTCAGGGCGAGTGGCCAGAAATGGAGGCCATTTTCCATGGGGAAAACGAAGTCATTGGCCCAGGCTCTGGGTGTCAGATGACTGGTGGCATCTGGGGCTCTAAGGACTTGCAGGGTCCTAGTTGCTGGCAGCTTTCGTTCTGGAAGGATCCAGCACAGTTTGTAGATTCCTGGCTTGGCACTGCCCTGCCTGCCAGGCCAAGTGGCCACAAATGAAGGCCATTTTCCATGGGAAAAACGAAGTCCTTTCCCCAGGGTCTCAGTAATATGTTCAAGGTGGCGTTTAAAGCTCTAAGTACTTCCAGGGCCCTAGTTGCTGGCAGCTTTTCTTTTGGAAAAATCCAGCAACGATTGCATCATTCTAGCTAGGCTCCCACTTTCTGCCAGGGTGAGTGGCTGCCAAGGGAGGCCATTTGCCATGGGAAAAAGAAGTCCTTTCCCCAGGGTCTGGGTGTCAGATGAAAGGTGGCCTTTGGGGTTCTGAGGACTTGTAGGGTAGTACTTACTGGCTAGAGTAGAGGAAATGGATTCTATTTGAATATCTGCCTAGAGGCTTTGCCCCACAGGTCCTGGTTGTCCTTGATGGGCTGCAGCTGTGAGCATTGAAGAGAACTGGGATAAAAGGGGGCGGCGTAGCCATTCAGGGAGAGCCTTGAAGGAGCCCTGAACTGGGAAAGAACAGCATGCAGAAGAAAGCGTCTGTGCTGTGAAGATCTGCAGCCATAAGAACACACCGAGGAGGTATGGACTTTAGCAATCTGAGAACAGCATGATGGGACTCTAGAGAAATAGAACAACAACAAGTGGCAGCTTTCGATTTGGAGCAATCCAGCAAAGCTTGCAAATTTCTTGCTGGGCACCACCCTCTTGGTCAGGGCGAGTGGCCAGAAATGGAGGCCATTTTCCATGGGGAAAACGAAGTCATTGGCCCAGGCTCTGGGTGTCAGATGACTGGTGGCATCTGGGGCTCTAAGGACTTGCAGGGTCCTAGTTGCTGGCAGCTTTCGTTCTGGAAGGATCCAGCACAGTTTGTAGATTCCTGGCTTGGCACTGCCCTGCCTGCCAGGCCAAGTGGCCAGAAATGAAGGCCATTTTCCATGGGAAAAACGAAGTCCTTTCCCCAGGGTCTCAGTAATATGTTCAAGGTGGCGTTTGAGGCTCTAAGTACTTCCAGGGCCCTAGTTGCTGCCAGCTTTTCTTTTGGAAAAATCCAGCAACGATTGCATCATTCTAGCTAGGCTCCCACTTTCTGCCAGGGTGAGTGGCTGCCAAGGGAGGCCATTTGCCATGGGAAAAAGAAGTCCTTTCCCCAGGGTCTGGGTGTCAGATGAAAGGTGGCCTTTGGGGTTCTGAGGACTTGTAGGGTAGTACTTACTGGCTAGAGTAGAGGAAATGGATTCTATTTGAATATCTGTCCCACAGGTCCTGGTTGTCCTTGATGGGCTGCAGCTGTGAGCATTGAAGAGAACTGGGATAAAAGGGGGCGGCGTAGCCATTCAGGGAGAGCCTTGAAGGAGCCCTGAACTGGGAAAGAACAGCATGCAGAAGAAAGCGTCTGTGCTGTGAAGATCTGCAGCCATAAGAACACACCGAGGAGGTATGGACTTTAGCAATCTGAGAACAGCATGATGGGACTCTAGAGAAATAGAACAACAACAAGTGGCAGCTTTCGATTTGGAGCAATCCAGCAAAGCTTGCAAATTTCTTGCTGGGCACCACCCTCTTGGTCAGGGCGAGTGGCCAGAAATGGAGGCCATTTTCCATGGGGAAAACGAAGTCATTGGCCCAGGCTCTGGGTGTCAGATGACTGGTGGCATCTGGGGCTCTAAGGACTTGCAGGGTCCTAGTTGCTGGCAGCTTTCGTTTTGGAAGGATCCAGCACAGTTTGTAGATTCCTGGCTTGGCACTGCCCTGCCTGCCAGGCCAAGTGGCCACAAATGAAGGCCATTTTCCATGGGAAAAACGAAGTCCTTTCCCCAGGGTCTCAGTAATATGTTCAAGGTGGCGTTTGAGGCTCTAAGTACTTCCAGGGCCCTAGTTGCTGCCAGCTTTTCTTTTGGAAAAATCCAGCAACGATTGCATCATTCTAGCTAGGCTCCCACTTTCTGCCAGGGTGAGTGGCTGCCAAGGGAGGCCATTTGCCATGGGAAAAAGAAGTCCTTTCCCCAGGGTCTGGGTGTCAGATGAAAGGTGGCCTTTGGGGTTCTGAGGACTTGTAGGGTAGTACTTACTGGCTAGAGTAGAGGAAATGGATTCTATTTGAATATCTGTCCCACAGGTCCTGGTTGTCCTTGATGGGCTGCAGCTGTGAGCATTGAAGAGAACTGGGATAAAAGGGGGCGGCGTAGCCATTCAGGGAGAGCCTTGAAGGAGCCCTGAACTGGGAAAGAACAGCATGCAGAAGAAAGCGTCTGTGCTGTGAAGATCTGCAGCCATAAGAACACACCGAGGAGGTATGGACTTTAGCAATCTGAGAACAGCATGATGGGACTCTAGAGAAATAGAACAACAACAAGTGGCAGCTTTCGATTTGGAGCAATCCAGCAAAGCTTGCAAATTTCTTGCTGGGCACCACCCTCTTGGTCAGGGCGAGTGGCCAGAAATGGAGGCCATTTTCCATGGGGAAAACGAAGTCATTGGCCCAGGCTCTGGGTGTCAGATGACTGGTGGCATCTGGGGCTCTAAGGACTTGCAGGGTCCTAGTTGCTGGCAGCTTTCGTTTTGGAAGGATCCAGCACAGTTTGTAGATTCCTGGCTTGGCACTGCCCTGCCTGCCAGGCCAAGTGGCCACAAATGAAGGCCATTTTCCATGGGAAAAACGAAGTCCTTTCCCCAGGGTCTCAGTAATATGTTCAAGGTGGCGTTTGAGGCTCTAAGTACTTCCAGGGCCCTAGTTGCTGCCAGCTTTTCTTTTGGAAAAATCCAGCAACGATTGCATCATTCTAGCTAGGCTCCCACTTTCTGCCAGGGTGAGTGGCTGCCAAGGGAGGCCATTTGCCATGGGAAAAAGAAGTCCTTTCCCCAGGGTCTGGGTGTCAGATGAAAGGTGGCCTTTGGGGTTCTGAGGACTTGTAGGGTAGTACTTACTGGCTAGAGTAGAGGAAATGGATTCTATTTGAATATCTGTCCCACAGGTCCTGGTTGTCCTTGATGGGCTGCAGCTGTGAGCATTGAAGAGAACTGGGATAAAAGGGGGCGGCGTAGCCATTCAGGGAGAGCCTTGAAGGAGCCCTGAACTGGGAAAGAACAGCATGCAGAAGAAAGCGTCTGTGCTGTGAAGATCTGCAGCCATAAGAACACACCGAGGAGGTATGGACTTTAGCAATCTGAGAACAGCATGATGGGACTCTAGAGAAATAGAACAACAACAAGTGGCAGCTTTAGATTTGGAGCAATCCAGCAAAGCTTGCAAATTTCTTGCTGGGCACCACCCTCTTGGTCAGGGCGAGTGGCCAGAAATGGAGGCCATTTTCCATGGGGAAAACGAAGTCATTGGCCCAGGCTCTGGGTGTCAGATGACTGGTGGCATCTGGGGCTCTAAGGACTTGCAGGGTCCTAGTTGCTGGCAGCTTTCGTTCTGGAAGGATCCAGCACAGTTTGTAGATTCCTGGCTTGGCACTGCCCTGCCTGCCAGGCCAAGTGGCCAGAAATGAAGGCCATTTTCCATGGGAAAAACGAAGTCCTTTCCCCAGGGTCTCAGTAATATGTTCAAGGTGGCGTTTGAGGCTCTAAGTACTTCCAGGGCCCTAGTTGCTGCCAGCTTTTCTTTTGGAAAAATCCAGCAACGATTGCATCATTCTAGCTAGGCTCCCACTTTCTGCCAGGGTGAGTGGCTGCCAAGGGAGGCCATTTGCCATGGGAAAAAGAAGTCCTTTCCCCAGGGTCTGGGTGTCAGATGAAAGGTGGCCTTTGGGGTTCTGAGGACTTGTAGGGTAGTACTTACTGGCTAGAGTAGAGGAAATGGATTCTATTTGAATATCTGTCCCACAGGTCCTGGTTGTCCTTGATGGGCTGCAGCTGTGAGCATTGAAGAGAACTGGGATAAAAGGGGGCGGCGTAGCCATTCAGGGAGAGCCTTGAAGGAGCCCTGAACTGGGAAAGAACAGCATGCAGAAGAAAGCGTCTGTGCTGTGAAGATCTGCAGCCATAAGAACACACCGAGGAGGTATGGACTTTAGCAATCTGAGAACAGCATGATGGGACTCTAGAGAAATAGAACAACAACAAGTGGCAGCTTTCGATTTGGAGCAATCCAGCAAAGCTTGCAAATTTCTTGCTGGGCACCACCCTCTTGGTCAGGGCGAGTGGCCAGAAATGGAGGCCATTTTCCATGGGGAAAACGAAGTCATTGGCCCAGGCTCTGGGTGTCAGATGACTGGTGGCATCTGGGGCTCTAAGGACTTGCAGGGTCCTAGTTGCTGGCAGCTTTCGTTTTGGAAGGATCCAGCACAGTTTGTAGATTCCTGGCTTGGCACTGCCCTGCCTGCCAGGCCAAGTGGCCACAAATGAAGGCCATTTTCCATGGGAAAAACGAAGTCCTTTCCCCAGGGTCTCAGTAATATGTTCAAGGTGGCGTTTGAGGCTCTAAGTACTTCCAGGGCCCTAGTTGCTGCCAGCTTTTCTTTTGGAAAAATCCAGCAACGATTGCATCATTTTTGCTAGGCTCCCACTTTCTGCCAGGGTGAGTGGCTGCCAAGGGAGGCCATTTGCCATGGGAAAAAGAAGTCCTTTCCCCAGGGTCTGGGTGTCAGATGAAAGGTGGCCTTTGGGGTTCTGAGGACTTGTAGGGTAGTACTTACTGGCTAGAGTAGAGGAAATGGATTCTATTTGAATATCTGTCTAGAGGCTTTGCCCCACAGGTCCTGGTTGTCCTTGATGGGCTGCAGCTGTGAGCATTGAAGAGAACTGGGATAAAAGGGGGCGGCGTAGCCATTCAGGGAGAGCCTTGAAGGAGCCCTGAACTGGGAAAGAACAGCATGCAGAAGAAAGCGTCTGTGCTGTGAAGATCTGCAGCCATAAGAACACACCGAGGAGGTATGGACTTTAGCAATCTGAGAACAGCATGATGGGACTCTAGAGAAATAGAACAACAACAAGTGGCAGCTTTCGATTTGGAGCAATCCAGCAAAGCTTGCAAATTTCTTGCTGGGCACCACCCTCTTGGTCAGGGCGAGTGGCCAGAAATGGAGGCCATTTTCCATGGGGAAAACGAAGTCATTGGCCCAGGCTCTGGGTGTCAGATGACTGGTGGCATCTGGGGCTCTAAGGACTTGCAGGGTCCTAGTTGCTGGCAGCTTTCGTTCTGGAAGGATCCAGCACAGTTTGTAGATTCCTGGCTTGGCACTGCCCTGCCTGCCAGGCCAAGTGGCCACAAATGAAGGCCATTTTCCATGGGAAAAACGAAGTCCTTTCCCCAGGGTCTCAGTAATATGTTCAAGGTGGCGTTTAAAGCTCTAAGTACTTCCAGGGCCCTAGTTGCTGGCAGCTTTTCTTTTGGAAAAATCCAGCAACGATTGCATCATTCTAGCTAGGCTCCCACTTTCTGCCAGGGTGAGTGGCTGCCAAGGGAGGCCATTTGCCATGGGAAAAAGAAGTCCTTTCCCCAGGGTCTGGGTGTCAGATGAAAGGTGGCCTTTGGGGTTCTGAGGACTTGTAGGGTAGTACTTACTGGCTAGAGTAGAGGAAATGGATTCTATTTGAATATCTGTCTAGAGGCTTTGCCCCACAGGTCCTGGTTGTCCTTGATGGGCTGCAGCTGTGAGCATTGAAGAGAACTGGGATAAAAGGGGGCGGCGTAGCCATTCAGGGAGAGCCTTGAAGGAGCCCTGAACTGGGAAAGAACAGCATGCAGAAGAAAGCGTCTGTGCTGTGAAGATCTGCAGCCATAAGAACACACCGAGGAGGTATGGACTTTAGCAATCTGAGAACAGCATGATGGGACTCTAGAGAAATAGAACAACAACAAGTGGCAGCTTTCGATTTGGAGCAATCCAGCAAAGCTTGCAAATTTCTTGCTGGGCACCACCCTCTTGGTCAGGGCGAGTGGCCAGAAATGGAGGCCATTTTCCATGGGGAAAACGAAGTCATTGGCCCAGGCTCTGGGTGTCAGATGACTGGTGGCATCTGGGGCTCTAAGGACTTGCAGGGTCCTAGTTGCTGGCAGCTTTCGTTCTGGAAGGATCCAGCACAGTTTGTAGATTCCTGGCTTGGCACTGCCCTGCCTGCCAGGCCAAGTGGCCAGAAATGAAGGCCATTTTCCATGGGAAAAACGAAGTCCTTTCCCCAGGGTCTCAGTAATATGTTCAAGGTGGCGTTTGAGGCTCTAAGTACTTCCAGGGCCCTAGTTGCTGCCAGCTTTTCTTTTGGAAAAATCCAGCAACGATTGCATCATTCTAGCTAGGCTCCCACTTTCTGCCAGGGTGAGTGGCTGCCAAGGGAGGCCATTTGCCATGGGAAAAAGAAGTCCTTTCCCCAGGGTCTGGGTGTCAGATGAAAGGTGGCCTTTGGGGTTCTGAGGACTTGTAGGGTAGTACTTACTGGCTAGAGTAGAGGAAATGGATTCTATTTGAATATCTGTCCCACAGGTCCTGGTTGTCCTTGATGGGCTGCAGCTGTGAGCATTGAAGAGAACTGGGATAAAAGGGGGCGGCGTAGCCATTCAGGGAGAGCCTTGAAGGAGCCCTGAACTGGGAAAGAACAGCATGCAGAAGAAAGCGTCTGTGCTGTGAAGATCTGCAGCCATAAGAACACACCGAGGAGGTATGGACTTTAGCAATCTGAGAACAGCATGATGGGACTCTAGAGAAATAGAACAACAACAAGTGGCAGCTTTCGATTTGGAGCAATCCAGCAAAGCTTGCAAATTTCTTGCTGGGCACCACCCTCTTGGTCAGGGCGAGTGGCCAGAAATGGAGGCCATTTTCCATGGGGAAAACGAAGTCATTGGCCCAGGCTCTGGGTGTCAGATGACTGGTGGCATCTGGGGCTCTAAGGACTTGCAGGGTCCTAGTTGCTGGCAGCTTTCGTTCTGGAAGGATCCAGCAGAGTTTGTAGATTCCTGGCTTGGCACTGCCCTGCCTGCCAGGCAGAGTGGCCACAAATGAAGGCCATTTTCCATGGGAAAAACGAAGTCCTTTCCCCAGGGTCTCAGTAATATGTTCAAGGTGGCGTTTGAGGCTCTAAGTACTTCCAGGGCCCTAGTTGCTGCCAGCTTTTCTTTTGGAAAAATCCAGCAACGATTGCATCATTCTAGCTAGGCTCCCACTTTCTGCCAGGGTGAGTGGCTGCCAAGGGAGGCCATTTGCCATGGGAAAAAGAAGTCCTTTCCCCAGGGTCTGGGTGTCAGATGAAAGGTGGCCTTTGGGGTTCTGAGGACTTGTAGGGTAGTACTTACTGGCTAGAGTAGAGGAAATGGATTCTATTTGAATATCTGTCTAGAGGCTTTGCCCCACAGGTCCTGGTTGTCCTTGATGGGCTGCAGCTGTGAGCATTGAAGAGAACTGGGATAAAAGGGGGCGGCGTAGCCATTCAGGGAGAGCCTTGAAGGAGCCCTGAACTGGGAAAGAACAGCATGCAGAAGAAAGCGTCTGTGCTGTGAAGATCTGCAGCCATAAGAACACACCGAGGAGGTATGGACTTTAGCAATCTGAGAACAGCATGATGGGACTCTAGAGAAATAGAACAACAACAAGTGGCAGCTTTCGATTTGGAGCAATCCAGCAAAGCTTGCAAATTTCTTGCTGGGCACCACCCTCTTGGTCAGGGCGAGTGGCCAGAAATGGAGGCCATTTTCCATGGGGAAAACGAAGTCATTGGCCCAGGCTCTGGGTGTCAGATGACTGGTGGCATCTGGGGCTCTAAGGACTTGCAGGGTCCTAGTTGCTGGCAGCTTTCGTTCTGGAAGGATCCAGCACAGTTTGTAGATTCCTGGCTTGGCACTGCCCTGCCTGCCAGGCCAAGTGGCCAGAAATGAAGGCCATTTTCCATGGGAAAAACGAAGTCCTTTCCCCAGGGTCTCAGTAATATGTTCAAGGTGGCGTTTGAGGCTCTAAGTACTTCCAGGGCCCTAGTTGCTGCCAGCTTTTCTTTTGGAAAAATCCAGCAACGATTGCATCATTCTAGCTAGGCTCCCACTTTCTGCCAGGGTGAGTGGCTGCCAAGGGAGGCCATTTGCCATGGGAAAAAGAAGTCCTTTCCCCAGGGTCTGGGTGTCAGATGAAAGGTGGCCTTTGGGGTTCTGAGGACTTGTAGGGTAGTACTTACTGGCTAGAGTAGAGGAAATGGATTCTATTTGAATATCTGTCCCACAGGTCCTGGTTGTCCTTGATGGGCTGCAGCTGTGAGCATTGAAGAGAACTGGGATAAAAGGGGGCGGCGTAGCCATTCAGGGAGAGCCTTGAAGGAGCCCTGAACTGGGAAAGAACAGCATGCAGAAGAAAGCGTCTGTGCTGTGAAGATCTGCAGCCATAAGAACACACCGAGGAGGTATGGACTTTAGCAATCTGAGAACAGCATGATGGGACTCTAGAGAAATAGAACAACAACAAGTGGCAGCTTTCGATTTGGAGCAATCCAGCAAAGCTTGCAAATTTCTTGCTGGGCACCACCCTCTTGGTCAGGGCGAGTGGCCAGAAATGGAGGCCATTTTCCATGGGGAAAACGAAGTCATTGGCCCAGGCTCTGGGTGTCAGATGACTGGTGGCATCTGGGGCTGTAAGGACTTGCAGGGTCCTAGTTGCTGGCAGCTTTCGTTCTGGAAGGATCCAGCACAGTTTGTAGATTCCTGGCTTGGCACTGCCCTGCCTGCCAGGCCAAGTGGCCAGAAATGAAGGCCATTTTCCATGGGAAAAACGAAGTCCTTTCCCCAGGGTCTCAGTAATATGTTCAAGGTGGCGTTTAAAGCTCTAAGTACTTCCAGGGCCCTAGTTGCTGGCAGCTTTTCTTTTGGAAAAATCCAGCAACGATTGCATCATTCTAGCTAGGCTCCCACTTTCTGCCAGGGTGAGTGGCTGCCAAGGGAGGCCATTTGCCATGGGAAAAAGAAGTCCTTTCCCCAGGGTCTGGGTGTCAGATGAAAGGTGGCCTTTGGGGTTCTGAGGACTTGTAGGGTAGTACTTACTGGCTAGAGTAGAGGAAATGGATTCTATTTGAATATCTGCCTAGAGGCTTTGCCCCACAGGTCCTGGTTGTCCTTGATGGGCTGCAGCTGTGAGCATTGAAGAGAACTGGGATAAAAGGGGGCGGCGTAGCCATTCAGGGAGAGCCTTGAAGGAGCCCTGAACTGGGAAAGAACAGCATGCAGAAGAAAGCGTCTGTGCTGTGAAGATCTGCAGCCATAAGAACACACCGAGGAGGTATGGACTTTAGCAATCTGAGAACAGCATGATGGGACTCTAGAGAAATAGAACAACAACAAGTGGCAGCTTTAGATTTGGAGCAATCCAGCAAAGCTTGCAAATTTCTTGCTGGGCACCACCCTCTTGGTCAGGGCGAGTGGCCAGAAATGGAGGCCATTTTCCATGGGGAAAACGAAGTCATTGGCCCAGGCTCTGGGTGTCAGATGACTGGTGGCATCTGGGGCTGTAAGGACTTGCAGGGTCCTAGTTGCTGGCAGCTTTCGTTCTGGAAGGATCCAGCAGAGTTTGTAGATTCCTGGCTTGGCACTGCCCTGCCTGCCAGGCCAAGTGGCCACAAATGAAGGCCATTTTCCATGGGAAAAACGAAGTCCTTTCCCCAGGGTCTCAGTAATATGTTCAAGGTGGCGTTTGAGGCTCTAAGTACTTCCAGGGCCCTAGTTGCTGCCAGCTTTTCTTTTGGAAAAATCCAGCAACGATTGCATCATTCTAGCTAGGCTCCCACTTTCTGCCAGGGTGAGTGGCTGCCAAGGGAGGCCATTTGCCATGGGAAAAAGAAGTCCTTTCCCCAGGGTCTGGGTGTCAGATGAAAGGTGGCCTTTGGGGTTCTGAGGACTTGTAGGGTAGTACTTACTGGCTAGAGTAGAGGAAATGGATTCTATTTGAATATCTGTCCCACAGGTCCTGGTTGTCCTTGATGGGCTGCAGCTGTGAGCATTGAAGAGAACTGGGATAAAAGGGGGCGGCGTAGCCATTCAGGGAGAGCCTTGAAGGAGCCCTGAACTGGGAAAGAACAGCATGCAGAAGAAAGCGTCTGTGCTGTGAAGATCTGCAGCCATAAGAACACACCGAGGAGGTATGGACTTTAGCAATCTGAGAACAGCATGATGGGACTCTAGAGAAATAGAACAACAACAAGTGGCAGCTTTCGATTTGGAGCAATCCAGCAAAGCTTGCAAATTTCTTGCTGGGCACCACCCTCTTGGTCAGGGCGAGTGGCCAGAAATGGAGGCCATTTTCCATGGGGAAAACGAAGTCATTGGCCCAGGCTCTGGGTGTCAGATGACTGGTGGCATCTGGGGCTCTAAGGACTTGCAGGGTCCTAGTTGCTGGCAGCTTTCGTTCTGGAAGGATCCAGCACAGTTTGTAGATTCCTGGCTTGGCACTGCCCTGCCTGCCAGGCCAAGTGGCCACAAATGAAGGCCATTTTCCATGGGAAAAACGAAGTCCTTTCCCCAGGGTCTCAGTAATATGTTCAAGGTGGCGTTTAAAGCTCTAAGTACTTCCAGGGCCCTAGTTGCTGGCAGCTTTTCTTTTGGAAAAATCCAGCAACGATTGCATCATTCTAGCTAGGCTCCCACTTTCTGCCAGGGTGAGTGGCTGCCAAGGGAGGCCATTTGCCATGGGAAAAAGAAGTCCTTTCCCCAGGGTCTGGGTGTCAGATGAAAGGTGGCCTTTGGGGTTCTGAGGACTTGTAGGGTAGTACTTACTGGCTAGAGTAGAGGAAATGGATTCTATTTGAATATCTGTCTAGAGGCTTTGCCCCACAGGTCCTGGTTGTCCTTGATGGGCTGCAGCTGTGAGCATTGAAGAGAACTGGGATAAAAGGGGGCGGCGTAGCCATTCAGGGAGAGCCTTGAAGGAGCCCTGAACTGGGAAAGAACAGCATGCAGAAGAAAGCGTCTGTGCTGTGAAGATCTGCAGCCATAAGAACACACCGAGGAGGTATGGACTTTAGCAATCTGAGAACAGCATGATGGGACTCTAGAGAAATAGAACAACAACAAGTGGCAGCTTTCGATTTGGAGCAATCCAGCAAAGCTTGCAAATTTCTTGCTGGGCACCACCCTCTTGGTCAGGGCGAGTGGCCAGAAATGGAGGCCATTTTCCATGGGGAAAACGAAGTCATTGGCCCAGGCTCTGGGTGTCAGATGACTGGTGGCATCTGGGGCTCTAAGGACTTGCAGGGTCCTAGTTGCTGGCAGCTTTCGTTCTGGAAGGATCCAGCACAGTTTGTAGATTCCTGGCTTGGCACTGCCCTGCCTGCCAGGCCAAGTGGCCACAAATGAAGGCCATTTTCCATGGGAAAAACGAAGTCCTTTCCCCAGGGTCTCAGTAATATGTTCAAGGTGGCGTTTGAGGCTCTAAGTACTTCCAGGGCCCTAGTTGCTGCCAGCTTTTCTTTTGGAAAAATCCAGCAACGATTGCATCATTCTAGCTAGGCTCCCACTTTCTGCCAGGGTGAGTGGCTGCCAAGGGAGGCCATTTGCCATGGGAAAAAGAAGTCCTTTCCCCAGGGTCTGGGTGTCAGATGAAAGGTGGCCTTTGGGGTTCTGAGGACTTGTAGGGTAGTACTTACTGGCTAGAGTAGAGGAAATGGATTCTATTTGAATATCTGTCCCACAGGTCCTGGTTGTCCTTGATGGGCTGCAGCTGTGAGCATTGAAGAGAACTGGGATAAAAGGGGGCGGCGTAGCCATTCAGGGAGAGCCTTGAAGGAGCCCTGAACTGGGAAAGAACAGCATGCAGAAGAAAGCGTCTGTGCTGTGAAGATCTGCAGCCATAAGAACACACCGAGGAGGTATGGACTTTAGCAATCTGAGAACAGCATGATGGGACTCTAGAGAAATAGAACAACAACAAGTGGCAGCTTTCGATTTGGAGCAATCCAGCAAAGCTTGCAAATTTCTTGCTGGGCACCACCCTCTTGGTCAGGGCGAGTGGCCAGAAATGGAGGCCATTTTCCATGGGGAAAACGAAGTCATTGGCCCAGGCTCTGGGTGTCAGATGACTGGTGGCATCTGGGGCTCTAAGGACTTGCAGGGTCCTAGTTGCTGGCAGCTTTCGTTCTGGAAGGATCCAGCACAGTTTGTAGATTCCTGGCTTGGCACTGCCCTGCCTGCCAGGCCAAGTGGCCACAAATGAAGGCCATTTTCCATGGGAAAAACGAAGTCCTTTCCCCAGGGTCTCAGTAATATGTTCAAGGTGGCGTTTAAAGCTCTAAGTACTTCCAGGGCCCTAGTTGCTGGCAGCTTTTCTTTTGGAAAAATCCAGCAACGATTGCATCATTCTAGCTAGGCTCCCACTTTCTGCCAGGGTGAGTGGCTGCCAAGGGAGGCCATTTGCCATGGGAAAAAGAAGTCCTTTCCCCAGGGTCTGGGTGTCAGATGAAAGGTGGCCTTTGGGGTTCTGAGGACTTGTAGGGTAGTACTTACTGGCTAGAGTAGAGGAAATGGATTCTATTTGAATATCTGTCTAGAGGCTTTGCCCCACAGGTCCTGGTTGTCCTTGATGGGCTGCAGCTGTGAGCATTGAAGAGAACTGGGATAAAAGGGGGCGGCGTAGCCATTCAGGGAGAGCCTTGAAGGAGCCCTGAACTGGGAAAGAACAGCATGCAGAAGAAAGCGTCTGTGCTGTGAAGATCTGCAGCCATAAGAACACACCGAGGAGGTATGGACTTTAGCAATCTGAGAACAGCATGATGGGACTCTAGAGAAATAGAACAACAACAAGTGGCAGCTTTCGATTTGGAGCAATCCAGCAAAGCTTGCAAATTTCTTGCTGGGCACCACCCTCTTGGTCAGGGCGAGTGGCCAGAAATGGAGGCCATTTTCCATGGGGAAAACGAAGTCATTGGCCCAGGCTCTGGGTGTCAGATGACTGGTGGCATCTGGGGCTCTAAGGACTTGCAGGGTCCTAGTTGCTGGCAGCTTTCGTTCTGGAAGGATCCAGCACAGTTTGTAGATTCCTGGCTTGGCACTGCCCTGCCTGCCAGGCCAAGTGGCCACAAATGAAGGCCATTTTCCATGGGAAAAACGAAGTCCTTTCCCCAGGGTCTCAGTAATATGTTCAAGGTGGCGTTTGAGGCTCTAAGTACTTCCAGGGCCCTAGTTGCTGCCAGCTTTTCTTTTGGAAAAATCCAGCAACGATTGCATCATTCTAGCTAGGCTCCCACTTTCTGCCAGGGTGAGTGGCTGCCAAGGGAGGCCATTTGCCATGGGAAAAAGAAGTCCTTTCCCCAGGGTCTGGGTGTCAGATGAAAGGTGGCCTTTGGGGTTCTGAGGACTTGTAGGGTAGTACTTACTGGCTAGAGTAGAGGAAATGGATTCTATTTGAATATCTGTCCCACAGGTCCTGGTTGTCCTTGATGGGCTGCAGCTGTGAGCATTGAAGAGAACTGGGATAAAAGGGGGCGGCGTAGCCATTCAGGGAGAGCCTTGAAGGAGCCCTGAACTGGGAAAGAACAGCATGCAGAAGAAAGCGTCTGTGCTGTGAAGATCTGCAGCCATAAGAACACACCGAGGAGGTATGGACTTTAGCAATCTGAGAACAGCATGATGGGACTCTAGAGAAATAGAACAACAACAAGTGGCAGCTTTCGATTTGGAGCAATCCAGCAAAGCTTGCAAATTTCTTGCTGGGCACCACCCTCTTGGTCAGGGCGAGTGGCCAGAAATGGAGGCCATTTTCCATGGGGAAAACGAAGTCATTGGCCCAGGCTCTGGGTGTCAGATGACTGGTGGCATCTGGGGCTGTAAGGACTTGCAGGGTCCTAGTTGCTGGCAGCTTTCGTTCTGGAAGGATCCAGCACAGTTTGTAGATTCCTGGCTTGGCACTGCCCTGCCTGCCAGGCCAAGTGGCCACAAATGAAGGCCATTTTCCATGGGAAAAACGAAGTCCTTTCCCCAGGGTCTCAGTAATATGTTCAAGGTGGCGTTTAAAGCTCTAAGTACTTCCAGGGCCCTAGTTGCTGGCAGCTTTTCTTTTGGAAAAATCCAGCAACGATTGCATCATTCTAGCTAGGCTCCCACTTTCTGCCAGGGTGAGTGGCTGCCAAGGGAGGCCATTTGCCATGGGAAAAAGAAGTCCTTTCCCCAGGGTCTGGGTGTCAGATGAAAGGTGGCCTTTGGGGTTCTGAGGACTTGTAGGGTAGTACTTACTGGCTAGAGTAGAGGAAATGGATTCTATTTGAATATCTGCCTAGAGGCTTTGCCCCACAGGTCCTGGTTGTCCTTGATGGGCTGCAGCTGTGAGCATTGAAGAGAACTGGGATAAAAGGGGGCGGCGTAGCCATTCAGGGAGAGCCTTGAAGGAGCCCTGAACTGGGAAAGAACAGCATGCAGAAGAAAGCGTCTGTGCTGTGAAGATCTGCAGCCATAAGAACACACCGAGGAGGTATGGACTTTAGCAATCTGAGAACAGCATGATGGGACTCTAGAGAAATAGAACAACAACAAGTGGCAGCTTTCGATTTGGAGCAATCCAGCAAAGCTTGCAAATTTCTTGCTGGGCACCACCCTCTTGGTCAGGGCGAGTGGCCAGAAATGGAGGCCATTTTCCATGGGGAAAACGAAGTCATTGGCCCAGGCTCTGGGTGTCAGATGACTGGTGGCATCTGGGGCTCTAAGGACTTGCAGGGTCCTAGTTGCTGGCAGCTTTCGTTCTGGAAGGATCCAGCACAGTTTGTAGATTCCTGGCTTGGCACTGCCCTGCCTGCCAGGCCAAGTGGCCACAAATGAAGGCCATTTTCCATGGGAAAAACGAAGTCCTTTCCCCAGGGTCTCAGTAATATGTTCAAGGTGGCGTTTGAGGCTCTAAGTACTTCCAGGGCCCTAGTTGCTGCCAGCTTTTCTTTTGGAAAAATCCAGCAACGATTGCATCATTCTAGCTAGGCTCCCACTTTCTGCCAGGGTGAGTGGCTGCCAAGGGAGGCCATTTGCCATGGGAAAAAGAAGTCCTTTCCCCAGGGTCTGGGTGTCAGATGAAAGGTGGCCTTTGGGGTTCTGAGGACTTGTAGGGTAGTACTTACTGGCTAGAGTAGAGGAAATGGATTCTATTTGAATATCTGTCCCACAGGTCCTGGTTGTCCTTGATGGGCTGCAGCTGTGAGCATTGAAGAGAACTGGGATAAAAGGGGGCGGCGTAGCCATTCAGGGAGAGCCTTGAAGGAGCCCTGAACTGGGAAAGAACAGCATGCAGAAGAAAACGTCTGTGCTGTGAAGATCTGCAGCCATAAGAACACACCGAGGAGGTATGGACTTTAGCAATCTGAGAACAGCATGATGGGACTCTAGAGAAATAGAACAACAACAAGTGGCAGCTTTCGATTTGGAGCAATCCAGCAAAGCTTGCAAATTTCTTGCTGGGCACCACCCTCTTGGTCAGGGCGAGTGGCCAGAAATGGAGGCCATTTTCCATGGGGAAAACGAAGTCATTGGCCCAGGCTCTGGGTGTCAGATGACTGGTGGCATCTGGGGCTCTAAGGACTTGCAGGGTCCTAGTTGCTGGCAGCTTTCGTTCTGGAAGGATCCAGCACAGTTTGTAGATTCCTGGCTTGGCACTGCCCTGCCTGCCAGGCCAAGTGGCCACAAATGAAGGCCATTTTCCATGGGAAAAACGAAGTCCTTTCCCCAGGGTCTCAGTAATATGTTCAAGGTGGCGTTTAAAGCTCTAAGTACTTCCAGGGCCCTAGTTGCTGGCAGCTTTTCTTTTGGAAAAATCCAGCAACGATTGCATCATTCTAGCTAGGCTCCCACTTTCTGCCAGGGTGAGTGGCTGCCAAGGGAGGCCATTTGCCATGGGAAAAAGAAGTCCTTTCCCCAGGGTCTGGGTGTCAGATGAAAGGTGGCCTTTGGGGTTCTGAGGACTTGTAGGGTAGTACTTACTGGCTAGAGTAGAGGAAATGGATTCTATTTGAATATCTGCCTAGAGGCTTTGCCCCACAGGTCCTGGTTGTCCTTGATGGGCTGCAGCTGTGAGCATTGAAGAGAACTGGGATAAAAGGGGGCGGCGTAGCCATTCAGGGAGAGCCTTGAAGGAGCCCTGAACTGGGAAAGAACAGCATGCAGAAGAAAGCGTCTGTGCTGTGAAGATCTGCAGCCATAAGAACACACCGAGGAGGTATGGACTTTAGCAATCTGAGAACAGCATGATGGGACTCTAGAGAAATAGAACAACAACAAGTGGCAGCTTTCGATTTGGAGCAATCCAGCAAAGCTTGCAAATTTCTTGCTGGGCACCACCCTCTTGGTCAGGGCGAGTGGCCAGAAATGGAGGCCATTTTCCATGGGGAAAACGAAGTCATTGGCCCAGGCTCTGGGTGTCAGATGACTGGTGGCATCTGGGGCTCTAAGGACTTGCAGGGTCCTAGTTGCTGGCAGCTTTCGTTCTGGAAGGATCCAGCACAGTTTGTAGATTCCTGGCTTGGCACTGCCCTGCCTGCCAGGCCAAGTGGCCACAAATGAAGGCCATTTTCCATGGGAAAAACGAAGTCCTTTCCCCAGGGTCTCAGTAATATGTTCAAGGTGGCGTTTGAGGCTCTAAGTACTTCCAGGGCCCTAGTTGCTGCCAGCTTTTCTTTTGGAAAAATCCAGCAACGATTGCATCATTCTAGCTAGGCTCCCACTTTCTGCCAGGGTGAGTGGCTGCCAAGGGAGGCCATTTGCCATGGGAAAAAGAAGTCCTTTCCCCAGGGTCTGGGTGTCAGATGAAAGGTGGCCTTTGGGGTTCTGAGGACTTGTAGGGTAGTACTTACTGGCTAGAGTAGAGGAAATGGATTCTATTTGAATATCTGTCCCACAGGTCCTGGTTGTCCTTGATGGGCTGCAGCTGTGAGCATTGAAGAGAACTGGGATAAAAGGGGGCGGCGTAGCCATTCAGGGAGAGCCTTGAAGGAGCCCTGAACTGGGAAAGAACAGCATGCAGAAGAAAGCGTCTGTGCTGTGAAGATCTGCAGCCATAAGAACACACCGAGGAGGTATGGACTTTAGCAATCTGAGAACAGCATGATGGGACTCTAGAGAAATAGAACAACAACAAGTGGCAGCTTTCGATTTGGAGCAATCCAGCAAAGCTTGCAAATTTCTTGCTGGGCACCACCCTCTTGGTCAGGGCGAGTGGCCAGAAATGGAGGCCATTTTCCATGGGGAAAACGAAGTCATTGGCCCAGGCTCTGGGTGTCAGATGACTGGTGGCATCTGGGGCTCTAAGGACTTGCAGGGTCCTAGTTGCTGGCAGCTTTCGTTCTGGAAGGATCCAGCACAGTTTGTAGATTCCTGGCTTGGCACTGCCCTGCCTGCCAGGCCAAGTGGCCACAAATGAAGGCCATTTTCCATGGGAAAAACGAAGTCCTTTCCCCAGGGTCTCAGTAATATGTTCAAGGTGGCGTTTAAAGCTCTAAGTACTTCCAGGGCCCTAGTTGCTGGCAGCTTTTCTTTTGGAAAAATCCAGCAACGATTGCATCATTCTAGCTAGGCTCCCACTTTCTGCCAGGGTGAGTGGCTGCCAAGGGAGGCCATTTGCCATGGGAAAAAGAAGTCCTTTCCCCAGGGTCTGGGTGTCAGATGAAAGGTGGCCTTTGGGGTTCTGAGGACTTGTAGGGTAGTACTTACTGGCTAGAGTAGAGGAAATGGATTCTATTTGAATATCTGCCTAGAGGCTTTGCCCCACAGGTCCTGGTTGTCCTTGATGGGCTGCAGCTGTGAGCATTGAAGAGAACTGGGATAAAAGGGGGCGGCGTAGCCATTCAGGGAGAGCCTTGAAGGAGCCCTGAACTGGGAAAGAACAGCATGCAGAAGAAAGCGTCTGTGCTGTGAAGATCTGCAGCCATAAGAACACACCGAGGAGGTATGGACTTTAGCAATCTGAGAACAGCATGATGGGACTCTAGAGAAATAGAACAACAACAAGTGGCAGCTTTCGATTTGGAGCAATCCAGCAAAGCTTGCAAATTTCTTGCTGGGCACCACCCTCTTGGTCAGGGCGAGTGGCCAGAAATGGAGGCCATTTTCCATGGGGAAAACGAAGTCATTGGCCCAGGCTCTGGGTGTCAGATGACTGGTGGCATCTGGGGCTCTAAGGACTTGCAGGGTCCTAGTTGCTGGCAGCTTTCGTTCTGGAAGGATCCAGCACAGTTTGTAGATTCCTGGCTTGGCACTGCCCTGCCTGCCAGGCCAAGTGGCCACAAATGAAGGCCATTTTCCATGGGAAAAACGAAGTCCTTTCCCCAGGGTCTCAGTAATATGTTCAAGGTGGCGTTTGAGGCTCTAAGTACTTCCAGGGCCCTAGTTGCTGCCAGCTTTTCTTTTGGAAAAATCCAGCAACGATTGCATCATTCTAGCTAGGCTCCCACTTTCTGCCAGGGTGAGTGGCTGCCAAGGGAGGCCATTTGCCATGGGAAAAAGAAGTCCTTTCCCCAGGGTCTGGGTGTCAGATGAAAGGTGGCCTTTGGGGTTCTGAGGACTTGTAGGGTAGTACTTACTGGCTAGAGTAGAGGAAATGGATTCTATTTGAATATCTGTCCCACAGGTCCTGGTTGTCCTTGATGGGCTGCAGCTGTGAGCATTGAAGAGAACTGGGATAAAAGGGGGCGGCGTAGCCATTCAGGGAGAGCCTTGAAGGAGCCCTGAACTGGGAAAGAACAGCATGCAGAAGAAAGCGTCTGTGCTGTGAAGATCTGCAGCCATAAGAACACACCGAGGAGGTATGGACTTTAGCAATCTGAGAACAGCATGATGGGACTCTAGAGAAATAGAACAACAACAAGTGGCAGCTTTCGATTTGGAGCAATCCAGCAAAGCTTGCAAATTTCTTGCTGGGCACCACCCTCTTGGTCAGGGCGAGTGGCCAGAAATGGAGGCCATTTTCCATGGGGAAAACGAAGTCATTGGCCCAGGCTCTGGGTGTCAGATGACTGGTGGCATCTGGGGCTCTAAGGACTTGCAGGGTCCTAGTTGCTGGCAGCTTTCGTTCTGGAAGGATCCAGCAGAGTTTGTAGATTCCTGGCTTGGCACTGCCCTGCCTGCCAGGCCAAGTGGCCAGAAATGAAGGCCATTTTCCATGGGAAAAACGAAGTCCTTTCCCCAGGGTCTCAGTAATATGTTCAAGGTGGCGTTTGAGGCTCTAAGTACTTCCAGGGCCCTAGTTGCTGGCAGCTTTTCTTTTGGAAAAATCCAGCAACGATTGCATCATTCTAGCTAGGCTCCCACTTTCTGCCAGGGTGAGTGGCTGCCAAGGGAGGCCATTTGCCATGGGAAAAAGAAGTCCTTTCCCCAGGGTCTGGGTGTCAGATGAAAGGTGGCCTTTGGGGTTCTGAGGACTTGTAGGGTAGTACTTACTGGCTAGAGTAGAGGAAATGGATTCTATTTGAATATCTGTCCCACAGGTCCTGGTTGTCCTTGATGGGCTGCAGCTGTGAGCATTGAAGAGAACTGGGATAAAAGGGGGCGGCGTAGCCATTCAGGGAGAGCCTTGAAGGAGCCCTGAACTGGGAAAGAACAGCATGCAGAAGAAAGCGTCTGTGCTGTGAAGATCTGCAGCCATAAGAACACACCGAGGAGGTATGGACTTTAGCAATCTGAGAACAGCATGATGGGACTCTAGAGAAATAGAACAACAACAAGTGGCAGCTTTCGATTTGGAGCAATCCAGCAAAGCTTGCAAATTTCTTGCTGGGCACCACCCTCTTGGTCAGGGCGAGTGGCCAGAAATGGAGGCCATTTTCCATGGGGAAAACGAAGTCATTGGCCCAGGCTCTGGGTGTCAGATGACTGGTGGCATCTGGGGCTCTAAGGACTTGCAGGGTCCTAGTTGCTGGCAGCTTTCGTTTTGGAAGGATCCAGCAGAGTTTGTAGATTCCTGGCTTGGCACTGCCCTGCCTGCCAGGCCAAGTGGCCACAAATGAAGGCCATTTTCCATGGGAAAAACGAAGTCCTTTCCCCAGGGTCTCAGTAATATGTTCAAGGTGGCGTTTGAGGCTCTAAGTACTTCCAGGGCCCTAGTTGCTGCCAGCTTTTCTTTTGGAAAAATCCAGCAACGATTGCATCATTCTAGCTAGGCTCCCACTTTCTGCCAGGGTGAGTGGCTGCCAAGGGAGGCCATTTGCCATGGGAAAAAGAAGTCCTTTCCCCAGGGTCTGGGTGTCAGATGAAAGGTGGCCTTTGGGGTTCTGAGGACTTGTAGGGTAGTACTTACTGGCTAGAGTAGAGGAAATGGATTCTATTTGAATATCTGTCCCACAGGTCCTGGTTGTCCTTGATGGGCTGCAGCTGTGAGCATTGAAGAGAACTGGGATAAAAGGGGGCGGCGTAGCCATTCAGGGAGAGCCTTGAAGGAGCCCTGAACTGGGAAAGAACAGCATGCAGAAGAAAGCGTCTGTGCTGTGAAGATCTGCAGCCATAAGAACACACCGAGGAGGTATGGACTTTAGCAATCTGAGAACAGCATGATGGGACTCTAGAGAAATAGAACAACAACAAGTGGCAGCTTTCGATTTGGAGCAATCCAGCAAAGCTTGCAAATTTCTTGCTGGGCACCACCCTCTTGGTCAGGGCGAGTGGCCAGAAATGGAGGCCATTTTCCATGGGGAAAACGAAGTCATTGGCCCAGGCTCTGGGTGTCAGATGACTGGTGGCATCTGGGGCTCTAAGGACTTGCAGGGTCCTAGTTGCTGGCAGCTTTCGTTCTGGAAGGATCCAGCACAGTTTGTAGATTCCTGGCTTGGCACTGCCCTGCCTGCCAGGCCAAGTGGCCACAAATGAAGGCCATTTTCCATGGGAAAAACGAAGTCCTTTCCCCAGGGTCTCAGTAATATGTTCAAGGTGGCGTTTAAAGCTCTAAGTACTTCCAGGGCCCTAGTTGCTGGCAGCTTTTCTTTTGGAAAAATCCAGCAACGATTGCATCATTCTAGCTAGGCTCCCACTTTCTGCCAGGGTGAGTGGCTGCCAAGGGAGGCCATTTGCCATGGGAAAAAGAAGTCCTTTCCCCAGGGTCTGGGTGTCAGATGAAAGGTGGCCTTTGGGGTTCTGAGGACTTGTAGGGTAGTACTTACTGGCTAGAGTAGAGGAAATGGATTCTATTTGAATATCTGCCTAGAGGCTTTGCCCCACAGGTCCTGGTTGTCCTTGATGGGCTGCAGCTGTGAGCATTGAAGAGAACTGGGATAAAAGGGGGCGGCGTAGCCATTCAGGGAGAGCCTTGAAGGAGCCCTGAACTGGGAAAGAACAGCATGCAGAAGAAAGCGTCTGTGCTGTGAAGATCTGCAGCCATAAGAACACACCGAGGAGGTATGGACTTTAGCAATCTGAGAACAGCATGATGGGACTCTAGAGAAATAGAACAACAACAAGTGGCAGCTTTCGATTTGGAGCAATCCAGCAAAGCTTGCAAATTTCTTGCTGGGCACCACCCTCTTGGTCAGGGCGAGTGGCCAGAAATGGAGGCCATTTTCCATGGGGAAAACGAAGTCATTGGCCCAGGCTCTGGGTGTCAGATGACTGGTGGCATCTGGGGCTCTAAGGACTTGCAGGGTCCTAGTTGCTGGCAGCTTTCGTTCTGGAAGGATCCAGCACAGTTTGTAGATTCCTGGCTTGGCACTGCCCTGCCTGCCAGGCCAAGTGGCCAGAAATGAAGGCCATTTTCCATGGGAAAAACGAAGTCCTTTCCCCAGGGTCTCAGTAATATGTTCAAGGTGGCGTTTGAGGCTCTAAGTACTTCCAGGGCCCTAGTTGCTGCCAGCTTTTCTTTTGGAAAAATCCAGCAACGATTGCATCATTCTAGCTAGGCTCCCACTTTCTGCCAGGGTGAGTGGCTGCCAAGGGAGGCCATTTGCCATGGGAAAAAGAAGTCCTTTCCCCAGGGTCTGGGTGTCAGATGAAAGGTGGCCTTTGGGGTTCTGAGGACTTGTAGGGTAGTACTTACTGGCTAGAGTAGAGGAAATGGATTCTATTTGAATATCTGTCCCACAGGTCCTGGTTGTCCTTGATGGGCTGCAGCTGTGAGCATTGAAGAGAACTGGGATAAAAGGGGGCGGCGTAGCCATTCAGGGAGAGCCTTGAAGGAGCCCTGAACTGGGAAAGAACAGCATGCAGAAGAAAGCGTCTGTGCTGTGAAGATCTGCAGCCATAAGAACACACCGAGGAGGTATGGACTTTAGCAATCTGAGAACAGCATGATGGGACTCTAGAGAAATAGAACAACAACAAGTGGCAGCTTTCGATTTGGAGCAATCCAGCAAAGCTTGCAAATTTCTTGCTGGGCACCACCCTCTTGGTCAGGGCGAGTGGCCAGAAATGGAGGCCATTTTCCATGGGGAAAACGAAGTCATTGGCCCAGGCTCTGGGTGTCAGATGACTGGTGGCATCTGGGGCTCTAAGGACTTGCAGGGTCCTAGTTGCTGGCAGCTTTCGTTCTGGAAGGATCCAGCAGAGTTTGTAGATTCCTGGCTTGGCACTGCCCTGCCTGCCAGGCCAAGTGGCCAGAAATGAAGGCCATTTTCCATGGGAAAAACGAAGTCCTTTCCCCAGGGTCTCAGTAATATGTTCAAGGTGGCGTTTGAGGCTCTAAGTACTTCCAGGGCCCTAGTTGCTGGCAGCTTTTCTTTTGGAAAAATCCAGCAACGATTGCATCATTCTAGCTAGGCTCCCACTTTCTGCCAGGGTGAGTGGCTGCCAAGGGAGGCCATTTGCCATGGGAAAAAGAAGTCCTTTCCCCAGGGTCTGGGTGTCAGATGAAAGGTGGCCTTTGGGGTTCTGAGGACTTGTAGGGTAGTACTTACTGGCTAGAGTAGAGGAAATGGATTCTATTTGAATATCTGTCCCACAGGTCCTGGTTGTCCTTGATGGGCTGCAGCTGTGAGCATTGAAGAGAACTGGGATAAAAGGGGGCGGCGTAGCCATTCAGGGAGAGCCTTGAAGGAGCCCTGAACTGGGAAAGAACAGCATGCAGAAGAAAGCGTCTGTGCTGTGAAGATCTGCAGCCATAAGAACACACCGAGGAGGTATGGACTTTAGCAATCTGAGAACAGCATGATGGGACTCTAGAGAAATAGAACAACAACAAGTGGCAGCTTTCGATTTGGAGCAATCCAGCAAAGCTTGCAAATTTCTTGCTGGGCACCACCCTCTTGGTCAGGGCGAGTGGCCAGAAATGGAGGCCATTTTCCATGGGGAAAACGAAGTCATTGGCCCAGGCTCTGGGTGTCAGATGACTGGTGGCATCTGGGGCTCTAAGGACTTGCAGGGTCCTAGTTGCTGGCAGCTTTCGTTTTGGAAGGATCCAGCAGAGTTTGTAGATTCCTGGCTTGGCACTGCCCTGCCTGCCAGGCCAAGTGGCCAGAAATGAAGGCCATTTTCCATGGGAAAAACGAAGTCCTTTCCCCAGGGTCTCAGTAATATGTTCAAGGTGGCGTTTGAGGCTCTAAGTACTTCCAGGGCCCTAGTTGCTGCCAGCTTTTCTTTTGGAAAAATCCAGCAACGATTGCATCATTCTAGCTAGGCTCCCACTTTCTGCCAGGGTGAGTGGCTGCCAAGGGAGGCCATTTGCCATGGGAAAAAGAAGTCCTTTCCCCAGGGTCTGGGTGTCAGATGAAAGGTGGCCTTTGGGGTTCTGAGGACTTGTAGGGTAGTACTTACTGGCTAGAGTAGAGGAAATGGATTCTATTTGAATATCTGTCCCACAGGTCCTGGTTGTCCTTGATGGGCTGCAGCTGTGAGCATTGAAGAGAACTGGGATAAAAGGGGGCGGCGTAGCCATTCAGGGAGAGCCTTGAAGGAGCCCTGAACTGGGAAAGAACAGCATGCAGAAGAAAGCGTCTGTGCTGTGAAGATCTGCAGCCATAAGAACACACCGAGGAGGTATGGACTTTAGCAATCTGAGAACAGCATGATGGGACTCTAGAGAAATAGAACAACAACAAGTGGCAGCTTTCGATTTGGAGCAATCCAGCAAAGCTTGCAAATTTCTTGCTGGGCACCACCCTCTTGGTCAGGGCGAGTGGCCAGAAATGGAGGCCATTTTCCATGGGGAAAACGAAGTCATTGGCCCAGGCTCTGGGTGTCAGATGACTGGTGGCATCTGGGGCTCTAAGGACTTGCAGGGTCCTAGTTGCTGGCAGCTTTCGTTTTGGAAGGATCCAGCACAGTTTGTAGATTCCTGGCTTGGCACTGCCCTGCCTGCCAGGCCAAGTGGCCACAAATGAAGGCCATTTTCCATGGGAAAAACGAAGTCCTTTCCCCAGGGTCTCAGTAATATGTTCAAGGTGGCGTTTGAGGCTCTAAGTACTTCCAGGGCCCTAGTTGCTGCCAGCTTTTCTTTTGGAAAAATCCAGCAACGATTGCATCATTCTAGCTAGGCTCCCACTTTCTGCCAGGGTGAGTGGCTGCCAAGGGAGGCCATTTGCCATGGGAAAAAGAAGTCCTTTCCCCAGGGTCTGGGTGTCAGATGAAAGGTGGCCTTTGGGGTTCTGAGGACTTGTAGGGTAGTACTTACTGGCTAGAGTAGAGGAAATGGATTCTATTTGAATATCTGTCCCACAGGTCCTGGTTGTCCTTGATGGGCTGCAGCTGTGAGCATTGAAGAGAACTGGGATAAAAGGGGGCGGCGTAGCCATTCAGGGAGAGCCTTGAAGGAGCCCTGAACTGGGAAAGAACAGCATGCAGAAGAAAGCGTCTGTGCTGTGAAGATCTGCAGCCATAAGAACACACCGAGGAGGTATGGACTTTAGCAATCTGAGAACAGCATGATGGGACTCTAGAGAAATAGAACAACAACAAGTGGCAGCTTTCGATTTGGAGCAATCCAGCAAAGCTTGCAAATTTCTTGCTGGGCACCACCCTCTTGGTCAGGGCGAGTGGCCAGAAATGGAGGCCATTTTCCATGGGGAAAACGAAGTCATTGGCCCAGGCTCTGGGTGTCAGATGACTGGTGGCATCTGGGGCTCTAAGGACTTGCAGGGTCCTAGTTGCTGGCAGCTTTCGTTCTGGAAGGATCCAGCACAGTTTGTAGATTCCTGGCTTGGCACTGCCCTGCCTGCCAGGCCAAGTGGCCACAAATGAAGGCCATTTTCCATGGGAAAAACGAAGTCCTTTCCCCAGGGTCTCAGTAATATGTTCAAGGTGGCGTTTGAGGCTCTAAGTACTTCCAGGGCCCTAGTTGCTGCCAGCTTTTCTTTTGGAAAAATCCAGCAACGATTGCATCATTCTAGCTAGGCTCCCACTTTCTGCCAGGGTGAGTGGCTGCCAAGGGAGGCCATTTGCCATGGGAAAAAGAAGTCCTTTCCCCAGGGTCTGGGTGTCAGATGAAAGGTGGCCTTTGGGGTTCTGAGGACTTGTAGGGTAGTACTTACTGGCTAGAGTAGAGGAAATGGATTCTATTTGAATATCTGTCCCACAGGTCCTGGTTGTCCTTGATGGGCTGCAGCTGTGAGCATTGAAGAGAACTGGGATAAAAGGGGGCGGCGTAGCCATTCAGGGAGAGCCTTGAAGGAGCCCTGAACTGGGAAAGAACAGCATGCAGAAGAAAGCGTCTGTGCTGTGAAGATCTGCAGCCATAAGAACACACCGAGGAGGTATGGACTTTAGCAATCTGAGAACAGCATGATGGGACTCTAGAGAAATAGAACAACAACAAGTGGCAGCTTTCGATTTGGAGCAATCCAGCAAAGCTTGCAAATTTCTTGCTGGGCACCACCCTCTTGGTCAGGGCGAGTGGCCAGAAATGGAGGCCATTTTCCATGGGGAAAACGAAGTCATTGGCCCAGGCTCTGGGTGTCAGATGACTGGTGGCATCTGGGGCTCTAAGGACTTGCAGGGTCCTAGTTGCTGGCAGCTTTCGTTCTGGAAGGATCCAGCACAGTTTGTAGATTCCTGGCTTGGCACTGCCCTGCCTGCCAGGCCAAGTGGCCACAAATGAAGGCCATTTTCCATGGGAAAAACGAAGTCCTTTCCCCAGGGTCTCAGTAATATGTTCAAGGTGGCGTTTGAGGCTCTAAGTACTTCCAGGGCCCTAGTTGCTGCCAGCTTTTCTTTTGGAAAAATCCAGCAACGATTGCATCATTCTAGCTAGGCTCCCACTTTCTGCCAGGGTGAGTGGCTGCCAAGGGAGGCCATTTGCCATGGGAAAAAGAAGTCCTTTCCCCAGGGTCTGGGTGTCAGATGAAAGGTGGCCTTTGGGGTTCTGAGGACTTGTAGGGTAGTACTTACTGGCTAGAGTAGAGGAAATGGATTCTATTTGAATATCTGTCCCACAGGTCCTGGTTGTCCTTGATGGGCTGCAGCTGTGAGCATTGAAGAGAACTGGGATAAAAGGGGGCGGCGTAGCCATTCAGGGAGAGCCTTGAAGGAGCCCTGAACTGGGAAAGAACAGCATGCAGAAGAAAGCGTCTGTGCTGTGAAGATCTGCAGCCATAAGAACACACCGAGGAGGTATGGACTTTAGCAATCTGAGAACAGCATGATGGGACTCTAGAGAAATAGAACAACAACAAGTGGCAGCTTTCGATTTGGAGCAATCCAGCAAAGCTTGCAAATTTCTTGCTGGGCACCACCCTCTTGGTCAGGGCGAGTGGCCAGAAATGGAGGCCATTTTCCATGGGGAAAACGAAGTCATTGGCCCAGGCTCTGGGTGTCAGATGACAGGTGGCATCTGGGGCTCTAAGGACTTGCAGGGTCCTAGTTGCTGGCAGCTTTCGTTTTGGAAGGATCCAGCAGAGTTTGTAGATTCCTGGCTTGGCACTGCCCTGCCTGCCAGGCCAAGTGGCCACAAATGAAGGCCATTTTCCATGGGAAAAACGAAGTCCTTTCCCCAGGGTCTCAGTAATATGTTCAAGGTGGCGTTTGAGGCTCTAAGTACTTCCAGGGCCCTAGTTGCTGGCAGCTTTTCTTTTGGAAAAATCCAGCAACGATTGCATCATTCTAGCTAGGCTCCCACTTTCTGCCAGGGTGAGTGGCTGCCAAGGGAGGCCATTTGCCATGGGAAAAAGAAGTCCTTTCCCCAGGGTCTGGGTGTCAGATGAAAGGTGGCCTTTGGGGTTCTGAGGACTTGTAGGGTAGTACTTACTGGCTAGAGTAGAGGAAATGGATTCTATTTGAATATCTGTCTAGAGGCTTTGCCCCACAGGTCCTGGTTGTCCTTGATGGGCTGCAGCTGTGAGCATTGAAGAGAACTGGGATAAAAGGGGGCGGCGTAGCCATTCAGGGAGAGCCTTGAAGGAGCCCTGAACTGGGAAAGAACAGCATGCAGAAGAAAGCGTCTGTGCTGTGAAGATCTGCAGCCATAAGAACACACCGAGGAGGTATGGACTTTAGCAATCTGAGAACAGCATGATGGGACTCTAGAGAAATAGAACAACAACAAGTGGCAGCTTTCGATTTGGAGCAATCCAGCAAAGCTTGCAAATTTCTTGCTGGGCACCACCCTCTTGGTCAGGGCGAGTGGCCAGAAATGGAGGCCATTTTCCATGGGGAAAACGAAGTCATTGGCCCAGGCTCTGGGTGTCAGATGACTGGTGGCATCTGGGGCTCTAAGGACTTGCAGGGTCCTAGTTGCTGGCAGCTTTCGTTCTGGAAGGATCCAGCAGAGTTTGTAGATTCCTGGCTTGGCACTGCCCTGCCTGCCAGGCCAAGTGGCCACAAATGAAGGCCATTTTCCATGGGAAAAACGAAGTCCTTTCCCCAGGGTCTCAGTAATATGTTCAAGGTGGCGTTTGAGGCTCTAAGTACTTCCAGGGCCCTAGTTGCTGCCAGCTTTTCTTTTGGAAAAATCCAGCAACGATTGCATCATTCTAGCTAGGCTCCCACTTTCTGCCAGGGTGAGTGGCTGCCAAGGGAGGCCATTTGCCATGGGAAAAAGAAGTCCTTTCCCCAGGGTCTGGGTGTCAGATGAAAGGTGGCCTTTGGGGTTCTGAGGACTTGTAGGGTAGTACTTACTGGCTAGAGTAGAGGAAATGGATTCTATTTGAATATCTGTCCCACAGGTCCTGGTTGTCCTTGATGGGCTGCAGCTGTGAGCATTGAAGAGAACTGGGATAAAAGGGGGCGGCGTAGCCATTCAGGGAGAGCCTTGAAGGAGCCCTGAACTGGGAAAGAACAGCATGCAGAAGAAAGCGTCTGTGCTGTGAAGATCTGCAGCCATAAGAACACACCGAGGAGGTATGGACTTTAGCAATCTGAGAACAGCATGATGGGACTCTAGAGAAATAGAACAACAACAAGTGGCAGCTTTCGATTTGGAGCAATCCAGCAAAGCTTGCAAATTTCTTGCTGGGCACCACCCTCTTGGTCAGGGCGAGTGGCCAGAAATGGAGGCCATTTTCCATGGGGAAAACGAAGTCATTGGCCCAGGCTCTGGGTGTCAGATGACTGGTGGCATCTGGGGCTCTAAGGACTTGCAGGGTCCTAGTTGCTGGCAGCTTTCGTTTTGGAAGGATCCAGCAGAGTTTGTAGATTCCTGGCTTGGCACTGCCCTGCCTGCCAGGCCAAGTGGCCAGAAATGAAGGCCATTTTCCATGGGAAAAACGAAGTCCTTTCCCCAGGGTCTCAGTAATATGTTCAAGGTGGCGTTTGAGGCTCTAAGTACTTCCAGGGCCCTAGTTGCTGCCAGCTTTTCTTTTGGAAAAATCCAGCAACGATTGCATCATTCTAGCTAGGCTCCCACTTTCTGCCAGGGTGAGTGGCTGCCAAGGGAGGCCATTTGCCATGGGAAAAAGAAGTCCTTTCCCCAGGGTCTGGGTGTCAGATGAAAGGTGGCCTTTGGGGTTCTGAGGACTTGTAGGGTAGTACTTACTGGCTAGAGTAGAGGAAATGGATTCTATTTGAATATCTGTCCCACAGGTCCTGGTTGTCCTTGATGGGCTGCAGCTGTGAGCATTGAAGAGAACTGGGATAAAAGGGGGCGGCGTAGCCATTCAGGGAGAGCCTTGAAGGAGCCCTGAACTGGGAAAGAACAGCATGCAGAAGAAAGCGTCTGTGCTGTGAAGATCTGCAGCCATAAGAACACACCGAGGAGGTATGGACTTTAGCAATCTGAGAACAGCATGATGGGACTCTAGAGAAATAGAACAACAACAAGTGGCAGCTTTCGATTTGGAGCAATCCAGCAAAGCTTGCAAATTTCTTGCTGGGCACCACCCTCTTGGTCAGGGCGAGTGGCCAGAAATGGAGGCCATTTTCCATGGGGAAAACGAAGTCATTGGCCCAGGCTCTGGGTGTCAGATGACTGGTGGCATCTGGGGCTCTAAGGACTTGCAGGGTCCTAGTTGCTGGCAGCTTTCGTTTTGGAAGGATCCAGCACAGTTTGTAGATTCCTGGCTTGGCACTGCCCTGCCTGCCAGGCCAAGTGGCCACAAATGAAGGCCATTTTCCATGGGAAAAACGAAGTCCTTTCCCCAGGGTCTCAGTAATATGTTCAAGGTGGCGTTTGAGGCTCTAAGTACTTCCAGGGCCCTAGTTGCTGCCAGCTTTTCTTTTGGAAAAATCCAGCAACGATTGCATCATTCTAGCTAGGCTCCCACTTTCTGCCAGGGTGAGTGGCTGCCAAGGGAGGCCATTTGCCATGGGAAAAAGAAGTCCTTTCCCCAGGGTCTGGGTGTCAGATGAAAGGTGGCCTTTGGGGTTCTGAGGACTTGTAGGGTAGTACTTACTGGCTAGAGTAGAGGAAATGGATTCTATTTGAATATCTGTCCCACAGGTCCTGGTTGTCCTTGATGGGCTGCAGCTGTGAGCATTGAAGAGAACTGGGATAAAAGGGGGCGGCGTAGCCATTCAGGGAGAGCCTTGAAGGAGCCCTGAACTGGGAAAGAACAGCATGCAGAAGAAAGCGTCTGTGCTGTGAAGATCTGCAGCCATAAGAACACACCGAGGAGGTATGGACTTTAGCAATCTGAGAACAGCATGATGGGACTCTAGAGAAATAGAACAACAACAAGTGGCAGCTTTCGATTTGGAGCAATCCAGCAAAGCTTGCAAATTTCTTGCTGGGCACCACCCTCTTGGTCAGGGCGAGTGGCCAGAAATGGAGGCCATTTTCCATGGGGAAAACGAAGTCATTGGCCCAGGCTCTGGGTGTCAGATGACTGGTGGCATCTGGGGCTCTAAGGACTTGCAGGGTCCTAGTTGCTGGCAGCTTTCGTTCTGGAAGGATCCAGCACAGTTTGTAGATTCCTGGCTTGGCACTGCCCTGCCTGCCAGGCCAAGTGGCCACAAATGAAGGCCATTTTCCATGGGAAAAACGAAGTCCTTTCCCCAGGGTCTCAGTAATATGTTCAAGGTGGCGTTTGAGGCTCTAAGTACTTCCAGGGCCCTAGTTGCTGCCAGCTTTTCTTTTGGAAAAATCCAGCAACGATTGCATCATTCTAGCTAGGCTCCCACTTTCTGCCAGGGTGAGTGGCTGCCAAGGGAGGCCATTTGCCATGGGAAAAAGAAGTCCTTTCCCCAGGGTCTGGGTGTCAGATGAAAGGTGGCCTTTGGGGTTCTGAGGACTTGTAGGGTAGTACTTACTGGCTAGAGTAGAGGAAATGGATTCTATTTGAATATCTGTCCCACAGGTCCTGGTTGTCCTTGATGGGCTGCAGCTGTGAGCATTGAAGAGAACTGGGATAAAAGGGGGCGGCGTAGCCATTCAGGGAGAGCCTTGAAGGAGCCCTGAACTGGGAAAGAACAGCATGCAGAAGAAAGCGTCTGTGCTGTGAAGATCTGCAGCCATAAGAACACACCGAGGAGGTATGGACTTTAGCAATCTGAGAACAGCATGATGGGACTCTAGAGAAATAGAACAACAACAAGTGGCAGCTTTCGATTTGGAGCAATCCAGCAAAGCTTGCAAATTTCTTGCTGGGCACCACCCTCTTGGTCAGGGCGAGTGGCCAGAAATGGAGGCCATTTTCCATGGGGAAAACGAAGTCATTGGCCCAGGCTCTGGGTGTCAGATGACTGGTGGCATCTGGGGCTCTAAGGACTTGCAGGGTCCTAGTTGCTGGCAGCTTTCGTTCTGGAAGGATCCAGCACAGTTTGTAGATTCCTGGCTTGGCACTGCCCTGCCTGCCAGGCCAAGTGGCCACAAATGAAGGCCATTTTCCATGGGAAAAACGAAGTCCTTTCCCCAGGGTCTCAGTAATATGTTCAAGGTGGCGTTTGAGGCTCTAAGTACTTCCAGGGCCCTAGTTGCTGCCAGCTTTTCTTTTGGAAAAATCCAGCAACGATTGCATCATTCTAGCTAGGCTCCCACTTTCTGCCAGGGTGAGTGGCTGCCAAGGGAGGCCATTTGCCATGGGAAAAAGAAGTCCTTTCCCCAGGGTCTGGGTGTCAGATGAAAGGTGGCCTTTGGGGTTCTGAGGACTTGTAGGGTAGTACTTACTGGCTAGAGTAGAGGAAATGGATTCTATTTGAATATCTGTCCCACAGGTCCTGGTTGTCCTTGATGGGCTGCAGCTGTGAGCATTGAAGAGAACTGGGATAAAAGGGGGCGGCGTAGCCATTCAGGGAGAGCCTTGAAGGAGCCCTGAACTGGGAAAGAACAGCATGCAGAAGAAAGCGTCTGTGCTGTGAAGATCTGCAGCCATAAGAACACACCGAGGAGGTATGGACTTTAGCAATCTGAGAACAGCATGATGGGACTCTAGAGAAATAGAACAACAACAAGTGGCAGCTTTAGATTTGGAGCAATCCAGCAAAGCTTGCAAATTTCTTGCTGGGCACCACCCTCTTGGTCAGGGCGAGTGGCCAGAAATGGAGGCCATTTTCCATGGGGAAAACGAAGTCATTGGCCCAGGCTCTGGGTGTCAGATGACTGGTGGCATCTGGGGCTGTAAGGACTTGCAGGGTCCTAGTTGCTGGCAGCTTTCGTTCTGGAAGGATCCAGCACAGTTTGTAGATTCCTGGCTTGGCACTGCCCTGCCTGCCAGGCCAAGTGGCCACAAATGAAGGCCATTTTCCATGGGAAAAACGAAGTCCTTTCCCCAGGGTCTCAGTAATATGTTCAAGGTGGCGTTTAAAGCTCTAAGTACTTCCAGGGCCCTAGTTGCTGGCAGCTTTTCTTTTGGAAAAATCCAGCAACGATTGCATCATTCTAGCTAGGCTCCCACTTTCTGCCAGGGTGAGTGGCTGCCAAGGGAGGCCATTTGCCATGGGAAAAAGAAGTCCTTTCCCCAGGGTCTGGGTGTCAGATGAAAGGTGGCCTTTGGGGTTCTGAGGACTTGTAGGGTAGTACTTACTGGCTAGAGTAGAGGAAATGGATTCTATTTGAATATCTGTCTAGAGGCTTTGCCCCACAGGTCCTGGTTGTCCTTGATGGGCTGCAGCTGTGAGCATTGAAGAGAACTGGGATAAAAGGGGGCGGCGTAGCCATTCAGGGAGAGCCTTGAAGGAGCCCTGAACTGGGAAAGAACAGCATGCAGAAGAAAGCGTCTGTGCTGTGAAGATCTGCAGCCATAAGAACACACCGAGGAGGTATGGACTTTAGCAATCTGAGAACAGCATGATGGGACTCTAGAGAAATAGAACAACAACAAGTGGCAGCTTTAGATTTGGAGCAATCCAGCAAAGCTTGCAAATTTCTTGCTGGGCACCACCCTCTTGGTCAGGGCGAGTGGCCAGAAATGGAGGCCATTTTCCATGGGGAAAACGAAGTCATTGGCCCAGGCTCTGGGTGTCAGATGACTGGTGGCATCTGGGGCTCTAAGGACTTGCAGGGTCCTAGTTGCTGGCAGCTTTCGTTCTGGAAGGATCCAGCACAGTTTGTAGATTCCTGGCTTGGCACTGCCCTGCCTGCCAGGCCAAGTGGCCAGAAATGAAGGCCATTTTCCATGGGAAAAACGAAGTCCTTTCCCCAGGGTCTCAGTAATATGTTCAAGGTGGCGTTTGAGGCTCTAAGTACTTCCAGGGCCCTAGTTGCTGCCAGCTTTTCTTTTGGAAAAATCCAGCAACGATTGCATCATTCTAGCTAGGCTCCCACTTTCTGCCAGGGTGAGTGGCTGCCAAGGGAGGCCATTTGCCATGGGAAAAAGAAGTCCTTTCCCCAGGGTCTGGGTGTCAGATGAAAGGTGGCCTTTGGGGTTCTGAGGACTTGTAGGGTAGTACTTACTGGCTAGAGTAGAGGAAATGGATTCTATTTGAATATCTGTCCCACAGGTCCTGGTTGTCCTTGATGGGCTGCAGCTGTGAGCATTGAAGAGAACTGGGATAAAAGGGGGCGGCGTAGCCATTCAGGGAGAGCCTTGAAGGAGCCCTGAACTGGGAAAGAACAGCATGCAGAAGAAAGCGTCTGTGCTGTGAAGATCTGCAGCCATAAGAACACACCGAGGAGGTATGGACTTTAGCAATCTGAGAACAGCATGATGGGACTCTAGAGAAATAGAACAACAACAAGTGGCAGCTTTAGATTTGGAGCAATCCAGCAAAGCTTGCAAATTTCTTGCTGGGCACCACCCTCTTGGTCAGGGCGAGTGGCCAGAAATGGAGGCCATTTTCCATGGGGAAAACGAAGTCATTGGCCCAGGCTCTGGGTGTCAGATGACTGGTGGCATCTGGGGCTCTAAGGACTTGCAGGGTCCTAGTTGCTGGCAGCTTTCGTTCTGGAAGGATCCAGCACAGTTTGTAGATTCCTGGCTTGGCACTGCCCTGCCTGCCAGGCCAAGTGGCCACAAATGAAGGCCATTTTCCATGGGAAAAACGAAGTCCTTTCCCCAGGGTCTCAGGAATATGTTCAAGGTGGCGTTTAAAGCTCTAAGTACTTCCAGGGCCCTAGTTGCTGGCAGCTTTTCTTTTGGAAAAATCCAGCAACGATTGCATCATTCTAGCTAGGCTCCCACTTTCTGCCAGGGTGAGTGGCTGCCAAGGGAGGCCATTTGCCATGGGAAAAAGAAGTCCTTTCCCCAGGGTCTGGGTGTCAGATGAAAGGTGGCCTTTGGGGTTCTGAGGACTTGTAGGGTAGTACTTACTGGCTAGAGTAGAGGAAATGGATTCTATTTGAATATCTGTCTAGAGGCTTTGCCCCACAGGTCCTGGTTGTCCTTGATGGGCTGCAGCTGTGAGCATTGAAGAGAACTGGGATAAAAGGGGGCGGCGTAGCCATTCAGGGAGAGCCTTGAAGGAGCCCTGAACTGGGAAAGAACAGCATGCAGAAGAAAGCGTCTGTGCTGTGAAGATCTGCAGCCATAAGAACACACCGAGGAGGTATGGACTTTAGCAATCTGAGAACAGCATGATGGGACTCTAGAGAAATAGAACAACAACAAGTGGCAGCTTTCGATTTGGAGCAATCCAGCAAAGCTTGCAAATTTCTTGCTGGGCACCACCCTCTTGGTCAGGGCGAGTGGCCAGAAATGGAGGCCATTTTCCATGGGGAAAACGAAGTCATTGGCCCAGGCTCTGGGTGTCAGATGACTGGTGGCATCTGGGGCTCTAAGGACTTGCAGGGTCCTAGTTGCTGGCAGCTTTCGTTCTGGAAGGATCCAGCACAGTTTGTAGATTCCTGGCTTGGCACTGCCCTGCCTGCCAGGCCAAGTGGCCACAAATGAAGGCCATTTTCCATGGGAAAAACGAAGTCCTTTCCCCAGGGTCTCAGTAATATGTTCAAGGTGGCGTTTGAGGCTCTAAGTACTTCCAGGGCCCTAGTTGCTGCCAGCTTTTCTTTTGGAAAAATCCAGCAACGATTGCATCATTCTAGCTAGGCTCCCACTTTCTGCCAGGGTGAGTGGCTGCCAAGGGAGGCCATTTGCCATGGGAAAAAGAAGTCCTTTCCCCAGGGTCTGGGTGTCAGATGAAAGGTGGCCTTTGGGGTTCTGAGGACTTGTAGGGTAGTACTTACTGGCTAGAGTAGAGGAAATGGATTCTATTTGAATATCTGTCCCACAGGTCCTGGTTGTCCTTGATGGGCTGCAGCTGTGAGCATTGAAGAGAACTGGGATAAAAGGGGGCGGCGTAGCCATTCAGGGAGAGCCTTGAAGGAGCCCTGAACTGGGAAAGAACAGCATGCAGAAGAAAGCGTCTGTGCTGTGAAGATCTGCAGCCATAAGAACACACCGAGGAGGTATGGACTTTAGCAATCTGAGAACAGCATGATGGGACTCTAGAGAAATAGAACAACAACAAGTGGCAGCTTTAGATTTGGAGCAATCCAGCAAAGCTTGCAAATTTCTTGCTGGGCACCACCCTCTTGGTCAGGGCGAGTGGCCAGAAATGGAGGCCATTTTCCATGGGGAAAACGAAGTCATTGGCCCAGGCTCTGGGTGTCAGATGACTGGTGGCATCTGGGGCTCTAAGGACTTGCAGGGTCCTAGTTGCTGGCAGCTTTCGTTTTGGAAGGATCCAGCAGAGTTTGTAGATTCCTGGCTTGGCACTGCCCTGCCTGCCAGGCCAAGTGGCCACAAATGAAGGCCATTTTCCATGGGAAAAACGAAGTCCTTTCCCCAGGGTCTCAGTAATATGTTCAAGGTGGCGTTTGAGGCTCTAAGTACTTCCAGGGCCCTAGTTGCTGCCAGCTTTTCTTTTGGAAAAATCCAGCAACGATTGCATCATTCTAGCTAGGCTCCCACTTTCTGCCAGGGTGAGTGGCTGCCAAGGGAGGCCATTTGCCATGGGAAAAAGAAGTCCTTTCCCCAGGGTCTGGGTGTCAGATGAAAGGTGGCCTTTGGGGTTCTGAGGACTTGTAGGGTAGTACTTACTGGCTAGAGTAGAGGAAATGGATTCTATTTGAATATCTGTCCCACAGGTCCTGGTTGTCCTTGATGGGCTGCAGCTGTGAGCATTGAAGAGAACTGGGATAAAAGGGGGCGGCGTAGCCATTCAGGGAGAGCCTTGAAGGAGCCCTGAACTGGGAAAGAACAGCATGCAGAAGAAAGCGTCTGTGCTGTGAAGATCTGCAGCCATAAGAACACACCGAGGAGGTATGGACTTTAGCAATCTGAGAACAGCATGATGGGACTCTAGAGAAATAGAACAACAACAAGTGGCAGCTTTCGATTTGGAGCAATCCAGCAAAGCTTGCAAATTTCTTGCTGGGCACCACCCTCTTGGTCAGGGCGAGTGGCCAGAAATGGAGGCCATTTTCCATGGGGAAAACGAAGTCATTGGCCCAGGCTCTGGGTGTCAGATGACTGGTGGCATCTGGGGCTCTAAGGACTTGCAGGGTCCTAGTTGCTGGCAGCTTTCGTTCTGGAAGGATCCAGCAGAGTTTGTAGATTCCTGGCTTGGCACTGCCCTGCCTGCCAGGCCAAGTGGCCACAAATGAAGGCCATTTTCCATGGGAAAAACGAAGTCCTTTCCCCAGGGTCTCAGTAATATGTTCAAGGTGGCGTTTGAGGCTCTAAGTACTTCCAGGGCCCTAGTTGCTGCCAGCTTTTCTTTTGGAAAAATCCAGCAACGATTGCATCATTCTAGCTAGGCTCCCACTTTCTGCCAGGGTGAGTGGCTGCCAAGGGAGGCCATTTGCCATGGGAAAAAGAAGTCCTTTCCCCAGGGTCTGGGTGTCAGATGAAAGGTGGCCTTTGGGGTTCTGAGGACTTGTAGGGTAGTACTTACTGGCTAGAGTAGAGGAAATGGATTCTATTTGAATATCTGTCCCACAGGTCCTGGTTGTCCTTGATGGGCTGCAGCTGTGAGCATTGAAGAGAACTGGGATAAAAGGGGGCGGCGTAGCCATTCAGGGAGAGCCTTGAAGGAGCCCTGAACTGGGAAAGAACAGCATGCAGAAGAAAGCGTCTGTGCTGTGAAGATCTGCAGCCATAAGAACACACCGAGGAGGTATGGACTTTAGCAATCTGAGAACAGCATGATGGGACTCTAGAGAAATAGAACAACAACAAGTGGCAGCTTTCGATTTGGAGCAATCCAGCAAAGCTTGCAAATTTCTTGCTGGGCACCACCCTCTTGGTCAGGGCGAGTGGCCAGAAATGGAGGCCATTTTCCATGGGGAAAACGAAGTCATTGGCCCAGGCTCTGGGTGTCAGATGACTGGTGGCATCTGGGGCTCTAAGGACTTGCAGGGTCCTAGTTGCTGGCAGCTTTCGTTTTGGAAGGATCCAGCACAGTTTGTAGATTCCTGGCTTGGCACTGCCCTGCCTGCCAGGCCAAGTGGCCACAAATGAAGGCCATTTTCCATGGGAAAAACGAAGTCCTTTCCCCAGGGTCTCAGTAATATGTTCAAGGTGGCGTTTGAGGCTCTAAGTACTTCCAGGGCCCTAGTTGCTGCCAGCTTTTCTTTTGGAAAAATCCAGCAACGATTGCATCATTTTTGCTAGGCTCCCACTTTCTGCCAGGGTGAGTGGCTGCCAAGGGAGGCCATTTGCCATGGGAAAAAGAAGTCCTTTCCCCAGGGTCTGGGTGTCAGATGAAAGGTGGCCTTTGGGGTTCTGAGGACTTGTAGGGTAGTACTTACTGGCTAGAGTAGAGGAAATGGATTCTATTTGAATATCTGTCTAGAGGCTTTGCCCCACAGGTCCTGGTTGTCCTTGATGGGCTGCAGCTGTGAGCATTGAAGAGAACTGGGATAAAAGGGGGCGGCGTAGCCATTCAGGGAGAGCCTTGAAGGAGCCCTGAACTGGGAAAGAACAGCATGCAGAAGAAAGCGTCTGTGCTGTGAAGATCTGCAGCCATAAGAACACACCGAGGAGGTATGGACTTTAGCAATCTGAGAACAGCATGATGGGACTCTAGAGAAATAGAACAACAACAAGTGGCAGCTTTCGATTTGGAGCAATCCAGCAAAGCTTGCAAATTTCTTGCTGGGCACCACCCTCTTGGTCAGGGCGAGTGGCCAGAAATGGAGGCCATTTTCCATGGGGAAAACGAAGTCATTGGCCCAGGCTCTGGGTGTCAGATGACTGGTGGCATCTGGGGCTGTAAGGACTTGCAGGGTCCTAGTTGCTGGCAGCTTTCGTTCTGGAAGGATCCAGCACAGTTTGTAGATTCCTGGCTTGGCACTGCCCTGCCTGCCAGGCCAAGTGGCCACAAATGAAGGCCATTTTCCATGGGAAAAACGAAGTCCTTTCCCCAGGGTCTCAGTAATATGTTCAAGGTGGCGTTTGAGGCTCTAAGTACTTCCAGGGCCCTAGTTGCTGCCAGCTTTTCTTTTGGAAAAATCCAGCAACGATTGCATCATTCTAGCTAGGCTCCCACTTTCTGCCAGGGTGAGTGGCTGCCAAGGGAGGCCATTTGCCATGGGAAAAAGAAGTCCTTTCCCCAGGGTCTGGGTGTCAGATGAAAGGTGGCCTTTGGGGTTCTGAGGACTTGTAGGGTAGTACTTACTGGCTAGAGTAGAGGAAATGGATTCTATTTGAATATCTGTCCCACAGGTCCTGGTTGTCCTTGATGGGCTGCAGCTGTGAGCATTGAAGAGAACTGGGATAAAAGGGGGCGGCGTAGCCATTCAGGGAGAGCCTTGAAGGAGCCCTGAACTGGGAAAGAACAGCATGCAGAAGAAAGCGTCTGTGCTGTGAAGATCTGCAGCCATAAGAACACACCGAGGAGGTATGGACTTTAGCAATCTGAGAACAGCATGATGGGACTCTAGAGAAATAGAACAACAACAAGTGGCAGCTTTCGATTTGGAGCAATCCAGCAAAGCTTGCAAATTTCTTGCTGGGCACCACCCTCTTGGTCAGGGCGAGTGGCCAGAAATGGAGGCCATTTTCCATGGGGAAAACGAAGTCATTGGCCCAGGCTCTGGGTGTCAGATGACTGGTGGCATCTGGGGCTGTAAGGACTTGCAGGGTCCTAGTTGCTGGCAGCTTTCGTTCTGGAAGGATCCAGCAGAGTTTGTAGATTCCTGGCTTGGCACTGCCCTGCCTGCCAGGCCAAGTGGCCACAAATGAAGGCCATTTTCCATGGGAAAAACGAAGTCCTTTCCCCAGGGTCTCAGTAATATGTTCAAGGTGGCGTTTAAAGCTCTAAGTACTTCCAGGGCCCTAGTTGCTGGCAGCTTTTCTTTTGGAAAAATCCAGCAACGATTGCATCATTCTAGCTAGGCTCCCACTTTCTGCCAGGGTGAGTGGCTGCCAAGGGAGGCCATTTGCCATGGGAAAAAGAAGTCCTTTCCCCAGGGTCTGGGTGTCAGATGAAAGGTGGCCTTTGGGGTTCTGAGGACTTGTAGGGTAGTACTTACTGGCTAGAGTAGAGGAAATGGATTCTATTTGAATATCTGTCTAGAGGCTTTGCCCCACAGGTCCTGGTTGTCCTTGATGGGCTGCAGCTGTGAGCATTGAAGAGAACTGGGATAAAAGGGGGCGGCGTAGCCATTCAGGGAGAGCCTTGAAGGAGCCCTGAACTGGGAAAGAACAGCATGCAGAAGAAAGCGTCTGTGCTGTGAAGATCTGCAGCCATAAGAACACACCGAGGAGGTATGGACTTTAGCAATCTGAGAACAGCATGATGGGACTCTAGAGAAATAGAACAACAACAAGTGGCAGCTTTCGATTTGGAGCAATCCAGCAAAGCTTGCAAATTTCTTGCTGGGCACCACCCTCTTGGTCAGGGCGAGTGGCCAGAAATGGAGGCCATTTTCCATGGGGAAAACGAAGTCATTGGCCCAGGCTCTGGGTGTCAGATGACTGGTGGCATCTGGGGCTCTAAGGACTTGCAGGGTCCTAGTTGCTGGCAGCTTTCGTTCTGGAAGGATCCAGCACAGTTTGTAGATTCCTGGCTTGGCACTGCCCTGCCTGCCAGGCCAAGTGGCCAGAAATGAAGGCCATTTTCCATGGGAAAAACGAAGTCCTTTCCCCAGGGTCTCAGTAATATGTTCAAGGTGGCGTTTGAGGCTCTAAGTACTTCCAGGGCCCTAGTTGCTGCCAGCTTTTCTTTTGGAAAAATCCAGCAACGATTGCATCATTCTAGCTAGGCTCCCACTTTCTGCCAGGGTGAGTGGCTGCCAAGGGAGGCCATTTGCCATGGGAAAAAGAAGTCCTTTCCCCAGGGTCTGGGTGTCAGATGAAAGGTGGCCTTTGGGGTTCTGAGGACTTGTAGGGTAGTACTTACTGGCTAGAGTAGAGGAAATGGATTCTATTTGAATATCTGTCCCACAGGTCCTGGTTGTCCTTGATGGGCTGCAGCTGTGAGCATTGAAGAGAACTGGGATAAAAGGGGGCGGCGTAGCCATTCAGGGAGAGCCTTGAAGGAGCCCTGAACTGGGAAAGAACAGCATGCAGAAGAAAGCGTCTGTGCTGTGAAGATCTGCAGCCATAAGAACACACCGAGGAGGTATGGACTTTAGCAATCTGAGAACAGCATGATGGGACTCTAGAGAAATAGAACAACAACAAGTGGCAGCTTTCGATTTGGAGCAATCCAGCAAAGCTTGCAAATTTCTTGCTGGGCACCACCCTCTTGGTCAGGGCGAGTGGCCAGAAATGGAGGCCATTTTCCATGGGGAAAACGAAGTCATTGGCCCAGGCTCTGGGTGTCAGATGACTGGTGGCATCTGGGGCTCTAAGGACTTGCAGGGTCCTAGTTGCTGGCAGCTTTCGTTCTGGAAGGATCCAGCAGAGTTTGTAGATTCCTGGCTTGGCACTGCCCTGCCTGCCAGGCAGAGTGGCCACAAATGAAGGCCATTTTCCATGGGAAAAACGAAGTCCTTTCCCCAGGGTCTCAGTAATATGTTCAAGGTGGCGTTTGAGGCTCTAAGTACTTCCAGGGCCCTAGTTGCTGCCAGCTTTTCTTTTGGAAAAATCCAGCAACGATTGCATCATTCTAGCTAGGCTCCCACTTTCTGCCAGGGTGAGTGGCTGCCAAGGGAGGCCATTTGCCATGGGAAAAAGAAGTCCTTTCCCCAGGGTCTGGGTGTCAGATGAAAGGTGGCCTTTGGGGTTCTGAGGACTTGTAGGGTAGTACTTACTGGCTAGAGTAGAGGAAATGGATTCTATTTGAATATCTGTCTAGAGGCTTTGCCCCACAGGTCCTGGTTGTCCTTGATGGGCTGCAGCTGTGAGCATTGAAGAGAACTGGGATAAAAGGGGGCGGCGTAGCCATTCAGGGAGAGCCTTGAAGGAGCCCTGAACTGGGAAAGAACAGCATGCAGAAGAAAGCGTCTGTGCTGTGAAGATCTGCAGCCATAAGAACACACCGAGGAGGTATGGACTTTAGCAATCTGAGAACAGCATGATGGGACTCTAGAGAAATAGAACAACAACAAGTGGCAGCTTTCGATTTGGAGCAATCCAGCAAAGCTTGCAAATTTCTTGCTGGGCACCACCCTCTTGGTCAGGGCGAGTGGCCAGAAATGGAGGCCATTTTCCATGGGGAAAACGAAGTCATTGGCCCAGGCTCTGGGTGTCAGATGACTGGTGGCATCTGGGGCTCTAAGGACTTGCAGGGTCCTAGTTGCTGGCAGCTTTCGTTCTGGAAGGATCCAGCACAGTTTGTAGATTCCTGGCTTGGCACTGCCCTGCCTGCCAGGCCAAGTGGCCACAAATGAAGGCCATTTTCCATGGGAAAAACGAAGTCCTTTCCCCAGGGTCTCAGTAATATGTTCAAGGTGGCGTTTGAGGCTCTAAGTACTTCCAGGGCCCTAGTTGCTGCCAGCTTTTCTTTTGGAAAAATCCAGCAACGATTGCATCATTCTAGCTAGGCTCCCACTTTCTGCCAGGGTGAGTGGCTGCCAAGGGAGGCCATTTGCCATGGGAAAAAGAAGTCCTTTCCCCAGGGTCTGGGTGTCAGATGAAAGGTGGCCTTTGGGGTTCTGAGGACTTGTAGGGTAGTACTTACTGGCTAGAGTAGAGGAAATGGATTCTATTTGAATATCTGTCCCACAGGTCCTGGTTGTCCTTGATGGGCTGCAGCTGTGAGCATTGAAGAGAACTGGGATAAAAGGGGGCGGCGTAGCCATTCAGGGAGAGCCTTGAAGGAGCCCTGAACTGGGAAAGAACAGCATGCAGAAGAAAGCGTCTGTGCTGTGAAGATCTGCAGCCATAAGAACACACCGAGGAGGTATGGACTTTAGCAATCTGAGAACAGCATGATGGGACTCTAGAGAAATAGAACAACAACAAGTGGCAGCTTTCGATTTGGAGCAATCCAGCAAAGCTTGCAAATTTCTTGCTGGGCACCACCCTCTTGGTCAGGGCGAGTGGCCAGAAATGGAGGCCATTTTCCATGGGGAAAACGAAGTCATTGGCCCAGGCTCTGGGTGTCAGATGACTGGTGGCATCTGGGGCTCTAAGGACTTGCAGGGTCCTAGTTGCTGGCAGCTTTCGTTCTGGAAGGATCCAGCAGAGTTTGTAGATTCCTGGCTTGGCACTGCCCTGCCTGCCAGGCCAAGTGGCCAGAAATGAAGGCCATTTTCCATGGGAAAAACGAAGTCCTTTCCCCAGGGTCTCAGGAATATGTTCAAGGTGGCGTTTGAGGCTCTAAGTACTTCCAGGGCCCTAGTTGCTGCCAGCTTTTCTTTTGGAAAAATCCAGCAACGATTGCATCATTCTAGCTAGGCTCCCACTTTCTGCCAGGGTGAGTGGCTGCCAAGGGAGGCCATTTGCCATGGGAAAAAGAAGTCCTTTCCCCAGGGTCTGGGTGTCAGATGAAAGGTGGCCTTTGGGGTTCTGAGGACTTGTAGGGTAGTACTTACTGGCTAGAGTAGAGGAAATGGATTCTATTTGAATATCTGTCCCACAGGTCCTGGTTGTCCTTGATGGGCTGCAGCTGTGAGCATTGAAGAGAACTGGGATAAAAGGGGGCGGCGTAGCCATTCAGGGAGAGCCTTGAAGGAGCCCTGAACTGGGAAAGAACAGCATGCAGAAGAAAGCGTCTGTGCTGTGAAGATCTGCAGCCATAAGAACACACCGAGGAGGTATGGACTTTAGCAATCTGAGAACAGCATGATGGGACTCTAGAGAAATAGAACAACAACAAGTGGCAGCTTTAGATTTGGAGCAATCCAGCAAAGCTTGCAAATTTCTTGCTGGGCACCACCCTCTTGGTCAGGGCGAGTGGCCAGAAATGGAGGCCATTTTCCATGGGGAAAACGAAGTCATTGGCCCAGGCTCTGGGTGTCAGATGACTGGTGGCATCTGGGGCTGTAAGGACTTGCAGGGTCCTAGTTGCTGGCAGCTTTCGTTCTGGAAGGATCCAGCACAGTTTGTAGATTCCTGGCTTGGCACTGCCCTGCCTGCCAGGCCAAGTGGCCACAAATGAAGGCCATTTTCCATGGGAAAAACGAAGTCCTTTCCCCAGGGTCTCAGTAATATGTTCAAGGTGGCGTTTAAAGCTCTAAGTACTTCCAGGGCCCTAGTTGCTGGCAGCTTTTCTTTTGGAAAAATCCAGCAACGATTGCATCATTCTAGCTAGGCTCCCACTTTCTGCCAGGGTGAGTGGCTGCCAAGGGAGGCCATTTGCCATGGGAAAAAGAAGTCCTTTCCCCAGGGTCTGGGTGTCAGATGAAAGGTGGCCTTTGGGGTTCTGAGGACTTGTAGGGTAGTACTTACTGGCTAGAGTAGAGGAAATGGATTCTATTTGAATATCTGCCTAGAGGCTTTGCCCCACAGGTCCTGGTTGTCCTTGATGGGCTGCAGCTGTGAGCATTGAAGAGAACTGGGATAAAAGGGGGCGGCGTAGCCATTCAGGGAGAGCCTTGAAGGAGCCCTGAACTGGGAAAGAACAGCATGCAGAAGAAAGCGTCTGTGCTGTGAAGATCTGCAGCCATAAGAACACACCGAGGAGGTATGGACTTTAGCAATCTGAGAACAGCATGATGGGACTCTAGAGAAATAGAACAACAACAAGTGGCAGCTTTCGATTTGGAGCAATCCAGCAAAGCTTGCAAATTTCTTGCTGGGCACCACCCTCTTGGTCAGGGCGAGTGGCCAGAAATGGAGGCCATTTTCCATGGGGAAAACGAAGTCATTGGCCCAGGCTCTGGGTGTCAGATGACTGGTGGCATCTGGGGCTGTAAGGACTTGCAGGGTCCTAGTTGCTGGCAGCTTTCGTTCTGGAAGGATCCAGCACAGTTTGTAGATTCCTGGCTTGGCACTGCCCTGCCTGCCAGGCCAAGTGGCCACAAATGAAGGCCATTTTCCATGGGAAAAACGAAGTCCTTTCCCCAGGGTCTCAGTAATATGTTCAAGGTGGCGTTTGAGGCTCTAAGTACTTCCAGGGCCCTAGTTGCTGCCAGCTTTTCTTTTGGAAAAATCCAGCAACGATTGCATCATTCTAGCTAGGCTCCCACTTTCTGCCAGGGTGAGTGGCTGCCAAGGGAGGCCATTTGCCATGGGAAAAAGAAGTCCTTTCCCCAGGGTCTGGGTGTCAGATGAAAGGTGGCCTTTGGGGTTCTGAGGACTTGTAGGGTAGTACTTACTGGCTAGAGTAGAGGAAATGGATTCTATTTGAATATCTGTCCCACAGGTCCTGGTTGTCCTTGATGGGCTGCAGCTGTGAGCATTGAAGAGAACTGGGATAAAAGGGGGCGGCGTAGCCATTCAGGGAGAGCCTTGAAGGAGCCCTGAACTGGGAAAGAACAGCATGCAGAAGAAAGCGTCTGTGCTGTGAAGATCTGCAGCCATAAGAACACACCGAGGAGGTATGGACTTTAGCAATCTGAGAACAGCATGATGGGACTCTAGAGAAATAGAACAACAACAAGTGGCAGCTTTCGATTTGGAGCAATCCAGCAAAGCTTGCAAATTTCTTGCTGGGCACCACCCTCTTGGTCAGGGCGAGTGGCCAGAAATGGAGGCCATTTTCCATGGGGAAAACGAAGTCATTGGCCCAGGCTCTGGGTGTCAGATGACTGGTGGCATCTGGGGCTCTAAGGACTTGCAGGGTCCTAGTTGCTGGCAGCTTTCGTTTTGGAAGGATCCAGCAGAGTTTGTAGATTCCTGGCTTGGCACTGCCCTGCCTGCCAGGCCAAGTGGCCAGAAATGAAGGCCATTTTCCATGGGAAAAACGAAGTCCTTTCCCCAGGGTCTCAGTAATATGTTCAAGGTGGCGTTTGAGGCTCTAAGTACTTCCAGGGCCCTAGTTGCTGCCAGCTTTTCTTTTGGAAAAATCCAGCAACGATTGCATCATTCTAGCTAGGCTCCCACTTTCTGCCAGGGTGAGTGGCTGCCAAGGGAGGCCATTTGCCATGGGAAAAAGAAGTCCTTTCCCCAGGGTCTGGGTGTCAGATGAAAGGTGGCCTTTGGGGTTCTGAGGACTTGTAGGGTAGTACTTACTGGCTAGAGTAGAGGAAATGGATTCTATTTGAATATCTGTCCCACAGGTCCTGGTTGTCCTTGATGGGCTGCAGCTGTGAGCATTGAAGAGAACTGGGATAAAAGGGGGCGGCGTAGCCATTCAGGGAGAGCCTTGAAGGAGCCCTGAACTGGGAAAGAACAGCATGCAGAAGAAAGCGTCTGTGCTGTGAAGATCTGCAGCCATAAGAACACACCGAGGAGGTATGGACTTTAGCAATCTGAGAACAGCATGATGGGACTCTAGAGAAATAGAACAACAACAAGTGGCAGCTTTCGATTTGGAGCAATCCAGCAAAGCTTGCAAATTTCTTGCTGGGCACCACCCTCTTGGTCAGGGCGAGTGGCCAGAAATGGAGGCCATTTTCCATGGGGAAAACGAAGTCATTGGCCCAGGCTCTGGGTGTCAGATGACTGGTGGCATCTGGGGCTGTAAGGACTTGCAGGGTCCTAGTTGCTGGCAGCTTTCGTTTTGGAAGGATCCAGCACAGTTTGTAGATTCCTGGCTTGGCACTGCCCTGCCTGCCAGGCCAAGTGGCCACAAATGAAGGCCATTTTCCATGGGAAAAACGAAGTCCTTTCCCCAGGGTCTCAGTAATATGTTCAAGGTGGCGTTTGAGGCTCTAAGTACTTCCAGGGCCCTAGTTGCTGCCAGCTTTTCTTTTGGAAAAATCCAGCAACGATTGCATCATTCTAGCTAGGCTCCCACTTTCTGCCAGGGTGAGTGGCTGCCAAGGGAGGCCATTTGCCATGGGAAAAAGAAGTCCTTTCCCCAGGGTCTGGGTGTCAGATGAAAGGTGGCCTTTGGGGTTCTGAGGACTTGTAGGGTAGTACTTACTGGCTAGAGTAGAGGAAATGGATTCTATTTGAATATCTGTCCCACAGGTCCTGGTTGTCCTTGATGGGCTGCAGCTGTGAGCATTGAAGAGAACTGGGATAAAAGGGGGCGGCGTAGCCATTCAGGGAGAGCCTTGAAGGAGCCCTGAACTGGGAAAGAACAGCATGCAGAAGAAAGCGTCTGTGCTGTGAAGATCTGCAGCCATAAGAACACACCGAGGAGGTATGGACTTTAGCAATCTGAGAACAGCATGATGGGACTCTAGAGAAATAGAAGAACAACAAGTGGCAGCTTTCGATTTGGAGCAATCCAGCAAAGCTTGCAAATTTCTTGCTGGGCACCACCCTCTTGGTCAGGGCGAGTGGCCAGAAATGGAGGCCATTTTCCATGGGGAAAACGAAGTCATTGGCCCAGGCTCTGGGTGTCAGATGACTGGTGGCATCTGGGGCTCTAAGGACTTGCAGGGTCCTAGTTGCTGGCAGCTTTCGTTTTGGAAGGATCCAGCACAGTTTGTAGATTCCTGGCTTGGCACTGCCCTGCCTGCCAGGCCAAGTGGCCACAAATGAAGGCCATTTTCCATGGGAAAAACGAAGTCCTTTCCCCAGGGTCTCAGTAATATGTTCAAGGTGGCGTTTGAGGCTCTAAGTACTTCCAGGGCCCTAGTTGCTGGCAGCTTTTCTTTTGGAAAAATCCAGCAACGATTGCATCATTTTTGCTAGGCTCCCACTTTCTGCCAGGGTGAGTGGCTGCCAAGGGAGGCCATTTGCCATGGGAAAAAGAAGTCCTTTCCCCAGGGTCTGGGTGTCAGATGAAAGGTGGCCTTTGGGGTTCTGAGGACTTGTAGGGTAGTACTTACTGGCTAGAGTAGAGGAAATGGATTCTATTTGAATATCTGTCTAGAGGCTTTGCCCCACAGGTCCTGGTTGTCCTTGATGGGCTGCAGCTGTGAGCATTGAAGAGAACTGGGATAAAAGGGGGCGGCGTAGCCATTCAGGGAGAGCCTTGAAGGAGCCCTGAACTGGGAAAGAACAGCATGCAGAAGAAAGCGTCTGTGCTGTGAAGATCTGCAGCCATAAGAACACACCGAGGAGGTATGGACTTTAGCAATCTGAGAACAGCATGATGGGACTCTAGAGAAATAGAACAACAACAAGTGGCAGCTTTCGATTTGGAGCAATCCAGCAAAGCTTGCAAATTTCTTGCTGGGCACCACCCTCTTGGTCAGGGCGAGTGGCCAGAAATGGAGGCCATTTTCCATGGGGAAAACGAAGTCATTGGCCCAGGCTCTGGGTGTCAGATGACTGGTGGCATCTGGGGCTCTAAGGACTTGCAGGGTCCTAGTTGCTGGCAGCTTTCGTTCTGGAAGGATCCAGCACAGTTTGTAGATTCCTGGCTTGGCACTGCCCTGCCTGCCAGGCCAAGTGGCCACAAATGAAGGCCATTTTCCATGGGAAAAACGAAGTCCTTTCCCCAGGGTCTCAGTAATATGTTCAAGGTGGCGTTTGAGGCTCTAAGTACTTCCAGGGCCCTAGTTGCTGCCAGCTTTTCTTTTGGAAAAATCCAGCAACGATTGCATCATTCTAGCTAGGCTCCCACTTTCTGCCAGGGTGAGTGGCTGCCAAGGGAGGCCATTTGCCATGGGAAAAAGAAGTCCTTTCCCCAGGGTCTGGGTGTCAGATGAAAGGTGGCCTTTGGGGTTCTGAGGACTTGTAGGGTAGTACTTACTGGCTAGAGTAGAGGAAATGGATTCTATTTGAATATCTGTCCCACAGGTCCTGGTTGTCCTTGATGGGCTGCAGCTGTGAGCATTGAAGAGAACTGGGATAAAAGGGGGCGGCGTAGCCATTCAGGGAGAGCCTTGAAGGAGCCCTGAACTGGGAAAGAACAGCATGCAGAAGAAAGCGTCTGTGCTGTGAAGATCTGCAGCCATAAGAACACACCGAGGAGGTATGGACTTTAGCAATCTGAGAACAGCATGATGGGACTCTAGAGAAATAGAACAACAACAAGTGGCAGCTTTCGATTTGGAGCAATCCAGCAAAGCTTGCAAATTTCTTGCTGGGCACCACCCTCTTGGTCAGGGCGAGTGGCCAGAAATGGAGGCCATTTTCCATGGGGAAAACGAAGTCATTGGCCCAGGCTCTGGGTGTCAGATGACTGGTGGCATCTGGGGCTGTAAGGACTTGCAGGGTCCTAGTTGCTGGCAGCTTTCGTTCTGGAAGGATCCAGCACAGTTTGTAGATTCCTGGCTTGGCACTGCCCTGCCTGCCAGGCCAAGTGGCCACAAATGAAGGCCATTTTCCATGGGAAAAACGAAGTCCTTTCCCCAGGGTCTCAGTAATATGTTCAAGGTGGCGTTTAAAGCTCTAAGTACTTCCAGGGCCCTAGTTGCTGGCAGCTTTTCTTTTGGAAAAATCCAGCAACGATTGCATCATTCTAGCTAGGCTCCCACTTTCTGCCAGGGTGAGTGGCTGCCAAGGGAGGCCATTTGCCATGGGAAAAAGAAGTCCTTTCCCCAGGGTCTGGGTGTCAGATGAAAGGTGGCCTTTGGGGTTCTGAGGACTTGTAGGGTAGTACTTACTGGCTAGAGTAGAGGAAATGGATTCTATTTGAATATCTGTCTAGAGGCTTTGCCCCACAGGTCCTGGTTGTCCTTGATGGGCTGCAGCTGTGAGCATTGAAGAGAACTGGGATAAAAGGGGGCGGCGTAGCCATTCAGGGAGAGCCTTGAAGGAGCCCTGAACTGGGAAAGAACAGCATGCAGAAGAAAGCGTCTGTGCTGTGAAGATCTGCAGCCATAAGAACACACCGAGGAGGTATGGACTTTAGCAATCTGAGAACAGCATGATGGGACTCTAGAGAAATAGAACAACAACAAGTGGCAGCTTTCGATTTGGAGCAATCCAGCAAAGCTTGCAAATTTCTTGCTGGGCACCACCCTCTTGGTCAGGGCGAGTGGCCAGAAATGGAGGCCATTTTCCATGGGGAAAACGAAGTCATTGGCCCAGGCTCTGGGTGTCAGATGACTGGTGGCATCTGGGGCTCTAAGGACTTGCAGGGTCCTAGTTGCTGGCAGCTTTCGTTCTGGAAGGATCCAGCAGAGTTTGTAGATTCCTGGCTTGGCACTGCCCTGCCTGCCAGGCCAAGTGGCCACAAATGAAGGCCATTTTCCATGGGAAAAACGAAGTCCTTTCCCCAGGGTCTCAGTAATATGTTCAAGGTGGCGTTTGAGGCTCTAAGTACTTCCAGGGCCCTAGTTGCTGCCAGCTTTTCTTTTGGAAAAATCCAGCAACGATTGCATCATTCTAGCTAGGCTCCCACTTTCTGCCAGGGTGAGTGGCTGCCAAGGGAGGCCATTTGCCATGGGAAAAAGAAGTCCTTTCCCCAGGGTCTGGGTGTCAGATGAAAGGTGGCCTTTGGGGTTCTGAGGACTTGTAGGGTAGTACTTACTGGCTAGAGTAGAGGAAATGGATTCTATTTGAATATCTGTCCCACAGGTCCTGGTTGTCCTTGATGGGCTGCAGCTGTGAGCATTGAAGAGAACTGGGATAAAAGGGGGCGGCGTAGCCATTCAGGGAGAGCCTTGAAGGAGCCCTGAACTGGGAAAGAACAGCATGCAGAAGAAAGCGTCTGTGCTGTGAAGATCTGCAGCCATAAGAACACACCGAGGAGGTATGGACTTTAGCAATCTGAGAACAGCATGATGGGACTCTAGAGAAATAGAACAACAACAAGTGGCAGCTTTCGATTTGGAGCAATCCAGCAAAGCTTGCAAATTTCTTGCTGGGCACCACCCTCTTGGTCAGGGCGAGTGGCCAGAAATGGAGGCCATTTTCCATGGGGAAAACGAAGTCATTGGCCCAGGCTCTGGGTGTCAGATGACTGGTGGCATCTGGGGCTCTAAGGACTTGCAGGGTCCTAGTTGCTGGCAGCTTTCGTTCTGGAAGGATCCAGCAGAGTTTGTAGATTCCTGGCTTGGCACTGCCCTGCCTGCCAGGCAGAGTGGCCACAAATGAAGGCCATTTTCCATGGGAAAAACGAAGTCCTTTCCCCAGGGTCTCAGTAATATGTTCAAGGTGGCGTTTGAGGCTCTAAGTACTTCCAGGGCCCTAGTTGCTGCCAGCTTTTCTTTTGGAAAAATCCAGCAACGATTGCATCATTCTAGCTAGGCTCCCACTTTCTGCCAGGGTGAGTGGCTGCCAAGGGAGGCCATTTGCCATGGGAAAAAGAAGTCCTTTCCCCAGGGTCTGGGTGTCAGATGAAAGGTGGCCTTTGGGGTTCTGAGGACTTGTAGGGTAGTACTTACTGGCTAGAGTAGAGGAAATGGATTCTATTGGAATATCTGTCTAGAGGCTTTGCCCCACAGGTCCTGGTTGTCCTTGATGGGCTGCAGCTGTGAGCATTGAAGAGAACTGGGATAAAAGGGGGCGGCGTAGCCATTCAGGGAGAGCCTTGAAGGAGCCCTGAACTGGGAAAGAACAGCATGCAGAAGAAAGCGTCTGTGCTGTGAAGATCTGCAGCCATAAGAACACACCGAGGAGGTATGGACTTTAGCAATCTGAGAACAGCATGATGGGACTCTAGAGAAATAGAACAACAACAAGTGGCAGCTTTCGATTTGGAGCAATCCAGCAAAGCTTGCAAATTTCTTGCTGGGCACCACCCTCTTGGTCAGGGCGAGTGGCCAGAAATGGAGGCCATTTTCCATGGGGAAAACGAAGTCATTGGCCCAGGCTCTGGGTGTCAGATGACTGGTGGCATCTGGGGCTGTAAGGACTTGCAGGGTCCTAGTTGCTGGCAGCTTTCGTTCTGGAAGGATCCAGCAGAGTTTGTAGATTCCTGGCTTGGCACTGCCCTGCCTGCCAGGCCAAGTGGCCACAAATGAAGGCCATTTTCCATGGGAAAAACGAAGTCCTTTCCCCAGGGTCTCAGTAATATGTTCAAGGTGGCGTTTAAAGCTCTAAGTACTTCCAGGGCCCTAGTTGCTGGCAGCTTTTCTTTTGGAAAAATCCAGCAACGATTGCATCATTCTAGCTAGGCTCCCACTTTCTGCCAGGGTGAGTGGCTGCCAAGGGAGGCCATTTGCCATGGGAAAAAGAAGTCCTTTCCCCAGGGTCTGGGTGTCAGATGAAAGGTGGCCTTTGGGGTTCTGAGGACTTGTAGGGTAGTACTTACTGGCTAGAGTAGAGGAAATGGATTCTATTTGAATATCTGTCTAGAGGCTTTGCCCCACAGGTCCTGGTTGTCCTTGATGGGCTGCAGCTGTGAGCATTGAAGAGAACTGGGATAAAAGGGGGCGGCGTAGCCATTCAGGGAGAGCCTTGAAGGAGCCCTGAACTGGGAAAGAACAGCATGCAGAAGAAAGCGTCTGTGCTGTGAAGATCTGCAGCCATAAGAACACACCGAGGAGGTATGGACTTTAGCAATCTGAGAACAGCATGATGGGACTCTAGAGAAATAGAACAACAACAAGTGGCAGCTTTCGATTTGGAGCAATCCAGCAAAGCTTGCAAATTTCTTGCTGGGCACCACCCTCTTGGTCAGGGCGAGTGGCCAGAAATGGAGGCCATTTTCCATGGGGAAAACGAAGTCATTGGCCCAGGCTCTGGGTGTCAGATGACTGGTGGCATCTGGGGCTCTAAGGACTTGCAGGGTCCTAGTTGCTGGCAGCTTTCGTTCTGGAAGGATCCAGCACAGTTTGTAGATTCCTGGCTTGGCACTGCCCTGCCTGCCAGGCCAAGTGGCCAGAAATGAAGGCCATTTTCCATGGGAAAAACGAAGTCCTTTCCCCAGGGTCTCAGTAATATGTTCAAGGTGGCGTTTGAGGCTCTAAGTACTTCCAGGGCCCTAGTTGCTGCCAGCTTTTCTTTTGGAAAAATCCAGCAACGATTGCATCATTCTAGCTAGGCTCCCACTTTCTGCCAGGGTGAGTGGCTGCCAAGGGAGGCCATTTGCCATGGGAAAAAGAAGTCCTTTCCCCAGGGTCTGGGTGTCAGATGAAAGGTGGCCTTTGGGGTTCTGAGGACTTGTAGGGTAGTACTTACTGGCTAGAGTAGAGGAAATGGATTCTATTTGAATATCTGTCCCACAGGTCCTGGTTGTCCTTGATGGGCTGCAGCTGTGAGCATTGAAGAGAACTGGGATAAAAGGGGGCGGCGTAGCCATTCAGGGAGAGCCTTGAAGGAGCCCTGAACTGGGAAAGAACAGCATGCAGAAGAAAGCGTCTGTGCTGTGAAGATCTGCAGCCATAAGAACACACCGAGGAGGTATGGACTTTAGCAATCTGAGAACAGCATGATGGGACTCTAGAGAAATAGAACAACAACAAGTGGCAGCTTTCGATTTGGAGCAATCCAGCAAAGCTTGCAAATTTCTTGCTGGGCACCACCCTCTTGGTCAGGGCGAGTGGCCAGAAATGGAGGCCATTTTCCATGGGGAAAACGAAGTCATTGGCCCAGGCTCTGGGTGTCAGATGACTGGTGGCATCTGGGGCTCTAAGGACTTGCAGGGTCCTAGTTGCTGGCAGCTTTCGTTCTGGAAGGATCCAGCAGAGTTTGTAGATTCCTGGCTTGGCACTGCCCTGCCTGCCAGGCAGAGTGGCCACAAATGAAGGCCATTTTCCATGGGAAAAACGAAGTCCTTTCCCCAGGGTCTCAGTAATATGTTCAAGGTGGCGTTTGAGGCTCTAAGTACTTCCAGGGCCCTAGTTGCTGCCAGCTTTTCTTTTGGAAAAATCCAGCAACGATTGCATCATTCTAGCTAGGCTCCCACTTTCTGCCAGGGTGAGTGGCTGCCAAGGGAGGCCATTTGCCATGGGAAAAAGAAGTCCTTTCCCCAGGGTCTGGGTGTCAGATGAAAGGTGGCCTTTGGGGTTCTGAGGACTTGTAGGGTAGTACTTACTGGCTAGAGTAGAGGAAATGGATTCTATTTGAATATCTGTCTAGAGGCTTTGCCCCACAGGTCCTGGTTGTCCTTGATGGGCTGCAGCTGTGAGCATTGAAGAGAACTGGGATAAAAGGGGGCGGCGTAGCCATTCAGGGAGAGCCTTGAAGGAGCCCTGAACTGGGAAAGAACAGCATGCAGAAGAAAGCGTCTGTGCTGTGAAGATCTGCAGCCATAAGAACACACCGAGGAGGTATGGACTTTAGCAATCTGAGAACAGCATGATGGGACTCTAGAGAAATAGAACAACAACAAGTGGCAGCTTTCGATTTGGAGCAATCCAGCAAAGCTTGCAAATTTCTTGCTGGGCACCACCCTCTTGGTCAGGGCGAGTGGCCAGAAATGGAGGCCATTTTCCATGGGGAAAACGAAGTCATTGGCCCAGGCTCTGGGTGTCAGATGACTGGTGGCATCTGGGGCTCTAAGGACTTGCAGGGTCCTAGTTGCTGGCAGCTTTCGTTCTGGAAGGATCCAGCACAGTTTGTAGATTCCTGGCTTGGCACTGCCCTGCCTGCCAGGCCAAGTGGCCACAAATGAAGGCCATTTTCCATGGGAAAAACGAAGTCCTTTCCCCAGGGTCTCAGTAATATGTTCAAGGTGGCGTTTGAGGCTCTAAGTACTTCCAGGGCCCTAGTTGCTGCCAGCTTTTCTTTTGGAAAAATCCAGCAACGATTGCATCATTCTAGCTAGGCTCCCACTTTCTGCCAGGGTGAGTGGCTGCCAAGGGAGGCCATTTGCCATGGGAAAAAGAAGTCCTTTCCCCAGGGTCTGGGTGTCAGATGAAAGGTGGCCTTTGGGGTTCTGAGGACTTGTAGGGTAGTACTTACTGGCTAGAGTAGAGGAAATGGATTCTATTTGAATATCTGTCCCACAGGTCCTGGTTGTCCTTGATGGGCTGCAGCTGTGAGCATTGAAGAGAACTGGGATAAAAGGGGGCGGCGTAGCCATTCAGGGAGAGCCTTGAAGGAGCCCTGAACTGGGAAAGAACAGCATGCAGAAGAAAGCGTCTGTGCTGTGAAGATCTGCAGCCATAAGAACACACCGAGGAGGTATGGACTTTAGCAATCTGAGAACAGCATGATGGGACTCTAGAGAAATAGAACAACAACAAGTGGCAGCTTTCGATTTGGAGCAATCCAGCAAAGCTTGCAAATTTCTTGCTGGGCACCACCCTCTTGGTCAGGGCGAGTGGCCAGAAATGGAGGCCATTTTCCATGGGGAAAACGAAGTCATTGGCCCAGGCTCTGGGTGTCAGATGACTGGTGGCATCTGGGGCTCTAAGGACTTGCAGGGTCCTAGTTGCTGGCAGCTTTCGTTCTGGAAGGATCCAGCAGAGTTTGTAGATTCCTGGCTTGGCACTGCCCTGCCTGCCAGGCCAAGTGGCCAGAAATGAAGGCCATTTTCCATGGGAAAAACGAAGTCCTTTCCCCAGGGTCTCAGGAATATGTTCAAGGTGGCGTTTGAGGCTCTAAGTACTTCCAGGGCCCTAGTTGCTGCCAGCTTTTCTTTTGGAAAAATCCAGCAACGATTGCATCATTCTAGCTAGGCTCCCACTTTCTGCCAGGGTGAGTGGCTGCCAAGGGAGGCCATTTGCCATGGGAAAAAGAAGTCCTTTCCCCAGGGTCTGGGTGTCAGATGAAAGGTGGCCTTTGGGGTTCTGAGGACTTGTAGGGTAGTACTTACTGGCTAGAGTAGAGGAAATGGATTCTATTTGAATATCTGTCCCACAGGTCCTGGTTGTCCTTGATGGGCTGCAGCTGTGAGCATTGAAGAGAACTGGGATAAAAGGGGGCGGCGTAGCCATTCAGGGAGAGCCTTGAAGGAGCCCTGAACTGGGAAAGAACAGCATGCAGAAGAAAGCGTCTGTGCTGTGAAGATCTGCAGCCATAAGAACACACCGAGGAGGTATGGACTTTAGCAATCTGAGAACAGCATGATGGGACTCTAGAGAAATAGAACAACAACAAGTGGCAGCTTTAGATTTGGAGCAATCCAGCAAAGCTTGCAAATTTCTTGCTGGGCACCACCCTCTTGGTCAGGGCGAGTGGCCAGAAATGGAGGCCATTTTCCATGGGGAAAACGAAGTCATTGGCCCAGGCTCTGGGTGTCAGATGACTGGTGGCATCTGGGGCTGTAAGGACTTGCAGGGTCCTAGTTGCTGGCAGCTTTCGTTCTGGAAGGATCCAGCACAGTTTGTAGATTCCTGGCTTGGCACTGCCCTGCCTGCCAGGCCAAGTGGCCACAAATGAAGGCCATTTTCCATGGGAAAAACGAAGTCCTTTCCCCAGGGTCTCAGTAATATGTTCAAGGTGGCGTTTAAAGCTCTAAGTACTTCCAGGGCCCTAGTTGCTGGCAGCTTTTCTTTTGGAAAAATCCAGCAACGATTGCATCATTCTAGCTAGGCTCCCACTTTCTGCCAGGGTGAGTGGCTGCCAAGGGAGGCCATTTGCCATGGGAAAAAGAAGTCCTTTCCCCAGGGTCTGGGTGTCAGATGAAAGGTGGCCTTTGGGGTTCTGAGGACTTGTAGGGTAGTACTTACTGGCTAGAGTAGAGGAAATGGATTCTATTTGAATATCTGCCTAGAGGCTTTGCCCCACAGGTCCTGGTTGTCCTTGATGGGCTGCAGCTGTGAGCATTGAAGAGAACTGGGATAAAAGGGGGCGGCGTAGCCATTCAGGGAGAGCCTTGAAGGAGCCCTGAACTGGGAAAGAACAGCATGCAGAAGAAAGCGTCTGTGCTGTGAAGATCTGCAGCCATAAGAACACACCGAGGAGGTATGGACTTTAGCAATCTGAGAACAGCATGATGGGACTCTAGAGAAATAGAACAACAACAAGTGGCAGCTTTAGATTTGGAGCAATCCAGCAAAGCTTGCAAATTTCTTGCTGGGCACCACCCTCTTGGTCAGGGCGAGTGGCCAGAAATGGAGGCCATTTTCCATGGGGAAAACGAAGTCATTGGCCCAGGCTCTGGGTGTCAGATGACTGGTGGCATCTGGGGCTGTAAGGACTTGCAGGGTCCTAGTTGCTGGCAGCTTTCGTTCTGGAAGGATCCAGCACAGTTTGTAGATTCCTGGCTTGGCACTGCCCTGCCTGCCAGGCCAAGTGGCCACAAATGAAGGCCATTTTCCATGGGAAAAACGAAGTCCTTTCCCCAGGGTCTCAGTAATATGTTCAAGGTGGCGTTTGAGGCTCTAAGTACTTCCAGGGCCCTAGTTGCTGCCAGCTTTTCTTTTGGAAAAATCCAGCAACGATTGCATCATTCTAGCTAGGCTCCCACTTTCTGCCAGGGTGAGTGGCTGCCAAGGGAGGCCATTTGCCATGGGAAAAAGAAGTCCTTTCCCCAGGGTCTGGGTGTCAGATGAAAGGTGGCCTTTGGGGTTCTGAGGACTTGTAGGGTAGTACTTACTGGCTAGAGTAGAGGAAATGGATTCTATTTGAATATCTGTCCCACAGGTCCTGGTTGTCCTTGATGGGCTGCAGCTGTGAGCATTGAAGAGAACTGGGATAAAAGGGGGCGGCGTAGCCATTCAGGGAGAGCCTTGAAGGAGCCCTGAACTGGGAAAGAACAGCATGCAGAAGAAAGCGTCTGTGCTGTGAAGATCTGCAGCCATAAGAACACACCGAGGAGGTATGGACTTTAGCAATCTGAGAACAGCATGATGGGACTCTAGAGAAATAGAACAACAACAAGTGGCAGCTTTCGATTTGGAGCAATCCAGCAAAGCTTGCAAATTTCTTGCTGGGCACCACCCTCTTGGTCAGGGCGAGTGGCCAGAAATGGAGGCCATTTTCCATGGGGAAAACGAAGTCATTGGCCCAGGCTCTGGGTGTCAGATGACTGGTGGCATCTGGGGCTCTAAGGACTTGCAGGGTCCTAGTTGCTGGCAGCTTTCGTTTTGGAAGGATCCAGCAGAGTTTGTAGATTCCTGGCTTGGCACTGCCCTGCCTGCCAGGCCAAGTGGCCAGAAATGAAGGCCATTTTCCATGGGAAAAACGAAGTCCTTTCCCCAGGGTCTCAGTAATATGTTCAAGGTGGCGTTTGAGGCTCTAAGTACTTCCAGGGCCCTAGTTGCTGCCAGCTTTTCTTTTGGAAAAATCCAGCAACGATTGCATCATTCTAGCTAGGCTCCCACTTTCTGCCAGGGTGAGTGGCTGCCAAGGGAGGCCATTTGCCATGGGAAAAAGAAGTCCTTTCCCCAGGGTCTGGGTGTCAGATGAAAGGTGGCCTTTGGGGTTCTGAGGACTTGTAGGGTAGTACTTACTGGCTAGAGTAGAGGAAATGGATTCTATTTGAATATCTGTCCCACAGGTCCTGGTTGTCCTTGATGGGCTGCAGCTGTGAGCATTGAAGAGAACTGGGATAAAAGGGGGCGGCGTAGCCATTCAGGGAGAGCCTTGAAGGAGCCCTGAACTGGGAAAGAACAGCATGCAGAAGAAAGCGTCTGTGCTGTGAAGATCTGCAGCCATAAGAACACACCGAGGAGGTATGGACTTTAGCAATCTGAGAACAGCATGATGGGACTCTAGAGAAATAGAACAACAACAAGTGGCAGCTTTCGATTTGGAGCAATCCAGCAAAGCTTGCAAATTTCTTGCTGGGCACCACCCTCTTGGTCAGGGCGAGTGGCCAGAAATGGAGGCCATTTTCCATGGGGAAAACGAAGTCATTGGCCCAGGCTCTGGGTGTCAGATGACTGGTGGCATCTGGGGCTGTAAGGACTTGCAGGGTCCTAGTTGCTGGCAGCTTTCGTTTTGGAAGGATCCAGCACAGTTTGTAGATTCCTGGCTTGGCACTGCCCTGCCTGCCAGGCCAAGTGGCCACAAATGAAGGCCATTTTCCATGGGAAAAACGAAGTCCTTTCCCCAGGGTCTCAGTAATATGTTCAAGGTGGCGTTTGAGGCTCTAAGTACTTCCAGGGCCCTAGTTGCTGCCAGCTTTTCTTTTGGAAAAATCCAGCAACGATTGCATCATTCTAGCTAGGCTCCCACTTTCTGCCAGGGTGAGTGGCTGCCAAGGGAGGCCATTTGCCATGGGAAAAAGAAGTCCTTTCCCCAGGGTCTGGGTGTCAGATGAAAGGTGGCCTTTGGGGTTCTGAGGACTTGTAGGGTAGTACTTACTGGCTAGAGTAGAGGAAATGGATTCTATTTGAATATCTGTCCCACAGGTCCTGGTTGTCCTTGATGGGCTGCAGCTGTGAGCATTGAAGAGAACTGGGATAAAAGGGGGCGGCGTAGCCATTCAGGGAGAGCCTTGAAGGAGCCCTGAACTGGGAAAGAACAGCATGCAGAAGAAAGCGTCTGTGCTGTGAAGATCTGCAGCCATAAGAACACACCGAGGAGGTATGGACTTTAGCAATCTGAGAACAGCATGATGGGACTCTAGAGAAATAGAAGAACAACAAGTGGCAGCTTTCGATTTGGAGCAATCCAGCAAAGCTTGCAAATTTCTTGCTGGGCACCACCCTCTTGGTCAGGGCGAGTGGCCAGAAATGGAGGCCATTTTCCATGGGGAAAACGAAGTCATTGGCCCAGGCTCTGGGTGTCAGATGACTGGTGGCATCTGGGGCTCTAAGGACTTGCAGGGTCCTAGTTGCTGGCAGCTTTCGTTTTGGAAGGATCCAGCACAGTTTGTAGATTCCTGGCTTGGCACTGCCCTGCCTGCCAGGCCAAGTGGCCACAAATGAAGGCCATTTTCCATGGGAAAAACGAAGTCCTTTCCCCAGGGTCTCAGTAATATGTTCAAGGTGGCGTTTGAGGCTCTAAGTACTTCCAGGGCCCTAGTTGCTGGCAGCTTTTCTTTTGGAAAAATCCAGCAACGATTGCATCATTTTTGCTAGGCTCCCACTTTCTGCCAGGGTGAGTGGCTGCCAAGGGAGGCCATTTGCCATGGGAAAAAGAAGTCCTTTCCCCAGGGTCTGGGTGTCAGATGAAAGGTGGCCTTTGGGGTTCTGAGGACTTGTAGGGTAGTACTTACTGGCTAGAGTAGAGGAAATGGATTCTATTTGAATATCTGTCTAGAGGCTTTGCCCCACAGGTCCTGGTTGTCCTTGATGGGCTGCAGCTGTGAGCATTGAAGAGAACTGGGATAAAAGGGGGCGGCGTAGCCATTCAGGGAGAGCCTTGAAGGAGCCCTGAACTGGGAAAGAACAGCATGCAGAAGAAAGCGTCTGTGCTGTGAAGATCTGCAGCCATAAGAACACACCGAGGAGGTATGGACTTTAGCAATCTGAGAACAGCATGATGGGACTCTAGAGAAATAGAACAACAACAAGTGGCAGCTTTCGATTTGGAGCAATCCAGCAAAGCTTGCAAATTTCTTGCTGGGCACCACCCTCTTGGTCAGGGCGAGTGGCCAGAAATGGAGGCCATTTTCCATGGGGAAAACGAAGTCATTGGCCCAGGCTCTGGGTGTCAGATGACTGGTGGCATCTGGGGCTCTAAGGACTTGCAGGGTCCTAGTTGCTGGCAGCTTTCGTTCTGGAAGGATCCAGCACAGTTTGTAGATTCCTGGCTTGGCACTGCCCTGCCTGCCAGGCCAAGTGGCCACAAATGAAGGCCATTTTCCATGGGAAAAACGAAGTCCTTTCCCCAGGGTCTCAGTAATATGTTCAAGGTGGCGTTTGAGGCTCTAAGTACTTCCAGGGCCCTAGTTGCTGCCAGCTTTTCTTTTGGAAAAATCCAGCAACGATTGCATCATTCTAGCTAGGCTCCCACTTTCTGCCAGGGTGAGTGGCTGCCAAGGGAGGCCATTTGCCATGGGAAAAAGAAGTCCTTTCCCCAGGGTCTGGGTGTCAGATGAAAGGTGGCCTTTGGGGTTCTGAGGACTTGTAGGGTAGTACTTACTGGCTAGAGTAGAGGAAATGGATTCTATTTGAATATCTGTCCCACAGGTCCTGGTTGTCCTTGATGGGCTGCAGCTGTGAGCATTGAAGAGAACTGGGATAAAAGGGGGCGGCGTAGCCATTCAGGGAGAGCCTTGAAGGAGCCCTGAACTGGGAAAGAACAGCATGCAGAAGAAAGCGTCTGTGCTGTGAAGATCTGCAGCCATAAGAACACACCGAGGAGGTATGGACTTTAGCAATCTGAGAACAGCATGATGGGACTCTAGAGAAATAGAACAACAACAAGTGGCAGCTTTCGATTTGGAGCAATCCAGCAAAGCTTGCAAATTTCTTGCTGGGCACCACCCTCTTGGTCAGGGCGAGTGGCCAGAAATGGAGGCCATTTTCCATGGGGAAAACGAAGTCATTGGCCCAGGCTCTGGGTGTCAGATGACTGGTGGCATCTGGGGCTGTAAGGACTTGCAGGGTCCTAGTTGCTGGCAGCTTTCGTTCTGGAAGGATCCAGCACAGTTTGTAGATTCCTGGCTTGGCACTGCCCTGCCTGCCAGGCCAAGTGGCCACAAATGAAGGCCATTTTCCATGGGAAAAACGAAGTCCTTTCCCCAGGGTCTCAGTAATATGTTCAAGGTGGCGTTTAAAGCTCTAAGTACTTCCAGGGCCCTAGTTGCTGGCAGCTTTTCTTTTGGAAAAATCCAGCAACGATTGCATCATTCTAGCTAGGCTCCCACTTTCTGCCAGGGTGAGTGGCTGCCAAGGGAGGCCATTTGCCATGGGAAAAAGAAGTCCTTTCCCCAGGGTCTGGGTGTCAGATGAAAGGTGGCCTTTGGGGTTCTGAGGACTTGTAGGGTAGTACTTACTGGCTAGAGTAGAGGAAATGGATTCTATTTGAATATCTGTCTAGAGGCTTTGCCCCACAGGTCCTGGTTGTCCTTGATGGGCTGCAGCTGTGAGCATTGAAGAGAACTGGGATAAAAGGGGGCGGCGTAGCCATTCAGGGAGAGCCTTGAAGGAGCCCTGAACTGGGAAAGAACAGCATGCAGAAGAAAGCGTCTGTGCTGTGAAGATCTGCAGCCATAAGAACACACCGAGGAGGTATGGACTTTAGCAATCTGAGAACAGCATGATGGGACTCTAGAGAAATAGAACAACAACAAGTGGCAGCTTTCGATTTGGAGCAATCCAGCAAAGCTTGCAAATTTCTTGCTGGGCACCACCCTCTTGGTCAGGGCGAGTGGCCAGAAATGGAGGCCATTTTCCATGGGGAAAACGAAGTCATTGGCCCAGGCTCTGGGTGTCAGATGACTGGTGGCATCTGGGGCTCTAAGGACTTGCAGGGTCCTAGTTGCTGGCAGCTTTCGTTCTGGAAGGATCCAGCAGAGTTTGTAGATTCCTGGCTTGGCACTGCCCTGCCTGCCAGGCCAAGTGGCCACAAATGAAGGCCATTTTCCATGGGAAAAACGAAGTCCTTTCCCCAGGGTCTCAGTAATATGTTCAAGGTGGCGTTTGAGGCTCTAAGTACTTCCAGGGCCCTAGTTGCTGCCAGCTTTTCTTTTGGAAAAATCCAGCAACGATTGCATCATTCTAGCTAGGCTCCCACTTTCTGCCAGGGTGAGTGGCTGCCAAGGGAGGCCATTTGCCATGGGAAAAAGAAGTCCTTTCCCCAGGGTCTGGGTGTCAGATGAAAGGTGGCCTTTGGGGTTCTGAGGACTTGTAGGGTAGTACTTACTGGCTAGAGTAGAGGAAATGGATTCTATTTGAATATCTGTCCCACAGGTCCTGGTTGTCCTTGATGGGCTGCAGCTGTGAGCATTGAAGAGAACTGGGATAAAAGGGGGCGGCGTAGCCATTCAGGGAGAGCCTTGAAGGAGCCCTGAACTGGGAAAGAACAGCATGCAGAAGAAAGCGTCTGTGCTGTGAAGATCTGCAGCCATAAGAACACACCGAGGAGGTATGGACTTTAGCAATCTGAGAACAGCATGATGGGACTCTAGAGAAATAGAACAACAACAAGTGGCAGCTTTCGATTTGGAGCAATCCAGCAAAGCTTGCAAATTTCTTGCTGGGCACCACCCTCTTGGTCAGGGCGAGTGGCCAGAAATGGAGGCCATTTTCCATGGGGAAAACGAAGTCATTGGCCCAGGCTCTGGGTGTCAGATGACTGGTGGCATCTGGGGCTCTAAGGACTTGCAGGGTCCTAGTTGCTGGCAGCTTTCGTTCTGGAAGGATCCAGCAGAGTTTGTAGATTCCTGGCTTGGCACTGCCCTGCCTGCCAGGCAGAGTGGCCACAAATGAAGGCCATTTTCCATGGGAAAAACGAAGTCCTTTCCCCAGGGTCTCAGTAATATGTTCAAGGTGGCGTTTGAGGCTCTAAGTACTTCCAGGGCCCTAGTTGCTGCCAGCTTTTCTTTTGGAAAAATCCAGCAACGATTGCATCATTCTAGCTAGGCTCCCACTTTCTGCCAGGGTGAGTGGCTGCCAAGGGAGGCCATTTGCCATGGGAAAAAGAAGTCCTTTCCCCAGGGTCTGGGTGTCAGATGAAAGGTGGCCTTTGGGGTTCTGAGGACTTGTAGGGTAGTACTTACTGGCTAGAGTAGAGGAAATGGATTCTATTGGAATATCTGTCTAGAGGCTTTGCCCCACAGGTCCTGGTTGTCCTTGATGGGCTGCAGCTGTGAGCATTGAAGAGAACTGGGATAAAAGGGGGCGGCGTAGCCATTCAGGGAGAGCCTTGAAGGAGCCCTGAACTGGGAAAGAACAGCATGCAGAAGAAAGCGTCTGTGCTGTGAAGATCTGCAGCCATAAGAACACACCGAGGAGGTATGGACTTTAGCAATCTGAGAACAGCATGATGGGACTCTAGAGAAATAGAACAACAACAAGTGGCAGCTTTCGATTTGGAGCAATCCAGCAAAGCTTGCAAATTTCTTGCTGGGCACCACCCTCTTGGTCAGGGCGAGTGGCCAGAAATGGAGGCCATTTTCCATGGGGAAAACGAAGTCATTGGCCCAGGCTCTGGGTGTCAGATGACTGGTGGCATCTGGGGCTCTAAGGACTTGCAGGGTCCTAGTTGCTGGCAGCTTTCGTTCTGGAAGGATCCAGCACAGTTTGTAGATTCCTGGCTTGGCACTGCCCTGCCTGCCAGGCCAAGTGGCCAGAAATGAAGGCCATTTTCCATGGGAAAAACGAAGTCCTTTCCCCAGGGTCTCAGTAATATGTTCAAGGTGGCGTTTGAGGCTCTAAGTACTTCCAGGGCCCTAGTTGCTGCCAGCTTTTCTTTTGGAAAAATCCAGCAACGATTGCATCATTCTAGCTAGGCTCCCACTTTCTGCCAGGGTGAGTGGCTGCCAAGGGAGGCCATTTGCCATGGGAAAAAGAAGTCCTTTCCCCAGGGTCTGGGTGTCAGATGAAAGGTGGCCTTTGGGGTTCTGAGGACTTGTAGGGTAGTACTTACTGGCTAGAGTAGAGGAAATGGATTCTATTTGAATATCTGTCCCACAGGTCCTGGTTGTCCTTGATGGGCTGCAGCTGTGAGCATTGAAGAGAACTGGGATAAAAGGGGGCGGCGTAGCCATTCAGGGAGAGCCTTGAAGGAGCCCTGAACTGGGAAAGAACAGCATGCAGAAGAAAGCGTCTGTGCTGTGAAGATCTGCAGCCATAAGAACACACCGAGGAGGTATGGACTTTAGCAATCTGAGAACAGCATGATGGGACTCTAGAGAAATAGAACAACAACAAGTGGCAGCTTTCGATTTGGAGCAATCCAGCAAAGCTTGCAAATTTCTTGCTGGGCACCACCCTCTTGGTCAGGGCGAGTGGCCAGAAATGGAGGCCATTTTCCATGGGGAAAACGAAGTCATTGGCCCAGGCTCTGGGTGTCAGATGACTGGTGGCATCTGGGGCTCTAAGGACTTGCAGGGTCCTAGTTGCTGGCAGCTTTCGTTCTGGAAGGATCCAGCACAGTTTGTAGATTCCTGGCTTGGCACTGCCCTGCCTGCCAGGCCAAGTGGCCAGAAATGAAGGCCATTTTCCATGGGAAAAACGAAGTCCTTTCCCCAGGGTCTCAGGAATATGTTCAAGGTGGCGTTTGAGGCTCTAAGTACTTCCAGGGCCCTAGTTGCTGCCAGCTTTTCTTTTGGAAAAATCCAGCAACGATTGCATCATTCTAGCTAGGCTCCCACTTTCTGCCAGGGTGAGTGGCTGCCAAGGGAGGCCATTTGCCATGGGAAAAAGAAGTCCTTTCCCCAGGGTCTGGGTGTCAGATGAAAGGTGGCCTTTGGGGTTCTGAGGACTTGTAGGGTAGTACTTACTGGCTAGAGTAGAGGAAATGGATTCTATTTGAATATCTGTCCCACAGGTCCTGGTTGTCCTTGATGGGCTGCAGCTGTGAGCATTGAAGAGAACTGGGATAAAAGGGGGCGGCGTAGCCATTCAGGGAGAGCCTTGAAGGAGCCCTGAACTGGGAAAGAACAGCATGCAGAAGAAAGCGTCTGTGCTGTGAAGATCTGCAGCCATAAGAACACACCGAGGAGGTATGGACTTTAGCAATCTGAGAACAGCATGATGGGACTCTAGAGAAATAGAACAACAACAAGTGGCAGCTTTAGATTTGGAGCAATCCAGCAAAGCTTGCAAATTTCTTGCTGGGCACCACCCTCTTGGTCAGGGCGAGTGGCCAGAAATGGAGGCCATTTTCCATGGGGAAAACGAAGTCATTGGCCCAGGCTCTGGGTGTCAGATGACTGGTGGCATCTGGGGCTGTAAGGACTTGCAGGGTCCTAGTTGCTGGCAGCTTTCGTTCTGGAAGGATCCAGCACAGTTTGTAGATTCCTGGCTTGGCACTGCCCTGCCTGCCAGGCCAAGTGGCCACAAATGAAGGCCATTTTCCATGGGAAAAACGAAGTCCTTTCCCCAGGGTCTCAGTAATATGTTCAAGGTGGCGTTTAAAGCTCTAAGTACTTCCAGGGCCCTAGTTGCTGGCAGCTTTTCTTTTGGAAAAATCCAGCAACGATTGCATCATTCTAGCTAGGCTCCCACTTTCTGCCAGGGTGAGTGGCTGCCAAGGGAGGCCATTTGCCATGGGAAAAAGAAGTCCTTTCCCCAGGGTCTGGGTGTCAGATGAAAGGTGGCCTTTGGGGTTCTGAGGACTTGTAGGGTAGTACTTACTGGCTAGAGTAGAGGAAATGGATTCTATTTGAATATCTGCCTAGAGGCTTTGCCCCACAGGTCCTGGTTGTCCTTGATGGGCTGCAGCTGTGAGCATTGAAGAGAACTGGGATAAAAGGGGGCGGCGTAGCCATTCAGGGAGAGCCTTGAAGGAGCCCTGAACTGGGAAAGAACAGCATGCAGAAGAAAGCGTCTGTGCTGTGAAGATCTGCAGCCATAAGAACACACCGAGGAGGTATGGACTTTAGCAATCTGAGAACAGCATGATGGGACTCTAGAGAAATAGAACAACAACAAGTGGCAGCTTTAGATTTGGAGCAATCCAGCAAAGCTTGCAAATTTCTTGCTGGGCACCACCCTCTTGGTCAGGGCGAGTGGCCAGAAATGGAGGCCATTTTCCATGGGGAAAACGAAGTCATTGGCCCAGGCTCTGGGTGTCAGATGACTGGTGGCATCTGGGGCTGTAAGGACTTGCAGGGTCCTAGTTGCTGGCAGCTTTCGTTCTGGAAGGATCCAGCACAGTTTGTAGATTCCTGGCTTGGCACTGCCCTGCCTGCCAGGCCAAGTGGCCAGAAATGAAGGCCATTTTCCATGGGAAAAACGAAGTCCTTTCCCCAGGGTCTCAGTAATATGTTCAAGGTGGCGTTTGAGGCTCTAAGTACTTCCAGGGCCCTAGTTGCTGCCAGCTTTTCTTTTGGAAAAATCCAGCAACGATTGCATCATTCTAGCTAGGCTCCCACTTTCTGCCAGGGTGAGTGGCTGCCAAGGGAGGCCATTTGCCATGGGAAAAAGAAGTCCTTTCCCCAGGGTCTGGGTGTCAGATGAAAGGTGGCCTTTGGGGTTCTGAGGACTTGTAGGGTAGTACTTACTGGCTAGAGTAGAGGAAATGGATTCTATTTGAATATCTGTCCCACAGGTCCTGGTTGTCCTTGATGGGCTGCAGCTGTGAGCATTGAAGAGAACTGGGATAAAAGGGGGCGGCGTAGCCATTCAGGGAGAGCCTTGAAGGAGCCCTGAACTGGGAAAGAACAGCATGCAGAAGAAAGCGTCTGTGCTGTGAAGATCTGCAGCCATAAGAACACACCGAGGAGGTATGGACTTTAGCAATCTGAGAACAGCATGATGGGACTCTAGAGAAATAGAACAACAACAAGTGGCAGCTTTAGATTTGGAGCAATCCAGCAAAGCTTGCAAATTTCTTGCTGGGCACCACCCTCTTGGTCAGGGCGAGTGGCCAGAAATGGAGGCCATTTTCCATGGGGAAAACGAAGTCATTGGCCCAGGCTCTGGGTGTCAGATGACTGGTGGCATCTGGGGCTGTAAGGACTTGCAGGGTCCTAGTTGCTGGCAGCTTTCGTTCTGGAAGGATCCAGCACAGTTTGTAGATTCCTGGCTTGGCACTGCCCTGCCTGCCAGGCCAAGTGGCCACAAATGAAGGCCATTTTCCATGGGAAAAACGAAGTCCTTTCCCCAGGGTCTCAGTAATATGTTCAAGGTGGCGTTTAAAGCTCTAAGTACTTCCAGGGCCCTAGTTGCTGGCAGCTTTTCTTTTGGAAAAATCCAGCAACGATTGCATCATTCTAGCTAGGCTCCCACTTTCTGCCAGGGTGAGTGGCTGCCAAGGGAGGCCATTTGCCATGGGAAAAAGAAGTCCTTTCCCCAGGGTCTGGGTGTCAGATGAAAGGTGGCCTTTGGGGTTCTGAGGACTTGTAGGGTAGTACTTACTGGCTAGAGTAGAGGAAATGGATTCTATTTGAATATCTGTCTAGAGGCTTTGCCCCACAGGTCCTGGTTGTCCTTGATGGGCTGCAGCTGTGAGCATTGAAGAGAACTGGGATAAAAGGGGGCGGCGTAGCCATTCAGGGAGAGCCTTGAAGGAGCCCTGAACTGGGAAAGAACAGCATGCAGAAGAAAGCGTCTGTGCTGTGAAGATCTGCAGCCATAAGAACACACCGAGGAGGTATGGACTTTAGCAATCTGAGAACAGCATGATGGGACTCTAGAGAAATAGAACAACAACAAGTGGCAGCTTTCGATTTGGAGCAATCCAGCAAAGCTTGCAAATTTCTTGCTGGGCACCACCCTCTTGGTCAGGGCGAGTGGCCAGAAATGGAGGCCATTTTCCATGGGGAAAACGAAGTCATTGGCCCAGGCTCTGGGTGTCAGATGACTGGTGGCATCTGGGGCTCTAAGGACTTGCAGGGTCCTAGTTGCTGGCAGCTTTCGTTCTGGAAGGATCCAGCACAGTTTGTAGATTCCTGGCTTGGCACTGCCCTGCCTGCCAGGCCAAGTGGCCACAAATGAAGGCCATTTTCCATGGGAAAAACGAAGTCCTTTCCCCAGGGTCTCAGTAATATGTTCAAGGTGGCGTTTGAGGCTCTAAGTACTTCCAGGGCCCTAGTTGCTGCCAGCTTTTCTTTTGGAAAAATCCAGCAACGATTGCATCATTCTAGCTAGGCTCCCACTTTCTGCCAGGGTGAGTGGCTGCCAAGGGAGGCCATTTGCCATGGGAAAAAGAAGTCCTTTCCCCAGGGTCTGGGTGTCAGATGAAAGGTGGCCTTTGGGGTTCTGAGGACTTGTAGGGTAGTACTTACTGGCTAGAGTAGAGGAAATGGATTCTATTTGAATATCTGTCCCACAGGTCCTGGTTGTCCTTGATGGGCTGCAGCTGTGAGCATTGAAGAGAACTGGGATAAAAGGGGGCGGCGTAGCCATTCAGGGAGAGCCTTGAAGGAGCCCTGAACTGGGAAAGAACAGCATGCAGAAGAAAGCGTCTGTGCTGTGAAGATCTGCAGCCATAAGAACACACCGAGGAGGTATGGACTTTAGCAATCTGAGAACAGCATGATGGGACTCTAGAGAAATAGAACAACAACAAGTGGCAGCTTTCGATTTGGAGCAATCCAGCAAAGCTTGCAAATTTCTTGCTGGGCACCACCCTCTTGGTCAGGGCGAGTGGCCAGAAATGGAGGCCATTTTCCATGGGGAAAACGAAGTCATTGGCCCAGGCTCTGGGTGTCAGATGACTGGTGGCATCTGGGGCTCTAAGGACTTGCAGGGTCCTAGTTGCTGGCAGCTTTCGTTCTGGAAGGATCCAGCACAGTTTGTAGATTCCTGGCTTGGCACTGCCCTGCCTGCCAGGCCAAGTGGCCACAAATGAAGGCCATTTTCCATGGGAAAAACGAAGTCCTTTCCCCAGGGTCTCAGTAATATGTTCAAGGTGGCGTTTGAGGCTCTAAGTACTTCCAGGGCCCTAGTTGCTGCCAGCTTTTCTTTTGGAAAAATCCAGCAACGATTGCATCATTCTAGCTAGGCTCCCACTTTCTGCCAGGGTGAGTGGCTGCCAAGGGAGGCCATTTGCCATGGGAAAAAGAAGTCCTTTCCCCAGGGTCTGGGTGTCAGATGAAAGGTGGCCTTTGGGGTTCTGAGGACTTGTAGGGTAGTACTTACTGGCTAGAGTAGAGGAAATGGATTCTATTTGAATATCTGTCCCACAGGTCCTGGTTGTCCTTGATGGGCTGCAGCTGTGAGCATTGAAGAGAACTGGGATAAAAGGGGGCGGCGTAGCCATTCAGGGAGAGCCTTGAAGGAGCCCTGAACTGGGAAAGAACAGCATGCAGAAGAAAGCGTCTGTGCTGTGAAGATCTGCAGCCATAAGAACACACCGAGGAGGTATGGACTTTAGCAATCTGAGAACAGCATGATGGGACTCTAGAGAAATAGAACAACAACAAGTGGCAGCTTTCGATTTGGAGCAATCCAGCAAAGCTTGCAAATTTCTTGCTGGGCACCACCCTCTTGGTCAGGGCGAGTGGCCAGAAATGGAGGCCATTTTCCATGGGGAAAACGAAGTCATTGGCCCAGGCTCTGGGTGTCAGATGACTGGTGGCATCTGGGGCTCTAAGGACTTGCAGGGTCCTAGTTGCTGGCAGCTTTCGTTCTGGAAGGATCCAGCACAGTTTGTAGATTCCTGGCTTGGCACTGCCCTGCCTGCCAGGCCAAGTGGCCAGAAATGAAGGCCATTTTCCATGGGAAAAACGAAGTCCTTTCCCCAGGGTCTCAGGAATATGTTCAAGGTGGCGTTTGAGGCTCTAAGTACTTCCAGGGCCCTAGTTGCTGCCAGCTTTTCTTTTGGAAAAATCCAGCAACGATTGCATCATTCTAGCTAGGCTCCCACTTTCTGCCAGGGTGAGTGGCTGCCAAGGGAGGCCATTTGCCATGGGAAAAAGAAGTCCTTTCCCCAGGGTCTGGGTGTCAGATGAAAGGTGGCCTTTGGGGTTCTGAGGACTTGTAGGGTAGTACTTACTGGCTAGAGTAGAGGAAATGGATTCTATTTGAATATCTGTCCCACAGGTCCTGGTTGTCCTTGATGGGCTGCAGCTGTGAGCATTGAAGAGAACTGGGATAAAAGGGGGCGGCGTAGCCATTCAGGGAGAGCCTTGAAGGAGCCCTGAACTGGGAAAGAACAGCATGCAGAAGAAAGCGTCTGTGCTGTGAAGATCTGCAGCCATAAGAACACACCGAGGAGGTATGGACTTTAGCAATCTGAGAACAGCATGATGGGACTCTAGAGAAATAGAACAACAACAAGTGGCAGCTTTCGATTTGGAGCAATCCAGCAAAGCTTGCAAATTTCTTGCTGGGCACCACCCTCTTGGTCAGGGCGAGTGGCCAGAAATGGAGGCCATTTTCCATGGGGAAAACGAAGTCATTGGCCCAGGCTCTGGGTGTCAGATGACTGGTGGCATCTGGGGCTCTAAGGACTTGCAGGGTCCTAGTTGCTGGCAGCTTTCGTTCTGGAAGGATCCAGCAGAGTTTGTAGATTCCTGGCTTGGCACTGCCCTGCCTGCCAGGCCAAGTGGCCACAAATGAAGGCCATTTTCCATGGGAAAAACGAAGTCCTTTCCCCAGGGTCTCAGTAATATGTTCAAGGTGGCGTTTGAGGCTCTAAGTACTTCCAGGGCCCTAGTTGCTGCCAGCTTTTCTTTTGGAAAAATCCAGCAACGATTGCATCATTCTAGCTAGGCTCCCACTTTCTGCCAGGGTGAGTGGCTGCCAAGGGAGGCCATTTGCCATGGGAAAAAGAAGTCCTTTCCCCAGGGTCTGGGTGTCAGATGAAAGGTGGCCTTTGGGGTTCTGAGGACTTGTAGGGTAGTACTTACTGGCTAGAGTAGAGGAAATGGATTCTATTTGAATATCTGTCCCACAGGTCCTGGTTGTCCTTGATGGGCTGCAGCTGTGAGCATTGAAGAGAACTGGGATAAAAGGGGGCGGCTTAGCCATTCAGGGAGAGCCTTGAAGGAGCCCTGAACTGGGAAAGAACAGCATGCAGAAGAAAGCGTCTGTGCTGTGAAGATCTGCAGCCATAAGAACACACCGAGGAGGTATGGACTTTAGCAATCTGAGAACAGCATGATGGGACTCTAGAGAAATAGAACAACAACAAGTGGCAGCTTTCGATTTGGAGCAATCCAGCAAAGCTTGCAAATTTCTTGCTGGGCACCACCCTCTTGGTCAGGGCGAGTGGCCAGAAATGGAGGCCATTTTCCATGGGGAAAACGAAGTCATTGGCCCAGGCTCTGGGTGTCAGATGACTGGTGGCATCTGGGGCTCTAAGGACTTGCAGGGTCCTAGTTGCTGGCAGCTTTCGTTCTGGAAGGATCCAGCACAGTTTGTAGATTCCTGGCTTGGCACTGCCCTGCCTGCCAGGCCAAGTGGCCAGAAATGAAGGCCATTTTCCATGGGAAAAACGAAGTCCTTTCCCCAGGGTCTCAGGAATATGTTCAAGGTGGCGTTTGAGGCTCTAAGTACTTCCAGGGCCCTAGTTGCTGCCAGCTTTTCTTTTGGAAAAATCCAGCAACGATTGCATCATTCTAGCTAGGCTCCCACTTTCTGCCAGGGTGAGTGGCTGCCAAGGGAGGCCATTTGCCATGGGAAAAAGAAGTCCTTTCCCCAGGGTCTGGGTGTCAGATGAAAGGTGGCCTTTGGGGTTCTGAGGACTTGTAGGGTAGTACTTACTGGCTAGAGTAGAGGAAATGGATTCTATTTGAATATCTGTCCCACAGGTCCTGGTTGTCCTTGATGGGCTGCAGCTGTGAGCATTGAAGAGAACTGGGATAAAAGGGGGCGGCGTAGCCATTCAGGGAGAGCCTTGAAGGAGCCCTGAACTGGGAAAGAACAGCATGCAGAAGAAAGCGTCTGTGCTGTGAAGATCTGCAGCCATAAGAACACACCGAGGAGGTATGGACTTTAGCAATCTGAGAACAGCATGATGGGACTCTAGAGAAATAGAACAACAACAAGTGGCAGCTTTCGATTTGGAGCAATCCAGCAAAGCTTGCAAATTTCTTGCTGGGCACCACCCTCTTGGTCAGGGCGAGTGGCCAGAAATGGAGGCCATTTTCCATGGGGAAAACGAAGTCATTGGCCCAGGCTCTGGGTGTCAGATGACTGGTGGCATCTGGGGCTCTAAGGACTTGCAGGGTCCTAGTTGCTGGCAGCTTTCGTTCTGGAAGGATCCAGCAGAGTTTGTAGATTCCTGGCTTGGCACTGCCCTGCCTGCCAGGCCAAGTGGCCACAAATGAAGGCCATTTTCCATGGGAAAAACGAAGTCCTTTCCCCAGGGTCTCAGTAATATGTTCAAGGTGGCGTTTGAGGCTCTAAGTACTTCCAGGGCCCTAGTTGCTGCCAGCTTTTCTTTTGGAAAAATCCAGCAACGATTGCATCATTCTAGCTAGGCTCCCACTTTCTGCCAGGGTGAGTGGCTGCCAAGGGAGGCCATTTGCCATGGGAAAAAGAAGTCCTTTCCCCAGGGTCTGGGTGTCAGATGAAAGGTGGCCTTTGGGGTTCTGAGGACTTGTAGGGTAGTACTTACTGGCTAGAGTAGAGGAAATGGATTCTATTTGAATATCTGTCCCACAGGTCCTGGTTGTCCTTGATGGGCTGCAGCTGTGAGCATTGAAGAGAACTGGGATAAAAGGGGGCGGCTTAGCCATTCAGGGAGAGCCTTGAAGGAGCCCTGAACTGGGAAAGAACAGCATGCAGAAGAAAGCGTCTGTGCTGTGAAGATCTGCAGCCATAAGAACACACCGAGGAGGTATGGACTTTAGCAATCTGAGAACAGCATGATGGGACTCTAGAGAAATAGAACAACAACAAGTGGCAGCTTTCGATTTGGAGCAATCCAGCAAAGCTTGCAAATTTCTTGCTGGGCACCACCCTCTTGGTCAGGGCGAGTGGCCAGAAATGGAGGCCATTTTCCATGGGGAAAACGAAGTCATTGGCCCAGGCTCTGGGTGTCAGATGACTGGTGGCTTCTGGGGCTCTAAGGACTTGCAGGGTCCTAGTTGCTGGCAGCTTTCGTTCTGGAAGGATCCAGCACAGTTTGTAGATTCCTGGCTTGGCACTGCCCTGCCTGCCAGGCCAAGTGGCCACAAATGAAGGCCATTTTCCATGGGAAAAACGAAGTCCTTTCCCCAGGGTCTCAGTAATATGTTCAAGGTGGCGTTTGAGGCTCTAAGTACTTCCAGGGCCCTAGTTGCTGCCAGCTTTTCTTTTGGAAAAATCCAGCAACGATTGCATCATTCTAGCTAGGCTCCCACTTTCTGCCAGGGTGAGTGGCTGCCAAGGGAGGCCATTTGCCATGGGAAAAAGAAGTCCTTTCCCCAGGGTCTGGGTGTCAGATGAAAGGTGGCCTTTGGGGTTCTGAGGACTTGTAGGGTAGTACTTACTGGCTAGAGTAGAGGAAATGGATTCTATTTGAATATCTGTCCCACAGGTCCTGGTTGTCCTTGATGGGCTGCAGCTGTGAGCATTGAAGAGAACTGGGATAAAAGGGGGCGGCGTAGCCATTCAGGGAGAGCCTTGAAGGAGCCCTGAACTGGGAAAGAACAGCATGCAGAAGAAAGCGTCTGTGCTGTGAAGATCTGCAGCCATAAGAACACACCGAGGAGGTATGGACTTTAGCAATCTGAGAACAGCATGATGGGACTCTAGAGAAATAGAACAACAACAAGTGGCAGCTTTCGATTTGGAGCAATCCAGCAAAGCTTGCAAATTTCTTGCTGGGCACCACCCTCTTGGTCAGGGCGAGTGGCCAGAAATGGAGGCCATTTTCCATGGGGAAAACGAAGTCATTGGCCCAGGCTCTGGGTGTCAGATGACTGGTGGCATCTGGGGCTCTAAGGACTTGCAGGGTCCTAGTTGCTGGCAGCTTTCGTTCTGGAAGGATCCAGCAGAGTTTGTAGATTCCTGGCTTGGCACTGCCCTGCCTGCCAGGCCAAGTGGCCACAAATGAAGGCCATTTTCCATGGGAAAAACGAAGTCCTTTCCCCAGGGTCTCAGTAATATGTTCAAGGTGGCGTTTGAGGCTCTAAGTACTTCCAGGGCCCTAGTTGCTGCCAGCTTTTCTTTTGGAAAAATCCAGCAACGATTGCATCATTTTTGCTAGGCTCCCACTTTCTGCCAGGGTGAGTGGCTGCCAAGGGAGGCCATTTGCCATGGGAAAAAGAAGTCCTTTCCCCAGGGTCTGGGTGTCAGATGAAAGGTGGCCTTTGGGGTTCTGAGGACTTGTAGGGTAGTACTTACTGGCTAGAGTAGAGGAAATGGATTCTATTTGAATATCTGTCTAGAGGCTTTGCCCCACAGGTCCTGGTTGTCCTTGATGGGCTGCAGCTGTGAGCATTGAAGAGAACTGGGATAAAAGGGGGCGGCGTAGCCATTCAGGGAGAGCCTTGAAGGAGCCCTGAACTGGGAAAGAACAGCATGCAGAAGAAAGCGTCTGTGCTGTGAAGATCTGCAGCCATAAGAACACACCGAGGAGGTATGGACTTTAGCAATCTGAGAACAGCATGATGGGACTCTAGAGAAATAGAACAACAACAAGTGGCAGCTTTCGATTTGGAGCAATCCAGCAAAGCTTGCAAATTTCTTGCTGGGCACCACCCTCTTGGTCAGGGCGAGTGGCCAGAAATGGAGGCCATTTTCCATGGGGAAAACGAAGTCATTGGCCCAGGCTCTGGGTGTCAGATGACTGGTGGCATCTGGGGCTCTAAGGACTTGCAGGGTCCTAGTTGCTGGCAGCTTTCGTTCTGGAAGGATCCAGCACAGTTTGTAGATTCCTGGCTTGGCACTGCCCTGCCTGCCAGGCCAAGTGGCCAGAAATGAAGGCCATTTTCCATGGGAAAAACGAAGTCCTTTCCCCAGGGTCTCAGTAATATGTTCAAGGTGGCGTTTGAGGCTCTAAGTACTTCCAGGGCCCTAGTTGCTGCCAGCTTTTCTTTTGGAAAAATCCAGCAACGATTGCATCATTTTTGCTAGGCTCCCACTTTCTGCCAGGGTGAGTGGCTGCCAAGGGAGGCCATTTGCCATGGGAAAAAGAAGTCCTTTCCCCAGGGTCTGGGTGTCAGATGAAAGGTGGCCTTTGGGGTTCTGAGGACTTGTAGGGTAGTACTTACTGGCTAGAGTAGAGGAAATGGATTCTATTTGAATATCTGTCTAGAGGCTTTGCCCCACAGGTCCTGGTTGTCCTTGATGGGCTGCAGCTGTGAGCATTGAAGAGAACTGGGATAAAAGGGGGCGGCGTAGCCATTCAGGGAGAGCCTTGAAGGAGCCCTGAACTGGGAAAGAACAGCATGCAGAAGAAAGCGTCTGTGCTGTGAAGATCTGCAGGCCATAAGAACACACCGAGGAGGTATGGACTTTAGCAATCTGAGAACAGCATGATGGGACTCTAGAGAAATAGAACAACAACAAGTGGCAGCTTTCGATTTGGAGCAATCCAGCAAAGCTTGCAAATTTCTTGCTGGGCACCACCCTCTTGGTCAGGGCGAGTGGCCAGAAATGGAGGCCATTTTCCATGGGGAAAACGAAGTCATTGGCCCAGGCTCTGGGTGTCAGATGACTGGTGGCATCTGGGGCTCTAAGGACTTGCAGGGTCCTAGTTGCTGGCAGCTTTCGTTCTGGAAGGATCCAGCACAGTTTGTAGATTCCTGGCTTGGCACTGCCCTGCCTGCCAGGCCAAGTGGCCACAAATGAAGGCCATTTTCCATGGGAAAAACGAAGTCCTTTCCCCAGGGTCTCAGTAATATGTTCAAGGTGGCGTTTGAGGCTCTAAGTACTTCCAGGGCCCTAGTTGCTGCCAGCTTTTCTTTTGGAAAAATCCAGCAACGATTGCATCATTCTAGCTAGGCTCCCACTTTCTGCCAGGGTGAGTGGCTGCCAAGGGAGGCCATTTGCCATGGGAAAAAGAAGTCCTTTCCCCAGGGTCTGGGTGTCAGATGAAAGGTGGCCTTTGGGGTTCTGAGGACTTGTAGGGTAGTACTTACTGGCTAGAGTAGAGGAAATGGATTCTATTTGAATATCTGTCCCACAGGTCCTGGTTGTCCTTGATGGGCTGCAGCTGTGAGCATTGAAGAGAACTGGGATAAAAGGGGGCGGCGTAGCCATTCAGGGAGAGCCTTGAAGGAGCCCTGAACTGGGAAAGAACAGCATGCAGAAGAAAGCGTCTGTGCTGTGAAGATCTGCAGCCATAAGAACACACCGAGGAGGTATGGACTTTAGCAATCTGAGAACAGCATGATGGGACTCTAGAGAAATAGAACAACAACAAGTGGCAGCTTTCGATTTGGAGCAATCCAGCAAAGCTTGCAAATTTCTTGCTGGGCACCACCCTCTTGGTCAGGGCGAGTGGCCAGAAATGGAGGCCATTTTCCATGGGGAAAACGAAGTCATTGGCCCAGGCTCTGGGTGTCAGATGACTGGTGGCATCTGGGGCTCTAAGGACTTGCAGGGTCCTAGTTGCTGGCAGCTTTCGTTCTGGAAGGATCCAGCACAGTTTGTAGATTCCTGGCTTGGCACTGCCCTGCCTGCCAGGCCAAGTGGCCACAAATGAAGGCCATTTTCCATGGGAAAAACGAAGTCCTTTCCCCAGGGTCTCAGTAATATGTTCAAGGTGGCGTTTGAGGCTCTAAGTACTTCCAGGGCCCTAGTTGCTGCCAGCTTTTCTTTTGGAAAAATCCAGCAACGATTGCATCATTCTAGCTAGGCTCCCACTTTCTGCCAGGGTGAGTGGCTGCCAAGGGAGGCCATTTGCCATGGGAAAAAGAAGTCCTTTCCCCAGGGTCTGGGTGTCAGATGAAAGGTGGCCTTTGGGGTTCTGAGGACTTGTAGGGTAGTACTTACTGGCTAGAGTAGAGGAAATGGATTCTATTTGAATATCTGTCCCACAGGTCCTGGTTGTCCTTGATGGGCTGCAGCTGTGAGCATTGAAGAGAACTGGGATAAAAGGGGGCGGCGTAGCCATTCAGGGAGAGCCTTGAAGGAGCCCTGAACTGGGAAAGAACAGCATGCAGAAGAAAGCGTCTGTGCTGTGAAGATCTGCAGCCATAAGAACACACCGAGGAGGTATGGACTTTAGCAATCTGAGAACAGCATGATGGGACTCTAGAGAAATAGAACAACAACAAGTGGCAGCTTTCGATTTGGAGCAATCCAGCAAAGCTTGCAAATTTCTTGCTGGGCACCACCCTCTTGGTCAGGGCGAGTGGCCAGAAATGGAGGCCATTTTCCATGGGGAAAACGAAGTCATTGGCCCAGGCTCTGGGTGTCAGATGACTGGTGGCATCTGGGGCTCTAAGGACTTGCAGGGTCCTAGTTGCTGGCAGCTTTCGTTCTGGAAGGATCCAGCAGAGTTTGTAGATTCCTGGCTTGGCACTGCCCTGCCTGCCAGGCCAAGTGGCCAGAAATGAAGGCCATTTTCCATGGGAAAAACGAAGTCCTTTCCCCAGGGTCTCAGTAATATGTTCAAGGTGGCGTTTGAGGCTCTAAGTACTTCCAGGGCCCTAGTTGCTGCCAGCTTTTCTTTTGGAAAAATCCAGCAACGATTGCATCATTTTTGCTAGGCTCCCACTTTCTGCCAGGGTGAGTGGCTGCCAAGGGAGGCCATTTGCCATGGGAAAAAGAAGTCCTTTCCCCAGGGTCTGGGTGTCAGATGAAAGGTGGCCTTTGGGGTTCTGAGGACTTGTAGGGTAGTACTTACTGGCTAGAGTAGAGGAAATGGATTCTATTTGAATATCTGTCTAGAGGCTTTGCCCCACAGGTCCTGGTTGTCCTTGATGGGCTGCAGCTGTGAGCATTGAAGAGAACTGGGATAAAAGGGGGCGGCGTAGCCATTCAGGGAGAGCCTTGAAGGAGCCCTGAACTGGGAAAGAACAGCATGCAGAAGAAAGCGTCTGTGCTGTGAAGATCTGCAGCCATAAGAACACACCGAGGAGGTATGGACTTTAGCAATCTGAGAACAGCATGATGGGACTCTAGAGAAATAGAACAACAACAAGTGGCAGCTTTCGATTTGGAGCAATCCAGCAAAGCTTGCAAATTTCTTGCTGGGCACCACCCTCTTGGTCAGGGCGAGTGGCCAGAAATGGAGGCCATTTTCCATGGGGAAAACGAAGTCATTGGCCCAGGCTCTGGGTGTCAGATGACTGGTGGCATCTGGGGCTCTAAGGACTTGCAGGGTCCTAGTTGCTGGCAGCTTTCGTTCTGGAAGGATCCAGCACAGTTTGTAGATTCCTGGCTTGGCACTGCCCTGCCTGCCAGGCCAAGTGGCCAGAAATGAAGGCCATTTTCCATGGGAAAAACGAAGTCCTTTCCCCAGGGTCTCAGTAATATGTTCAAGGTGGCGTTTGAGGCTCTAAGTACTTCCAGGGCCCTAGTTGCTGCCAGCTTTTCTTTTGGAAAAATCCAGCAACGATTGCATCATTTTTGCTAGGCTCCCACTTTCTGCCAGGGTGAGTGGCTGCCAAGGGAGGCCATTTGCCATGGGAAAAAGAAGTCCTTTCCCCAGGGTCTGGGTGTCAGATGAAAGGTGGCCTTTGGGGTTCTGAGGACTTGTAGGGTAGTACTTACTGGCTAGAGTAGAGGAAATGGATTCTATTTGAATATCTGTCTAGAGGCTTTGCCCCACAGGTCCTGGTTGTCCTTGATGGGCTGCAGCTGTGAGCATTGAAGAGAACTGGGATAAAAGGGGGCGGCGTAGCCATTCAGGGAGAGCCTTGAAGGAGCCCTGAACTGGGAAAGAACAGCATGCAGAAGAAAGCGTCTGTGCTGTGAAGATCTGCAGGCCATAAGAACACACCGAGGAGGTATGGACTTTAGCAATCTGAGAACAGCATGATGGGACTCTAGAGAAATAGAACAACAACAAGTGGCAGCTTTCGATTTGGAGCAATCCAGCAAAGCTTGCAAATTTCTTGCTGGGCACCACCCTCTTGGTCAGGGCGAGTGGCCAGAAATGGAGGCCATTTTCCATGGGGAAAACGAAGTCATTGGCCCAGGCTCTGGGTGTCAGATGACTGGTGGCATCTGGGGCTCTAAGGACTTGCAGGGTCCTAGTTGCTGGCAGCTTTCATTCTGGAAGGATCCAGCACAGTTTGTAGATTCCTGGCTTGGCACTGCCCTGCCTGCCAGGCCAAGTGGCCACAAATGAAGGCCATTTTCCATGGGAAAAACGAAGTCCTTTCCCCAGGGTCTCAGTAATATGTTCAAGGTGGCGTTTGAGGCTCTAAGTACTTCCAGGGCCCTAGTTGCTGCCAGCTTTTCTTTTGGAAAAATCCAGCAACGATTGCATCATTCTAGCTAGGCTCCCACTTTCTGCCAGGGTGAGTGGCTGCCAAGGGAGGCCATTTGCCATGGGAAAAAGAAGTCCTTTCCCCAGGGTCTGGGTGTCAGATGAAAGGTGGCCTTTGGGGTTCTGAGGACTTGTAGGGTAGTACTTACTGGCTAGAGTAGAGGAAATGGATTCTATTTGAATATCTGTCCCACAGGTCCTGGTTGTCCTTGATGGGCTGCAGCTGTGAGCATTGAAGAGAACTGGGATAAAAGGGGGCGGCGTAGCCATTCAGGGAGAGCCTTGAAGGAGCCCTGAACTGGGAAAGAACAGCATGCAGAAGAAAGCGTCTGTGCTGTGAAGATCTGCAGGCCATAAGAACACACCGAGGAGGTATGGACTTTAGCAATCTGAGAACAGCATGATGGGACTCTAGAGAAATAGAACAACAACAAGTGGCAGCTTTCGATTTGGAGCAATCCAGCAAAGCTTGCAAATTTCTTGCTGGGCACCACCCTCTTGGTCAGGGCGAGTGGCCAGAAATGGAGGCCATTTTCCATGGGGAAAACGAAGTCATTGGCCCAGGCTCTGGGTGTCAGATGACTGGTGGCATCTGGGGCTCTAAGGACTTGCAGGGTCCTAGTTGCTGGCAGCTTTCGTTCTGGAAGGATCCAGCACAGTTTGTAGATTCCTGGCTTGGCACTGCCCTGCCTGCCAGGCCAAGTGGCCACAAATGAAGGCCATTTTCCATGGGAAAAACGAAGTCCTTTCCCCAGGGTCTCAGTAATATGTTCAAGGTGGCGTTTGAGGCTCTAAGTACTTCCAGGGCCCTAGTTGCTGCCAGCTTTTCTTTTGGAAAAATCCAGCAACGATTGCATCATTCTAGCTAGGCTCCCACTTTCTGCCAGGGTGAGTGGCTGCCAAGGGAGGCCATTTGCCATGGGAAAAAGAAGTCCTTTCCCCAGGGTCTGGGTGTCAGATGAAAGGTGGCCTTTGGGGTTCTGAGGACTTGTAGGGTAGTACTTACTGGCTAGAGTAGAGGAAATGGATTCTATTTGAATATCTGTCCCACAGGTCCTGGTTGTCCTTGATGGGCTGCAGCTGTGAGCATTGAAGAGAACTGGGATAAAAGGGGGCGGCGTAGCCATTCAGGGAGAGCCTTGAAGGAGCCCTGAACTGGGAAAGAACAGCATGCAGAAGAAAGCGTCTGTGCTGTGAAGATCTGCAGCCATAAGAACACACCGAGGAGGTATGGACTTTAGCAATCTGAGAACAGCATGATGGGACTCTAGAGAAATAGAACAACAACAAGTGGCAGCTTTCGATTTGGAGCAATCCAGCAAAGCTTGCAAATTTCTTGCTGGGCACCACCCTCTTGGTCAGGGCGAGTGGCCAGAAATGGAGGCCATTTTCCATGGGGAAAACGAAGTCATTGGCCCAGGCTCTGGGTGTCAGATGACTGGTGGCATCTGGGGCTCTAAGGACTTGCAGGGTCCTAGTTGCTGGCAGCTTTCGTTCTGGAAGGATCCAGCAGAGTTTGTAGATTCCTGGCTTGGCACTGCCCTGCCTGCCAGGCCAAGTGGCCAGAAATGAAGGCCATTTTCCATGGGAAAAACGAAGTCCTTTCCCCAGGGTCTCAGTAATATGTTCAAGGTGGCGTTTGAGGCTCTAAGTACTTCCAGGGCCCTAGTTGCTGCCAGCTTTTCTTTTGGAAAAATCCAGCAACGATTGCATCATTTTTGCTAGGCTCCCACTTTCTGCCAGGGTGAGTGGCTGCCAAGGGAGGCCATTTGCCATGGGAAAAAGAAGTCCTTTCCCCAGGGTCTGGGTGTCAGATGAAAGGTGGCCTTTGGGGTTCTGAGGACTTGTAGGGTAGTACTTACTGGCTAGAGTAGAGGAAATGGATTCTATTTGAATATCTGTCTAGAGGCTTTGCCCCACAGGTCCTGGTTGTCCTTGATGGGCTGCAGCTGTGAGCATTGAAGAGAACTGGGATAAAAGGGGGCGGCGTAGCCATTCAGGGAGAGCCTTGAAGGAGCCCTGAACTGGGAAAGAACAGCATGCAGAAGAAAGCGTCTGTGCTGTGAAGATCTGCAGCCATAAGAACACACCGAGGAGGTATGGACTTTAGCAATCTGAGAACAGCATGATGGGACTCTAGAGAAATAGAACAACAACAAGTGGCAGCTTTCGATTTGGAGCAATCCAGCAAAGCTTGCAAATTTCTTGCTGGGCACCACCCTCTTGGTCAGGGCGAGTGGCCAGAAATGGAGGCCATTTTCCATGGGGAAAACGAAGTCATTGGCCCAGGCTCTGGGTGTCAGATGACTGGTGGCATCTGGGGCTCTAAGGACTTGCAGGGTCCTAGTTGCTGGCAGCTTTCGTTCTGGAAGGATCCAGCACAGTTTGTAGATTCCTGGCTTGGCACTGCCCTGCCTGCCAGGCCAAGTGGCCAGAAATGAAGGCCATTTTCCATGGGAAAAACGAAGTCCTTTCCCCAGGGTCTCAGTAATATGTTCAAGGTGGCGTTTGAGGCTCTAAGTACTTCCAGGGCCCTAGTTGCTGCCAGCTTTTCTTTTGGAAAAATCCAGCAACGATTGCATCATTTTTGCTAGGCTCCCACTTTCTGCCAGGGTGAGTGGCTGCCAAGGGAGGCCATTTGCCATGGGAAAAAGAAGTCCTTTCCCCAGGGTCTGGGTGTCAGATGAAAGGTGGCCTTTGGGGTTCTGAGGACTTGTAGGGTAGTACTTACTGGCTAGAGTAGAGGAAATGGATTCTATTTGAATATCTGTCTAGAGGCTTTGCCCCACAGGTCCTGGTTGTCCTTGATGGGCTGCAGCTGTGAGCATTGAAGAGAACTGGGATAAAAGGGGGCGGCGTAGCCATTCAGGGAGAGCCTTGAAGGAGCCCTGAACTGGGAAAGAACAGCATGCAGAAGAAAGCGTCTGTGCTGTGAAGATCTGCAGGCCATAAGAACACACCGAGGAGGTATGGACTTTAGCAATCTGAGAACAGCATGATGGGACTCTAGAGAAATAGAACAACAACAAGTGGCAGCTTTCGATTTGGAGCAATCCAGCAAAGCTTGCAAATTTCTTGCTGGGCACCACCCTCTTGGTCAGGGCGAGTGGCCAGAAATGGAGGCCATTTTCCATGGGGAAAACGAAGTCATTGGCCCAGGCTCTGGGTGTCAGATGACTGGTGGCATCTGGGGCTCTAAGGACTTGCAGGGTCCTAGTTGCTGGCAGCTTTCATTCTGGAAGGATCCAGCACAGTTTGTAGATTCCTGGCTTGGCACTGCCCTGCCTGCCAGGCCAAGTGGCCACAAATGAAGGCCATTTTCCATGGGAAAAACGAAGTCCTTTCCCCAGGGTCTCAGTAATATGTTCAAGGTGGCGTTTGAGGCTCTAAGTACTTCCAGGGCCCTAGTTGCTGCCAGCTTTTCTTTTGGAAAAATCCAGCAACGATTGCATCATTCTAGCTAGGCTCCCACTTTCTGCCAGGGTGAGTGGCTGCCAAGGGAGGCCATTTGCCATGGGAAAAAGAAGTCCTTTCCCCAGGGTCTGGGTGTCAGATGAAAGGTGGCCTTTGGGGTTCTGAGGACTTGTAGGGTAGTACTTACTGGCTAGAGTAGAGGAAATGGATTCTATTTGAATATCTGTCCCACAGGTCCTGGTTGTCCTTGATGGGCTGCAGCTGTGAGCATTGAAGAGAACTGGGATAAAAGGGGGCGGCGTAGCCATTCAGGGAGAGCCTTGAAGGAGCCCTGAACTGGGAAAGAACAGCATGCAGAAGAAAGCGTCTGTGCTGTGAAGATCTGCAGCCATAAGAACACACCGAGGAGGTATGGACTTTAGCAATCTGAGAACAGCATGATGGGACTCTAGAGAAATAGAACAACAACAAGTGGCAGCTTTAGATTTGGAGCAATCCAGCAAAGCTTGCAAATTTCTTGCTGGGCACCACCCTCTTGGTCAGGGCGAGTGGCCAGAAATGGAGGCCATTTTCCATGGGGAAAACGAAGTCATTGGCCCAGGCTCTGGGTGTCAGATGACTGGTGGCATCTGGGGCTCTAAGGACTTGCAGGGTCCTAGTTGCTGGCAGCTTTCGTTTTGGAAGGATCCAGCACAGTTTGTAGATTCCTGGCTTGGCACTGCCCTGCCTGCCAGGCCAAGTGGCCACAAATGAAGGCCATTTTCCATGGGAAAAACGAAGTCCTTTCCCCAGGGTCTCAGTAATATGTTCAAGGTGGCGTTTGAGGCTCTAAGTACTTCCAGGGCCCTAGTTGCTGCCAGCTTTTCTTTTGGAAAAATCCAGCAACGATTGCATCATTCTAGCTAGGCTCCCACTTTCTGCCAGGGTGAGTGGCTGCCAAGGGAGGCCATTTGCCATGGGAAAAAGAAGTCCTTTCCCCAGGGTCTGGGTGTCAGATGAAAGGTGGCCTTTGGGGTTCTGAGGACTTGTAGGGTAGTACTTACTGGCTAGAGTAGAGGAAATGGATTCTATTTGAATATCTGTCCCACAGGTCCTGGTTGTCCTTGATGGGCTGCAGCTGTGAGCATTGAAGAGAACTGGGATAAAAGGGGGCGGCGTAGCCATTCAGGGAGAGCCTTGAAGGAGCCCTGAACTGGGAAAGAACAGCATGCAGAAGAAAGCGTCTGTGCTGTGAAGATCTGCAGGCCATAAGAACACACCGAGGAGGTATGGACTTTAGCAATCTGAGAACAGCATGATGGGACTCTAGAGAAATAGAACAACAACAAGTGGCAGCTTTCGATTTGGAGCAATCCAGCAAAGCTTGCAAATTTCTTGCTGGGCACCACCCTCTTGGTCAGGGCGAGTGGCCAGAAATGGAGGCCATTTTCCATGGGGAAAACGAAGTCATTGGCCCAGGCTCTGGGTGTCAGATGACTGGTGGCATCTGGGGCTCTAAGGACTTGCAGGGTCCTAGTTGCTGGCAGCTTTCGTTCTGGAAGGATCCAGCACAGTTTGTAGATTCCTGGCTTGGCACTGCCCTGCCTGCCAGGCCAAGTGGCCACAAATGAAGGCCATTTTCCATGGGAAAAACGAAGTCCTTTCCCCAGGGTCTCAGTAATATGTTCAAGGTGGCGTTTGAGGCTCTAAGTACTTCCAGGGCCCTAGTTGCTGCCAGCTTTTCTTTTGGAAAAATCCAGCAACGATTGCATCATTCTAGCTAGGCTCCCACTTTCTGCCAGGGTGAGTGGCTGCCAAGGGAGGCCATTTGCCATGGGAAAAAGAAGTCCTTTCCCCAGGGTCTGGGTGTCAGATGAAAGGTGGCCTTTGGGGTTCTGAGGACTTGTAGGGTAGTACTTACTGGCTAGAGTAGAGGAAATGGATTCTATTTGAATATCTGTCCCACAGGTCCTGGTTGTCCTTGATGGGCTGCAGCTGTGAGCATTGAAGAGAACTGGGATAAAAGGGGGCGGCGTAGCCATTCAGGGAGAGCCTTGAAGGAGCCCTGAACTGGGAAAGAACAGCATGCAGAAGAAAGCGTCTGTGCTGTGAAGATCTGCAGCCATAAGAACACACCGAGGAGGTATGGACTTTAGCAATCTGAGAACAGCATGATGGGACTCTAGAGAAATAGAACAACAACAAGTGGCAGCTTTCGATTTGGAGCAATCCAGCAAAGCTTGCAAATTTCTTGCTGGGCACCACCCTCTTGGTCAGGGCGAGTGGCCAGAAATGGAGGCCATTTTCCATGGGGAAAACGAAGTCATTGGCCCAGGCTCTGGGTGTCAGATGACTGGTGGCATCTGGGGCTCTAAGGACTTGCAGGGTCCTAGTTGCTGGCAGCTTTCGTTCTGGAAGGATCCAGCAGAGTTTGTAGATTCCTGGCTTGGCACTGCCCTGCCTGCCAGGCCAAGTGGCCAGAAATGAAGGCCATTTTCCATGGGAAAAACGAAGTCCTTTCCCCAGGGTCTCAGTAATATGTTCAAGGTGGCGTTTGAGGCTCTAAGTACTTCCAGGGCCCTAGTTGCTGCCAGCTTTTCTTTTGGAAAAATCCAGCAACGATTGCATCATTTTTGCTAGGCTCCCACTTTCTGCCAGGGTGAGTGGCTGCCAAGGGAGGCCATTTGCCATGGGAAAAAGAAGTCCTTTCCCCAGGGTCTGGGTGTCAGATGAAAGGTGGCCTTTGGGGTTCTGAGGACTTGTAGGGTAGTACTTACTGGCTAGAGTAGAGGAAATGGATTCTATTTGAATATCTGTCTAGAGGCTTTGCCCCACAGGTCCTGGTTGTCCTTGATGGGCTGCAGCTGTGAGCATTGAAGAGAACTGGGATAAAAGGGGGCGGCGTAGCCATTCAGGGAGAGCCTTGAAGGAGCCCTGAACTGGGAAAGAACAGCATGCAGAAGAAAGCGTCTGTGCTGTGAAGATCTGCAGCCATAAGAACACACCGAGGAGGTATGGACTTTAGCAATCTGAGAACAGCATGATGGGACTCTAGAGAAATAGAACAACAACAAGTGGCAGCTTTCGATTTGGAGCAATCCAGCAAAGCTTGCAAATTTCTTGCTGGGCACCACCCTCTTGGTCAGGGCGAGTGGCCAGAAATGGAGGCCATTTTCCATGGGGAAAACGAAGTCATTGGCCCAGGCTCTGGGTGTCAGATGACTGGTGGCATCTGGGGCTCTAAGGACTTGCAGGGTCCTAGTTGCTGGCAGCTTTCGTTCTGGAAGGATCCAGCACAGTTTGTAGATTCCTGGCTTGGCACTGCCCTGCCTGCCAGGCCAAGTGGCCAGAAATGAAGGCCATTTTCCATGGGAAAAACGAAGTCCTTTCCCCAGGGTCTCAGTAATATGTTCAAGGTGGCGTTTGAGGCTCTAAGTACTTCCAGGGCCCTAGTTGCTGCCAGCTTTTCTTTTGGAAAAATCCAGCAACGATTGCATCATTTTTGCTAGGCTCCCACTTTCTGCCAGGGTGAGTGGCTGCCAAGGGAGGCCATTTGCCATGGGAAAAAGAAGTCCTTTCCCCAGGGTCTGGGTGTCAGATGAAAGGTGGCCTTTGGGGTTCTGAGGACTTGTAGGGTAGTACTTACTGGCTAGAGTAGAGGAAATGGATTCTATTTGAATATCTGTCTAGAGGCTTTGCCCCACAGGTCCTGGTTGTCCTTGATGGGCTGCAGCTGTGAGCATTGAAGAGAACTGGGATAAAAGGGGGCGGCGTAGCCATTCAGGGAGAGCCTTGAAGGAGCCCTGAACTGGGAAAGAACAGCATGCAGAAGAAAGCGTCTGTGCTGTGAAGATCTGCAGGCCATAAGAACACACCGAGGAGGTATGGACTTTAGCAATCTGAGAACAGCATGATGGGACTCTAGAGAAATAGAACAACAACAAGTGGCAGCTTTCGATTTGGAGCAATCCAGCAAAGCTTGCAAATTTCTTGCTGGGCACCACCCTCTTGGTCAGGGCGAGTGGCCAGAAATGGAGGCCATTTTCCATGGGGAAAACGAAGTCATTGGCCCAGGCTCTGGGTGTCAGATGACTGGTGGCATCTGGGGCTCTAAGGACTTGCAGGGTCCTAGTTGCTGGCAGCTTTCATTCTGGAAGGATCCAGCACAGTTTGTAGATTCCTGGCTTGGCACTGCCCTGCCTGCCAGGCCAAGTGGCCACAAATGAAGGCCATTTTCCATGGGAAAAACGAAGTCCTTTCCCCAGGGTCTCAGTAATATGTTCAAGGTGGCGTTTGAGGCTCTAAGTACTTCCAGGGCCCTAGTTGCTGCCAGCTTTTCTTTTGGAAAAATCCAGCAACGATTGCATCATTCTAGCTAGGCTCCCACTTTCTGCCAGGGTGAGTGGCTGCCAAGGGAGGCCATTTGCCATGGGAAAAAGAAGTCCTTTCCCCAGGGTCTGGGTGTCAGATGAAAGGTGGCCTTTGGGGTTCTGAGGACTTGTAGGGTAGTACTTACTGGCTAGAGTAGAGGAAATGGATTCTATTTGAATATCTGTCCCACAGGTCCTGGTTGTCCTTGATGGGCTGCAGCTGTGAGCATTGAAGAGAACTGGGATAAAAGGGGGCGGCGTAGCCATTCAGGGAGAGCCTTGAAGGAGCCCTGAACTGGGAAAGAACAGCATGCAGAAGAAAGCGTCTGTGCTGTGAAGATCTGCAGCCATAAGAACACACCGAGGAGGTATGGACTTTAGCAATCTGAGAACAGCATGATGGGACTCTAGAGAAATAGAACAACAACAAGTGGCAGCTTTAGATTTGGAGCAATCCAGCAAAGCTTGCAAATTTCTTGCTGGGCACCACCCTCTTGGTCAGGGCGAGTGGCCAGAAATGGAGGCCATTTTCCATGGGGAAAACGAAGTCATTGGCCCAGGCTCTGGGTGTCAGATGACTGGTGGCATCTGGGGCTCTAAGGACTTGCAGGGTCCTAGTTGCTGGCAGCTTTCGTTTTGGAAGGATCCAGCACAGTTTGTAGATTCCTGGCTTGGCACTGCCCTGCCTGCCAGGCCAAGTGGCCACAAATGAAGGCCATTTTCCATGGGAAAAACGAAGTCCTTTCCCCAGGGTCTCAGTAATATGTTCAAGGTGGCGTTTGAGGCTCTAAGTACTTCCAGGGCCCTAGTTGCTGCCAGCTTTTCTTTTGGAAAAATCCAGCAACGATTGCATCATTCTAGCTAGGCTCCCACTTTCTGCCAGGGTGAGTGGCTGCCAAGGGAGGCCATTTGCCATGGGAAAAAGAAGTCCTTTCCCCAGGGTCTGGGTGTCAGATGAAAGGTGGCCTTTGGGGTTCTGAGGACTTGTAGGGTAGTACTTACTGGCTAGAGTAGAGGAAATGGATTCTATTTGAATATCTGTCCCACAGGTCCTGGTTGTCCTTGATGGGCTGCAGCTGTGAGCATTGAAGAGAACTGGGATAAAAGGGGGCGGCGTAGCCATTCAGGGAGAGCCTTGAAGGAGCCCTGAACTGGGAAAGAACAGCATGCAGAAGAAAGCGTCTGTGCTGTGAAGATCTGCAGCCATAAGAACACACCGAGGAGGTATGGACTTTAGCAATCTGAGAACAGCATGATGGGACTCTAGAGAAATAGAACAACAACAAGTGGCAGCTTTCGATTTGGAGCAATCCAGCAAAGCTTGCAAATTTCTTGCTGGGCACCACCCTCTTGGTCAGGGCGAGTGGCCAGAAATGGAGGCCATTTTCCATGGGGAAAACGAAGTCATTGGCCCAGGCTCTGGGTGTCAGATGACTGGTGGCATCTGGGGCTCTAAGGACTTGCAGGGTCCTAGTTGCTGGCAGCTTTCGTTCTGGAAGGATCCAGCAGAGTTTGTAGATTCCTGGCTTGGCACTGCCCTGCCTGCCAGGCCAAGTGGCCACAAATGAAGGCCATTTTCCATGGGAAAAACGAAGTCCTTTCCCCAGGGTCTCAGTAATATGTTCAAGGTGGCGTTTGAGGCTCTAAGTACTTCCAGGGCCCTAGTTGCTGGCAGCTTTTCTTTTGGAAAAATCCAGCAACGATTGCATCATTCTAGCTAGGCTCCCACTTTCTGCCAGGGTGAGTGGCTGCCAAGGGAGGCCATTTGCCATGGGAAAAAGAAGTCCTTTCCCCAGGGTCTGGGTGTCAGATGAAAGGTGGCCTTTGGGGTTCTGAGGACTTGTAGGGTAGTACTTACTGGCTAGAGTAGAGGAAATGGATTCTATTTGAATATCTGTCCCACAGGTCCTGGTTGTCCTTGATGGGCTGCAGCTGTGAGCATTGAAGAGAACTGGGATAAAAGGGGGCGGCGTAGCCATTCAGAGAGAGCCTTGAAGGAGCCCTGAACTGGGAAAGAACAGCATGCAGAAGAAAGCGTCTGTGCTGTGAAGATCTGCAGCCATAAGAACACACCGAGGAGGTATGGACTTTAGCAATCTGAGAACAGCATGATGGGACTCTAGAGAAATAGAACAACAACAAGTGGCAGCTTTAGATTTGGAGCAATCCAGCAAAGCTTGCAAATTTCTTGCTGGGCACCACCCTCTTGGTCAGGGCGAGTGGCCAGAAATGGAGGCCATTTTCCATGGGGAAAACGAAGTCATTGGCCCAGGCTCTGGGTGTCAGATGACTGGTGGCATCTGGGGCTCTAAGGACTTGCAGGGTCCTAGTTGCTGGCAGCTTTCGTTTTGGAAGGATCCAGCAGAGTTTGTAGATTCCTGGCTTGGCACTGCCCTGCCTGCCAGGCCAAGTGGCCACAAATGAAGGCCATTTTCCATGGGAAAAACGAAGTCCTTTCCCCAGGGTCTCAGTAATATGTTCAAGGTGGCGTTTGAGGCTCTAAGTACTTCCAGGGCCCTAGTTGCTGCCAGCTTTTCTTTTGGAAAAATCCAGCAACGATTGCATCATTCTAGCTAGGCTCCCACTTTCTGCCAGGGTGAGTGGCTGCCAAGGGAGGCCATTTGCCATGGGAAAAAGAAGTCCTTTCCCCAGGGTCTGGGTGTCAGATGAAAGGTGGCCTTTGGGGTTCTGAGGACTTGTAGGGTAGTACTTACTGGCTAGAGTAGAGGAAATGGATTCTATTTGAATATCTGTCCCACAGGTCCTGGTTGTCCTTGATGGGCTGCAGCTGTGAGCATTGAAGAGAACTGGGATAAAAGGGGGCGGCTTAGCCATTCAGGGAGAGCCTTGAAGGAGCCCTGAACTGGGAAAGAACAGCATGCAGAAGAAAGCGTCTGTGCTGTGAAGATCTGCAGCCATAAGAACACACCGAGGAGGTATGGACTTTAGCAATCTGAGAACAGCATGATGGGACTCTAGAGAAATAGAACAACAACAAGTGGCAGCTTTCGATTTGGAGCAATCCAGCAAAGCTTGCAAATTTCTTGCTGGGCACCACCCTCTTGGTCAGGGCGAGTGGCCAGAAATGGAGGCCATTTTCCATGGGGAAAACGAAGTCATTGGCCCAGGCTCTGGGTGTCAGATGACTGGTGGCATCTGGGGCTCTAAGGACTTGCAGGGTCCTAGTTGCTGGCAGCTTTCGTTCTGGAAGGATCCAGCACAGTTTGTAGATTCCTGGCTTGGCACTGCCCTGCCTGCCAGGCCAAGTGGCCAGAAATGAAGGCCATTTTCCATGGGAAAAACGAAGTCCTTTCCCCAGGGTCTCAGTAATATGTTCAAGGTGGCGTTTGAGGCTCTAAGTACTTCCAGGGCCCTAGTTGCTGCCAGCTTTTCTTTTGGAAAAATCCAGCAACGATTGCATCATTCTAGCTAGGCTCCCACTTTCTGCCAGGGTGAGTGGCTGCCAAGGGAGGCCATTTGCCATGGGAAAAAGAAGTCCTTTCCCCAGGGTCTGGGTGTCAGATGAAAGGTGGCCTTTGGGGTTCTGAGGACTTGTAGGGTAGTACTTACTGGCTAGAGTAGAGGAAATGGATTCTATTTGAATATCTGTCCCACAGGTCCTGGTTGTCCTTGATGGGCTGCAGCTGTGAGCATTGAAGAGAACTGGGATAAAAGGGGGCGGCGTAGCCATTCAGGGAGAGCCTTGAAGGAGCCCTGAACTGGGAAAGAACAGCATGCAGAAGAAAGCGTCTGTGCTGTGAAGATCTGCAGCCATAAGAACACACCGAGGAGGTATGGACTTTAGCAATCTGAGAACAGCATGATGGGACTCTAGAGAAATAGAACAACAACAAGTGGCAGCTTTCGATTTGGAGCAATCCAGCAAAGCTTGCAAATTTCTTGCTGGGCACCACCCTCTTGGTCAGGGCGAGTGGCCAGAAATGGAGGCCATTTTCCATGGGGAAAACGAAGTCATTGGCCCAGGCTCTGGGTGTCAGATGACTGGTGGCATCTGGGGCTCTAAGGACTTGCAGGGTCCTAGTTGCTGGCAGCTTTCGTTCTGGAAGGATCCAGCAGAGTTTGTAGATTCCTGGCTTGGCACTGCCCTGCCTGCCAGGCCAAGTGGCCACAAATGAAGGCCATTTTCCATGGGAAAAACGAAGTCCTTTCCCCAGGGTCTCAGTAATATGTTCAAGGTGGCGTTTGAGGCTCTAAGTACTTCCAGGGCCCTAGTTGCTGCCAGCTTTTCTTTTGGAAAAATCCAGCAACGATTGCATCATTTTTGCTAGGCTCCCACTTTCTGCCAGGGTGAGTGGCTGCCAAGGGAGGCCATTTGCCATGGGAAAAAGAAGTCCTTTCCCCAGGGTCTGGGTGTCAGATGAAAGGTGGCCTTTGGGGTTCTGAGGACTTGTAGGGTAGTACTTACTGGCTAGAGTAGAGGAAATGGATTCTATTTGAATATCTGTCTAGAGGCTTTGCCCCACAGGTCCTGGTTGTCCTTGATGGGCTGCAGCTGTGAGCATTGAAGAGAACTGGGATAAAAGGGGGCGGCGTAGCCATTCAGGGAGAGCCTTGAAGGAGCCCTGAACTGGGAAAGAACAGCATGCAGAAGAAAGCGTCTGTGCTGTGAAGATCTGCAGCCATAAGAACACACCGAGGAGGTATGGACTTTAGCAATCTGAGAACAGCATGATGGGACTCTAGAGAAATAGAACAACAACAAGTGGCAGCTTTCGATTTGGAGCAATCCAGCAAAGCTTGCAAATTTCTTGCTGGGCACCACCCTCTTGGTCAGGGCGAGTGGCCAGAAATGGAGGCCATTTTCCATGGGGAAAACGAAGTCATTGGCCCAGGCTCTGGGTGTCAGATGACTGGTGGCATCTGGGGCTCTAAGGACTTGCAGGGTCCTAGTTGCTGGCAGCTTTCGTTCTGGAAGGATCCAGCAGAGTTTGTAGATTCCTGGCTTGGCACTGCCCTGCCTGCCAGGCCAAGTGGCCACAAATGAAGGCCATTTTCCATGGGAAAAACGAAGTCCTTTCCCCAGGGTCTCAGTAATATGTTCAAGGTGGCGTTTGAGGCTCTAAGTACTTCCAGGGCCCTAGTTGCTGCCAGCTTTTCTTTTGGAAAAATCCAGCAACGATTGCATCATTTTTGCTAGGCTCCCACTTTCTGCCAGGGTGAGTGGCTGCCAAGGGAGGCCATTTGCCATGGGAAAAAGAAGTCCTTTCCCCAGGGTCTGGGTGTCAGATGAAAGGTGGCCTTTGGGGTTCTGAGGACTTGTAGGGTACTACTTACTGGCTAGAGTAGAGGAAATGGATTCTATTTGAATATCTGTCTAGAGGCTTTGCCCCACAGGTCCTGGTTGTCCTTGATGGGCTGCAGCTGTGAGCATTGAAGAGAACTGGGATAAAAGGGGGCGGCGTAGCCATTCAGGGAGAGCCTTGAAGGAGCCCTGAACTGGGAAAGAACAGCATGCAGAAGAAAGCGTCTGTGCTGTGAAGATCTGCAGCCATAAGAACACACCGAGGAGGTATGGACTTTAGCAATCTGAGAACAGCATGATGGGACTCTAGAGAAATAGAACAACAACAAGTGGCAGCTTTCGATTTGGAGCAATCCAGCAAAGCTTGCAAATTTCTTGCTGGGCACCACCCTCTTGGTCAGGGCGAGTGGCCAGAAATGGAGGCCATTTTCCATGGGGAAAACGAAGTCATTGGCCCAGGCTCTGGGTGTCAGATGACTGGTGGCATCTGGGGCTCTAAGGACTTGCAGGGTCCTAGTTGCTGGCAGCTTTCATTCTGGAAGGATCCAGCACAGTTTGTAGATTCCTGGCTTGGCACTGCCCTGCCTGCCAGGCCAAGTGGCCACAAATGAAGGCCATTTTCCATGGGAAAAACGAAGTCCTTTCCCCAGGGTCTCAGTAATATGTTCAAGGTGGCGTTTGAGGCTCTAAGTACTTCCAGGGCCCTAGTTGCTGCCAGCTTTTCTTTTGGAAAAATCCAGCAACGATTGCATCATTCTAGCTAGGCTCCCACTTTCTGCCAGGGTGAGTGGCTGCCAAGGGAGGCCATTTGCCATGGGAAAAAGAAGTCCTTTCCCCAGGGTCTGGGTGTCAGATGAAAGGTGGCCTTTGGGGTTCTGAGGACTTGTAGGGTAGTACTTACTGGCTAGAGTAGAGGAAATGGATTCTATTTGAATATCTGTCCCACAGGTCCTGGTTGTCCTTGATGGGCTGCAGCTGTGAGCATTGAAGAGAACTGGGATAAAAGGGGGCGGCGTAGCCATTCAGGGAGAGCCTTGAAGGAGCCCTGAACTGGGAAAGAACAGCATGCAGAAGAAAGCGTCTGTGCTGTGAAGATCTGCAGCCATAAGAACACACCGAGGAGGTATGGACTTTAGCAATCTGAGAACAGCATGATGGGACTCTAGAGAAATAGAACAACAACAAGTGGCAGCTTTAGATTTGGAGCAATCCAGCAAAGCTTGCAAATTTCTTGCTGGGCACCACCCTCTTGGTCAGGGCGAGTGGCCAGAAATGGAGGCCATTTTCCATGGGGAAAACGAAGTCATTGGCCCAGGCTCTGGGTGTCAGATGACTGGTGGCATCTGGGGCTGTAAGGACTTGCAGGGTCCTAGTTGCTGGCAGCTTTCGTTTTGGAAGGATCCAGCACAGTTTGTAGATTCCTGGCTTGGCACTGCCCTGCCTGCCAGGCCAAGTGGCCACAAATGAAGGCCATTTTCCATGGGAAAAACGAAGTCCTTTCCCCAGGGTCTCAGTAATATGTTCAAGGTGGCGTTTGAGGCTCTAAGTACTTCCAGGGCCCTAGTTGCTGGCAGCTTTTCTTTTGGAAAAATCCAGCAACGATTGCATCATTCTAGCTAGGCTCCCACTTTCTGCCAGGGTGAGTGGCTGCCAAGGGAGGCCATTTGCCATGGGAAAAAGAAGTCCTTTCCCCAGGGTCTGGGTGTCAGATGAAAGGTGGCCTTTGGGGTTCTGAGGACTTGTAGGGTAGTACTTACTGGCTAGAGTAGAGGAAATGGATTCTATTTGAATATCTGTCCCACAGGTCCTGGTTGTCCTTGATGGGCTGCAGCTGTGAGCATTGAAGAGAACTGGGATAAAAGGGGGCGGCGTAGCCATTCAGGGAGAGCCTTGAAGGAGCCCTGAACTGGGAAAGAACAGCATGCAGAAGAAAGCGTCTGTGCTGTGAAGATCTGCAGCCATAAGAACACACCGAGGAGGTATGGACTTTAGCAATCTGAGAACAGCATGATGGGACTCTAGAGAAATAGAACAACAACAAGTGGCAGCTTTCGATTTGGAGCAATCCAGCAAAGCTTGCAAATTTCTTGCTGGGCACCACCCTCTTGGTCAGGGCGAGTGGCCAGAAATGGAGGCCATTTTCCATGGGGAAAACGAAGTCATTGGCCCAGGCTCTGGGTGTCAGATGACAGGTGGCATCTGGGGCTCTAAGGACTTGCAGGGTCCTAGTTGCTGGCAGCTTTCGTTTTGGAAGGATCCAGCACAGTTTGTAGATTCCTGGCTTGGCACTGCCCTGCCTGCCAGGCCAAGTGGCCAGAAATGAAGGCCATTTTCCATGGGAAAAACGAAGTCCTTTCCCCAGGGTCTCAGTAATATGTTCAAGGTGGCGTTTGAGGCTCTAAGTACTTCCAGGGCCCTAGTTGCTGCCAGCTTTTCTTTTGGAAAAATCCAGCAACGATTGCATCATTCTAGCTAGGCTCCCACTTTCTGCCAGGGTGAGTGGCTGCCAAGGGAGGCCATTTGCCATGGGAAAAAGAAGTCCTTTCCCCAGGGTCTGGGTGTCAGATGAAAGGTGGCCTTTGGGGTTCTGAGGACTTGTAGGGTAGTACTTACTGGCTAGAGTAGAGGAAATGGATTCTATTTGAATATCTGTCCCACAGGTCCTGGTTGTCCTTGATGGGCTGCAGCTGTGAGCATTGAAGAGAACTGGGATAAAAGGGGGCGGCGTAGCCATTCAGGGAGAGCCTTGAAGGAGCCCTGAACTGGGAAAGAACAGCATGCAGAAGAAAGCGTCTGTGCTGTGAAGATCTGCAGCCATAAGAACACACCGAGGAGGTATGGACTTTAGCAATCTGAGAACAGCATGATGGGACTCTAGAGAAATAGAACAACAACAAGTGGCAGCTTTCGATTTGGAGCAATCCAGCAAAGCTTGCAAATTTCTTGCTGGGCACCACCCTCTTGGTCAGGGCGAGTGGCCAGAAATGGAGGCCATTTTCCATGGGGAAAACGAAGTCATTGGCCCAGGCTCTGGGTGTCAGATGACTGGTGGCATCTGGGGCTCTAAGGACTTGCAGGGTCCTAGTTGCTGGCAGCTTTCGTTCTGGAAGGATCCAGCACAGTTTGTAGATTCCTGGCTTGGCACTGCCCTGCCTGCCAGGCCAAGTGGCCACAAATGAAGGCCATTTTCCATGGGAAAAACGAAGTCCTTTCCCCAGGGTCTCAGTAATATGTTCAAGGTGGCGTTTGAGGCTCTAAGTACTTCCAGGGCCCTAGTTGCTGGCAGCTTTTCTTTTGGAAAAATCCAGCAACGATTGCATCATTTTTGCTAGGCTCCCACTTTCTGCCAGGGTGAGTGGCTGCCAAGGGAGGCCATTTGCCATGGGAAAAAGAAGTCCTTTCCCCAGGGTCTGGGTGTCAGATGAAAGGTGGCCTTTGGGGTTCTGAGGACTTGTAGGGTAGTACTTACTGGCTAGAGTAGAGGAAATGGATTCTATTTGAATATCTGTCTAGAGGCTTTGCCCCACAGGTCCTGGTTGTCCTTGATGGGCTGCAGCTGTGAGCATTGAAGAGAACTGGGATAAAAGGGGGCGGCGTAGCCATTCAGGGAGAGCCTTGAAGGAGCCCTGAACTGGGAAAGAACAGCATGCAGAAGAAAGCGTCTGTGCTGTGAAGATCTGCAGCCATAAGAACACACCGAGGAGGTATGGACTTTAGCAATCTGAGAACAGCATGATGGGACTCTAGAGAAATAGAACAACAACAAGTGGCAGCTTTCGATTTGGAGCAATCCAGCAAAGCTTGCAAATTTCTTGCTGGGCACCACCCTCTTGGTCAGGGCGAGTGGCCAGAAATGGAGGCCATTTTCCATGGGGAAAACGAAGTCATTGGCCCAGGCTCTGGGTGTCAGATGACTGGTGGCATCTGGGGCTCTAAGGACTTGCAGGGTCCTAGTTGCTGGCAGCTTTCGTTTTGGAAGGATCCAGCAGAGTTTGTAGATTCCTGGCTTGGCACTGCCCTGCCTGCCAGGCCAAGTGGCCACAAATGAAGGCCATTTTCCATGGGAAAAACGAAGTCCTTTCCCCAGGGTCTCAGTAATATGTTCAAGGTGGCGTTTGAGGCTCTAAGTACTTCCAGGGCCCTAGTTGCTGCCAGCTTTTCTTTTGGAAAAATCCAGCAACGATTGCATCATTCTAGCTAGGCTCCCACTTTCTGCCAGGGTGAGTGGCTGCCAAGGGAGGCCATTTGCCATGGGAAAAAGAAGTCCTTTCCCCAGGGTCTGGGTGTCAGATGAAAGGTGGCCTTTGGGGTTCTGAGGACTTGTAGGGTAGTACTTACTGGCTAGAGTAGAGGAAATGGATTCTATTTGAATATCTGTCCCACAGGTCCTGGTTGTCCTTGATGGGCTGCAGCTGTGAGCATTGAAGAGAACTGGGATAAAAGGGGGCGGCTTAGCCATTCAGGGAGAGCCTTGAAGGAGCCCTGAACTGGGAAAGAACAGCATGCAGAAGAAAGCGTCTGTGCTGTGAAGATCTGCAGCCATAAGAACACACCGAGGAGGTATGGACTTTAGCAATCTGAGAACAGCATGATGGGACTCTAGAGAAATAGAACAACAACAAGTGGCAGCTTTCGATTTGGAGCAATCCAGCAAAGCTTGCAAATTTCTTGCTGGGCACCACCCTCTTGGTCAGGGCGAGTGGCCAGAAATGGAGGCCATTTTCCATGGGGAAAACGAAGTCATTGGCCCAGGCTCTGGGTGTCAGATGACTGGTGGCATCTGGGGCTCTAAGGACTTGCAGGGTCCTAGTTGCTGGCAGCTTTCGTTCTGGAAGGATCCAGCACAGTTTGTAGATTCCTGGCTTGGCACTGCCCTGCCTGCCAGGCCAAGTGGCCACAAATGAAGGCCATTTTCCATGGGAAAAACGAAGTCCTTTCCCCAGGGTCTCAGTAATATGTTCAAGGTGGCGTTTGAGGCTCTAAGTACTTCCAGGGCCCTAGTTGCTGCCAGCTTTTCTTTTGGAAAAATCCAGCAACGATTGCATCATTCTAGCTAGGCTCCCACTTTCTGCCAGGGTGAGTGGCTGCCAAGGGAGGCCATTTGCCATGGGAAAAAGAAGTCCTTTCCCCAGGGTCTGGGTGTCAGATGAAAGGTGGCCTTTGGGGTTCTGAGGACTTGTAGGGTAGTACTTACTGGCTAGAGTAGAGGAAATGGATTCTATTTGAATATCTGTCCCACAGGTCCTGGTTGTCCTTGATGGGCTGCAGCTGTGAGCATTGAAGAGAACTGGGATAAAAGGGGGCGGCGTAGCCATTCAGGGAGAGCCTTGAAGGAGCCCTGAACTGGGAAAGAACAGCATGCAGAAGAAAGCGTCTGTGCTGTGAAGATCTGCAGCCATAAGAACACACCGAGGAGGTATGGACTTTAGCAATCTGAGAACAGCATGATGGGACTCTAGAGAAATAGAACAACAACAAGTGGCAGCTTTCGATTTGGAGCAATCCAGCAAAGCTTGCAAATTTCTTGCTGGGCACCACCCTCTTGGTCAGGGCGAGTGGCCAGAAATGGAGGCCATTTTCCATGGGGAAAACGAAGTCATTGGCCCAGGCTCTGGGTGTCAGATGACTGGTGGCATCTGGGGCTCTAAGGACTTGCAGGGTCCTAGTTGCTGGCAGCTTTCGTTCTGGAAGGATCCAGCACAGTTTGTAGATTCCTGGCTTGGCACTGCCCTGCCTGCCAGGCCAAGTGGCCAGAAATGAAGGCCATTTTCCATGGGAAAAACGAAGTCCTTTCCCCAGGGTCTCAGTAATATGTTCAAGGTGGCGTTTGAGGCTCTAAGTACTTCCAGGGCCCTAGTTGCTGCCAGCTTTTCTTTTGGAAAAATCCAGCAACGATTGCATCATTTTTGCTAGGCTCCCACTTTCTGCCAGGGTGAGTGGCTGCCAAGGGAGGCCATTTGCCATGGGAAAAAGAAGTCCTTTCCCCAGGGTCTGGGTGTCAGATGAAAGGTGGCCTTTGGGGTTCTGAGGACTTGTAGGGTAGTACTTACTGGCTAGAGTAGAGGAAATGGATTCTATTTGAATATCTGTCTAGAGGCTTTGCCCCACAGGTCCTGGTTGTCCTTGATGGGCTGCAGCTGTGAGCATTGAAGAGAACTGGGATAAAAGGGGGCGGCGTAGCCATTCAGGGAGAGCCTTGAAGGAGCCCTGAACTGGGAAAGAACAGCATGCAGAAGAAAGCGTCTGTGCTGTGAAGATCTGCAGCCATAAGAACACACCGAGGAGGTATGGACTTTAGCAATCTGAGAACAGCATGATGGGACTCTAGAGAAATAGAACAACAACAAGTGGCAGCTTTCGATTTGGAGCAATCCAGCAAAGCTTGCAAATTTCTTGCTGGGCACCACCCTCTTGGTCAGGGCGAGTGGCCAGAAATGGAGGCCATTTTCCATGGGGAAAACGAAGTCATTGGCCCAGGCTCTGGGTGTCAGATGACTGGTGGCATCTGGGGCTCTAAGGACTTGCAGGGTCCTAGTTGCTGGCAGCTTTCGTTTTGGAAGGATCCAGCACAGTTTGTAGATTCCTGGCTTGGCACTGCCCTGCCTGCCAGGCCAAGTGGCCACAAATGAAGGCCATTTTCCATGGGAAAAACGAAGTCCTTTCCCCAGGGTCTCAGTAATATGTTCAAGGTGGCGTTTGAGGCTCTAAGTACTTCCAGGGCCCTAGTTGCTGCCAGCTTTTCTTTTGGAAAAATCCAGCAACGATTGCATCATTCTAGCTAGGCTCCCACTTTCTGCCAGGGTGAGTGGCTGCCAAGGGAGGCCATTTGCCATGGGAAAAAGAAGTCCTTTCCCCAGGGTCTGGGTGTCAGATGAAAGGTGGCCTTTGGGGTTCTGAGGACTTGTAGGGTAGTACTTACTGGCTAGAGTAGAGGAAATGGATTCTATTTGAATATCTGTCCCACAGGTCCTGGTTGTCCTTGATGGGCTGCAGCTGTGAGCATTGAAGAGAACTGGGATAAAAGGGGGCGGCGTAGCCATTCAGGGAGAGCCTTGAAGGAGCCCTGAACTGGGAAAGAACAGCATGCAGAAGAAAGCGTCTGTGCTGTGAAGATCTGCAGCCATAAGAACACACCGAGGAGGTATGGACTTTAGCAATCTGAGAACAGCATGATGGGACTCTAGAGAAATAGAACAACAACAAGTGGCAGCTTTAGATTTGGAGCAATCCAGCAAAGCTTGCAAATTTCTTGCTGGGCACCACCCTCTTGGTCAGGGCGAGTGGCCAGAAATGGAGGCCATTTTCCATGGGGAAAACGAAGTCATTGGCCCAGGCTCTGGGTGTCAGATGACTGGTGGCATCTGGGGCTCTAAGGACTTGCAGGGTCCTAGTTGCTGGCAGCTTTCGTTTTGGAAGGATCCAGCACAGTTTGTAGATTCCTGGCTTGGCACTGCCCTGCCTGCCAGGCCAAGTGGCCACAAATGAAGGCCATTTTCCATGGGAAAAACGAAGTCCTTTCCCCAGGGTCTCAGTAATATGTTCAAGGTGGCGTTTGAGGCTCTAAGTACTTCCAGGGCCCTAGTTGCTGCCAGCTTTTCTTTTGGAAAAATCCAGCAACGATTGCATCATTCTAGCTAGGCTCCCACTTTCTGCCAGGGTGAGTGGCTGCCAAGGGAGGCCATTTGCCATGGGAAAAAGAAGTCCTTTCCCCAGGGTCTGGGTGTCAGATGAAAGGTGGCCTTTGGGGTTCTGAGGACTTGTAGGGTAGTACTTACTGGCTAGAGTAGAGGAAATGGATTCTATTTGAATATCTGTCCCACAGGTCCTGGTTGTCCTTGATGGGCTGCAGCTGTGAGCATTGAAGAGAACTGGGATAAAAGGGGGCGGCGTAGCCATTCAGGGAGAGCCTTGAAGGAGCCCTGAACTGGGAAAGAACAGCATGCAGAAGAAAGCGTCTGTGCTGTGAAGATCTGCAGCCATAAGAACACACCGAGGAGGTATGGACTTTAGCAATCTGAGAACAGCATGATGGGACTCTAGAGAAATAGAACAACAACAAGTGGCAGCTTTCGATTTGGAGCAATCCAGCAAAGCTTGCAAATTTCTTGCTGGGCACCACCCTCTTGGTCAGGGCGAGTGGCCAGAAATGGAGGCCATTTTCCATGGGGAAAACGAAGTCATTGGCCCAGGCTCTGGGTGTCAGATGACTGGTGGCATCTGGGGCTCTAAGGACTTGCAGGGTCCTAGTTGCTGGCAGCTTTCGTTCTGGAAGGATCCAGCACAGTTTGTAGATTCCTGGCTTGGCACTGCCCTGCCTGCCAGGCCAAGTGGCCACAAATGAAGGCCATTTTCCATGGGAAAAACGAAGTCCTTTCCCCAGGGTCTCAGTAATATGTTCAAGGTGGCGTTTGAGGCTCTAAGTACTTCCAGGGCCCTAGTTGCTGCCAGCTTTTCTTTTGGAAAAATCCAGCAACGATTGCATCATTTTTGCTAGGCTCCCACTTTCTGCCAGGGTGAGTGGCTGCCAAGGGAGGCCATTTGCCATGGGAAAAAGAAGTCCTTTCCCCAGGGTCTGGGTGTCAGATGAAAGGTGGCCTTTGGGGTTCTGAGGACTTGTAGGGTAGTACTTACTGGCTAGAGTAGAGGAAATGGATTCTATTTGAATATCTGTCTAGAGGCTTTGCCCCACAGGTCCTGGTTGTCCTTGATGGGCTGCAGCTGTGAGCATTGAAGAGAACTGGGATAAAAGGGGGCGGCGTAGCCATTCAGGGAGAGCCTTGAAGGAGCCCTGAACTGGGAAAGAACAGCATGCAGAAGAAAGCGTCTGTGCTGTGAAGATCTGCAGCCATAAGAACACACCGAGGAGGTATGGACTTTAGCAATCTGAGAACAGCATGATGGGACTCTAGAGAAATAGAACAACAACAAGTGGCAGCTTTCGATTTGGAGCAATCCAGCAAAGCTTGCAAATTTCTTGCTGGGCACCACCCTCTTGGTCAGGGCGAGTGGCCAGAAATGGAGGCCATTTTCCATGGGGAAAACGAAGTCATTGGCCCAGGCTCTGGGTGTCAGATGACTGGTGGCATCTGGGGCTCTAAGGACTTGCAGGGTCCTAGTTGCTGGCAGCTTTCGTTCTGGAAGGATCCAGCAGAGTTTGTAGATTCCTGGCTTGGCACTGCCCTGCCTGCCAGGCCAAGTGGCCACAAATGAAGGCCATTTTCCATGGGAAAAACGAAGTCCTTTCCCCAGGGTCTCAGTAATATGTTCAAGGTGGCGTTTGAGGCTCTAAGTACTTCCAGGGCCCTAGTTGCTGCCAGCTTTTCTTTTGGAAAAATCCAGCAACGATTGCATCATTTTTGCTAGGCTCCCACTTTCTGCCAGGGTGAGTGGCTGCCAAGGGAGGCCATTTGCCATGGGAAAAAGAAGTCCTTTCCCCAGGGTCTGGGTGTCAGATGAAAGGTGGCCTTTGGGGTTCTGAGGACTTGTAGGGTACTACTTACTGGCTAGAGTAGAGGAAATGGATTCTATTTGAATATCTGTCTAGAGGCTTTGCCCCACAGGTCCTGGTTGTCCTTGATGGGCTGCAGCTGTGAGCATTGAAGAGAACTGGGATAAAAGGGGGCGGCGTAGCCATTCAGGGAGAGCCTTGAAGGAGCCCTGAACTGGGAAAGAACAGCATGCAGAAGAAAGCGTCTGTGCTGTGAAGATCTGCAGCCATAAGAACACACCGAGAAGGTATGGACTTTAGCAATCTGAGAACAGCATGATGGGACTCTAGAGAAATAGAACAACAACAAGTGGCAGCTTTCGATTTGGAGCAATCCAGCAAAGCTTGCAAATTTCTTGCTGGGCACCACCCTCTTGGTCAGGGCGAGTGGCCAGAAATGGAGGCCATTTTCCATGGGGAAAACGAAGTCATTGGCCCAGGCTCTGGGTGTCAGATGACTGGTGGCATCTGGGGCTCTAAGGACTTGCAGGGTCCTAGTTGCTGGCAGCTTTCATTCTGGAAGGATCCAGCACAGTTTGTAGATTCCTGGCTTGGCACTGCCCTGCCTGCCAGGCCAAGTGGCCACAAATGAAGGCCATTTTCCATGGGAAAAACGAAGTCCTTTCCCCAGGGTCTCAGTAATATGTTCAAGGTGGCGTTTGAGGCTCTAAGTACTTCCAGGGCCCTAGTTGCTGCCAGCTTTTCTTTTGGAAAAATCCAGCAACGATTGCATCATTCTAGCTAGGCTCCCACTTTCTGCCAGGGTGAGTGGCTGCCAAGGGAGGCCATTTGCCATGGGAAAAAGAAGTCCTTTCCCCAGGGTCTGGGTGTCAGATGAAAGGTGGCCTTTGGGGTTCTGAGGACTTGTAGGGTAGTACTTACTGGCTAGAGTAGAGGAAATGGATTCTATTTGAATATCTGTCCCACAGGTCCTGGTTGTCCTTGATGGGCTGCAGCTGTGAGCATTGAAGAGAACTGGGATAAAAGGGGGCGGCGTAGCCATTCAGGGAGAGCCTTGAAGGAGCCCTGAACTGGGAAAGAACAGCATGCAGAAGAAAGCGTCTGTGCTGTGAAGATCTGCAGCCATAAGAACACACCGAGGAGGTATGGACTTTAGCAATCTGAGAACAGCATGATGGGACTCTAGAGAAATAGAACAACAACAAGTGGCAGCTTTCGATTTGGAGCAATCCAGCAAAGCTTGCAAATTTCTTGCTGGGCACCACCCTCTTGGTCAGGGCGAGTGGCCAGAAATGGAGGCCATTTTCCATGGGGAAAACGAAGTCATTGGCCCAGGCTCTGGGTGTCAGATGACTGGTGGCATCTGGGGCTCTAAGGACTTGCAGGGTCCTAGTTGCTGGCAGCTTTCGTTCTGGAAGGATCCAGCACAGTTTGTAGATTCCTGGCTTGGCACTGCCCTGCCTGCCAGGCCAAGTGGCCAGAAATGAAGGCCATTTTCCATGGGAAAAACGAAGTCCTTTCCCCAGGGTCTCAGTAATATGTTCAAGGTGGCGTTTGAGGCTCTAAGTACTTCCAGGGCCCTAGTTGCTGCCAGCTTTTCTTTTGGAAAAATCCAGCAACGATTGCATCATTTTTGCTAGGCTCCCACTTTCTGCCAGGGTGAGTGGCTGCCAAGGGAGGCCATTTGCCATGGGAAAAAGAAGTCCTTTCCCCAGGGTCTGGGTGTCAGATGAAAGGTGGCCTTTGGGGTTCTGAGGACTTGTAGGGTAGTACTTACTGGCTAGAGTAGAGGAAATGGATTCTATTTGAATATCTGTCCCACAGGTCCTGGTTGTCCTTGATGGGCTGCAGCTGTGAGCATTGAAGAGAACTGGGATAAAAGGGGGCGGCGTAGCCATTCAGGGAGAGCCTTGAAGGAGCCCTGAACTGGGAAAGAACAGCATGCAGAAGAAAGCGTCTGTGCTGTGAAGATCTGCAGCCATAAGAACACACCGAGGAGGTATGGACTTTAGCAATCTGAGAACAGCATGATGGGACTCTAGAGAAATAGAACAACAACAAGTGGCAGCTTTAGATTTGGAGCAATCCAGCAAAGCTTGCAAATTTCTTGCTGGGCACCACCCTCTTGGTCAGGGCGAGTGGCCAGAAATGGAGGCCATTTTCCATGGGGAAAACGAAGTCATTGGCCCAGGCTCTGGGTGTCAGATGACTGGTGGCATCTGGGGCTCTAAGGACTTGCAGGGTCCTAGTTGCTGGCAGCTTTCGTTTTGGAAGGATCCAGCACAGTTTGTAGATTCCTGGCTTGGCACTGCCCTGCCTGCCAGGCCAAGTGGCCACAAATGAAGGCCATTTTCCATGGGAAAAACGAAGTCCTTTCCCCAGGGTCTCAGTAATATGTTCAAGGTGGCGTTTGAGGCTCTAAGTACTTCCAGGGCCCTAGTTGCTGCCAGCTTTTCTTTTGGAAAAATCCAGCAACGATTGCATCATTCTAGCTAGGCTCCCACTTTCTGCCAGGGTGAGTGGCTGCCAAGGGAGGCCATTTGCCATGGGAAAAAGAAGTCCTTTCCCCAGGGTCTGGGTGTCAGATGAAAGGTGGCCTTTGGGGTTCTGAGGACTTGTAGGGTAGTACTTACTGGCTAGAGTAGAGGAAATGGATTCTATTTGAATATCTGTCCCACAGGTCCTGGTTGTCCTTGATGGGCTGCAGCTGTGAGCATTGAAGAGAACTGGGATAAAAGGGGGCGGCGTAGCCATTCAGGGAGAGCCTTGAAGGAGCCCTGAACTGGGAAAGAACAGCATGCAGAAGAAAGCGTCTGTGCTGTGAAGATCTGCAGCCATAAGAACACACCGAGGAGGTATGGACTTTAGCAATCTGAGAACAGCATGATGGGACTCTAGAGAAATAGAACAACAACAAGTGGCAGCTTTCGATTTGGAGCAATCCAGCAAAGCTTGCAAATTTCTTGCTGGGCACCACCCTCTTGGTCAGGGCGAGTGGCCAGAAATGGAGGCCATTTTCCATGGGGAAAACGAAGTCATTGGCCCAGGCTCTGGGTGTCAGATGACTGGTGGCATCTGGGGCTCTAAGGACTTGCAGGGTCCTAGTTGCTGGCAGCTTTCGTTCTGGAAGGATCCAGCACAGTTTGTAGATTCCTGGCTTGGCACTGCCCTGCCTGCCAGGCCAAGTGGCCACAAATGAAGGCCATTTTCCATGGGAAAAACGAAGTCCTTTCCCCAGGGTCTCAGTAATATGTTCAAGGTGGCGTTTGAGGCTCTAAGTACTTCCAGGGCCCTAGTTGCTGCCAGCTTTTCTTTTGGAAAAATCCAGCAACGATTGCATCATTTTTGCTAGGCTCCCACTTTCTGCCAGGGTGAGTGGCTGCCAAGGGAGGCCATTTGCCATGGGAAAAAGAAGTCCTTTCCCCAGGGTCTGGGTGTCAGATGAAAGGTGGCCTTTGGGGTTCTGAGGACTTGTAGGGTAGTACTTACTGGCTAGAGTAGAGGAAATGGATTCTATTTGAATATCTGTCTAGAGGCTTTGCCCCACAGGTCCTGGTTGTCCTTGATGGGCTGCAGCTGTGAGCATTGAAGAGAACTGGGATAAAAGGGGGCGGCGTAGCCATTCAGGGAGAGCCTTGAAGGAGCCCTGAACTGGGAAAGAACAGCATGCAGAAGAAAGCGTCTGTGCTGTGAAGATCTGCAGCCATAAGAACACACCGAGGAGGTATGGACTTTAGCAATCTGAGAACAGCATGATGGGACTCTAGAGAAATAGAACAACAACAAGTGGCAGCTTTCGATTTGGAGCAATCCAGCAAAGCTTGCAAATTTCTTGCTGGGCACCACCCTCTTGGTCAGGGCGAGTGGCCAGAAATGGAGGCCATTTTCCATGGGGAAAACGAAGTCATTGGCCCAGGCTCTGGGTGTCAGATGACTGGTGGCATCTGGGGCTCTAAGGACTTGCAGGGTCCTAGTTGCTGGCAGCTTTCGTTCTGGAAGGATCCAGCAGAGTTTGTAGATTCCTGGCTTGGCACTGCCCTGCCTGCCAGGCCAAGTGGCCACAAATGAAGGCCATTTTCCATGGGAAAAACGAAGTCCTTTCCCCAGGGTCTCAGTAATATGTTCAAGGTGGCGTTTGAGGCTCTAAGTACTTCCAGGGCCCTAGTTGCTGCCAGCTTTTCTTTTGGAAAAATCCAGCAACGATTGCATCATTTTTGCTAGGCTCCCACTTTCTGCCAGGGTGAGTGGCTGCCAAGGGAGGCCATTTGCCATGGGAAAAAGAAGTCCTTTCCCCAGGGTCTGGGTGTCAGATGAAAGGTGGCCTTTGGGGTTCTGAGGACTTGTAGGGTACTACTTACTGGCTAGAGTAGAGGAAATGGATTCTATTTGAATATCTGTCTAGAGGCTTTGCCCCACAGGTCCTGGTTGTCCTTGATGGGCTGCAGCTGTGAGCATTGAAGAGAACTGGGATAAAAGGGGGCGGCGTAGCCATTCAGGGAGAGCCTTGAAGGAGCCCTGAACTGGGAAAGAACAGCATGCAGAAGAAAGCGTCTGTGCTGTGAAGATCTGCAGCCATAAGAACACACCGAGAAGGTATGGACTTTAGCAATCTGAGAACAGCATGATGGGACTCTAGAGAAATAGAACAACAACAAGTGGCAGCTTTCGATTTGGAGCAATCCAGCAAAGCTTGCAAATTTCTTGCTGGGCACCACCCTCTTGGTCAGGGCGAGTGGCCAGAAATGGAGGCCATTTTCCATGGGGAAAACGAAGTCATTGGCCCAGGCTCTGGGTGTCAGATGACTGGTGGCATCTGGGGCTCTAAGGACTTGCAGGGTCCTAGTTGCTGGCAGCTTTCATTCTGGAAGGATCCAGCACAGTTTGTAGATTCCTGGCTTGGCACTGCCCTGCCTGCCAGGCCAAGTGGCCACAAATGAAGGCCATTTTCCATGGGAAAAACGAAGTCCTTTCCCCAGGGTCTCAGTAATATGTTCAAGGTGGCGTTTGAGGCTCTAAGTACTTCCAGGGCCCTAGTTGCTGCCAGCTTTTCTTTTGGAAAAATCCAGCAACGATTGCATCATTCTAGCTAGGCTCCCACTTTCTGCCAGGGTGAGTGGCTGCCAAGGGAGGCCATTTGCCATGGGAAAAAGAAGTCCTTTCCCCAGGGTCTGGGTGTCAGATGAAAGGTGGCCTTTGGGGTTCTGAGGACTTGTAGGGTAGTACTTACTGGCTAGAGTAGAGGAAATGGATTCTATTTGAATATCTGTCCCACAGGTCCTGGTTGTCCTTGATGGGCTGCAGCTGTGAGCATTGAAGAGAACTGGGATAAAAGGGGGCGGCGTAGCCATTCAGGGAGAGCCTTGAAGGAGCCCTGAACTGGGAAAGAACAGCATGCAGAAGAAAGCGTCTGTGCTGTGAAGATCTGCAGCCATAAGAACACACCGAGGAGGTATGGACTTTAGCAATCTGAGAACAGCATGATGGGACTCTAGAGAAATAGAACAACAACAAGTGGCAGCTTTAGATTTGGAGCAATCCAGCAAAGCTTGCAAATTTCTTGCTGGGCACCACCCTCTTGGTCAGGGCGAGTGGCCAGAAATGGAGGCCATTTTCCATGGGGAAAACGAAGTCATTGGCCCAGGCTCTGGGTGTCAGATGACTGGTGGCATCTGGGGCTCTAAGGACTTGCAGGGTCCTAGTTGCTGGCAGCTTTCGTTTTGGAAGGATCCAGCACAGTTTGTAGATTCCTGGCTTGGCACTGCCCTGCCTGCCAGGCCAAGTGGCCACAAATGAAGGCCATTTTCCATGGGAAAAACGAAGTCCTTTCCCCAGGGTCTCAGTAATATGTTCAAGGTGGCGTTTGAGGCTCTAAGTACTTCCAGGGCCCTAGTTGCTGGCAGCTTTTCTTTTGGAAAAATCCAGCAACGATTGCATCATTCTAGCTAGGCTCCCACTTTCTGCCAGGGTGAGTGGCTGCCAAGGGAGGCCATTTGCCATGGGAAAAAGAAGTCCTTTCCCCAGGGTCTGGGTGTCAGATGAAAGGTGGCCTTTGGGGTTCTGAGGACTTGTAGGGTAGTACTTACTGGCTAGAGTAGAGGAAATGGATTCTATTTGAATATCTGTCTAGAGGCTTTGCCCCACAGGTCCTGGTTGTCCTTGATGGGCTGCAGCTGTGAGCATTGAAGAGAACTGGGATAAAAGGGGGCGGCGTAGCCATTCAGGGAGAGCCTTGAAGGAGCCCTGAACTGGGAAAGAACAGCATGCAGAAGAAAGCGTCTGTGCTGTGAAGATCTGCAGCCATAAGAACACACCGAGGAGGTATGGACTTTAGCAATCTGAGAACAGCATGATGGGACTCTAGAGAAATAGAACAACAACAAGTGGCAGCTTTCGATTTGGAGCAATCCAGCAAAGCTTGCAAATTTCTTGCTGGGCACCACCCTCTTGGTCAGGGCGAGTGGCCAGAAATGGAGGCCATTTTCCATGGGGAAAACGAAGTCATTGGCCCAGGCTCTGGGTGTCAGATGACTGGTGGCATCTGGGGCTCTAAGGACTTGCAGGGTCCTAGTTGCTGGCAGCTTTCGTTCTGGAAGGATCCAGCAGAGTTTGTAGATTCCTGGCTTGGCACTGCCCTGCCTGCCAGGCCAAGTGGCCACAAATGAAGGCCATTTTCCATGGGAAAAACGAAGTCCTTTCCCCAGGGTCTCAGTAATATGTTCAAGGTGGCGTTTGAGGCTCTAAGTACTTCCAGGGCCCTAGTTGCTGCCAGCTTTTCTTTTGGAAAAATCCAGCAACGATTGCATCATTCTAGCTAGGCTCCCACTTTCTGCCAGGGTGAGTGGCTGCCAAGGGAGGCCATTTGCCATGGGAAAAAGAAGTCCTTTCCCCAGGGTCTGGGTGTCAGATGAAAGGTGGCCTTTGGGGTTCTGAGGACTTGTAGGGTAGTACTTACTGGCTAGAGTAGAGGAAATGGATTCTATTTGAATATCTGTCCCACAGGTCCTGGTTGTCCTTGATGGGCTGCAGCTGTGAGCATTGAAGAGAACTGGGATAAAAGGGGGCGGCTTAGCCATTCAGGGAGAGCCTTGAAGGAGCCCTGAACTGGGAAAGAACAGCATGCAGAAGAAAGCGTCTGTGCTGTGAAGATCTGCAGCCATAAGAACACACCGAGGAGGTATGGACTTTAGCAATCTGAGAACAGCATGATGGGACTCTAGAGAAATAGAACAACAACAAGTGGCAGCTTTCGATTTGGAGCAATCCAGCAAAGCTTGCAAATTTCTTGCTGGGCACCACCCTCTTGGTCAGGGCGAGTGGCCAGAAATGGAGGCCATTTTCCATGGGGAAAACGAAGTCATTGGCCCAGGCTCTGGGTGTCAGATGACTGGTGGCATCTGGGGCTCTAAGGACTTGCAGGGTCCTAGTTGCTGGCAGCTTTCGTTCTGGAAGGATCCAGCAGAGTTTGTAGATTCCTGGCTTGGCACTGCCCTGCCTGCCAGGCCAAGTGGCCACAAATGAAGGCCATTTTCCATGGGAAAAACGAAGTCCTTTCCCCAGGGTCTCAGTAATATGTTCAAGGTGGCGTTTGAGGCTCTAAGTACTTCCAGGGCCCTAGTTGCTGCCAGCTTTTCTTTTGGAAAAATCCAGCAACGATTGCATCATTCTAGCTAGGCTCCCACTTTCTGCCAGGGTGAGTGGCTGCCAAGGGAGGCCATTTGCCATGGGAAAAAGAAGTCCTTTCCCCAGGGTCTGGGTGTCAGATGAAAGGTGGCCTTTGGGGTTCTGAGGACTTGTAGGGTAGTACTTACTGGCTAGAGTAGAGGAAATGGATTCTATTTGAATATCTGTCCCACAGGTCCTGGTTGTCCTTGATGGGCTGCAGCTGTGAGCATTGAAGAGAACTGGGATAAAAGGGGGCGGCGTAGCCATTCAGGGAGAGCCTTGAAGGAGCCCTGAACTGGGAAAGAACAGCATGCAGAAGAAAGCGTCTGTGCTGTGAAGATCTGCAGCCATAAGAACACACCGAGGAGGTATGGACTTTAGCAATCTGAGAACAGCATGATGGGACTCTAGAGAAATAGAACAACAACAAGTGGCAGCTTTCGATTTGGAGCAATCCAGCAAAGCTTGCAAATTTCTTGCTGGGCACCACCCTCTTGGTCAGGGCGAGTGGCCAGAAATGGAGGCCATTTTCCATGGGGAAAACGAAGTCATTGGCCCAGGCTCTGGGTGTCAGATGACTGGTGGCATCTGGGGCTCTAAGGACTTGCAGGGTCCTAGTTGCTGGCAGCTTTCGTTTTGGAAGGATCCAGCAGAGTTTGTAGATTCCTGGCTTGGCACTGCCCTGCCTGCCAGGCCAAGTGGCCACAAATGAAGGCCATTTTCCATGGGAAAAACGAAGTCCTTTCCCCAGGGTCTCAGTAATATGTTCAAGGTGGCGTTTGAGGCTCTAAGTACTTCCAGGGCCCTAGTTGCTGCCAGCTTTTCTTTTGGAAAAATCCAGCAACGATTGCATCATTCTAGCTAGGCTCCCACTTTCTGCCAGGGTGAGTGGCTGCCAAGGGAGGCCATTTGCCATGGGAAAAAGAAGTCCTTTCCCCAGGGTCTGGGTGTCAGATGAAAGGTGGCCTTTGGGGTTCTGAGGACTTGTAGGGTAGTACTTACTGGCTAGAGTAGAGGAAATGGATTCTATTTGAATATCTGTCTAGAGGCTTTGCCCCACAGGTCCTGGTTGTCCTTGATGGGCTGCAGCTGTGAGCATTGAAGAGAACTGGGATAAAAGGGGGCGGCTTAGCCATTCAGGGAGAGCCTTGAAGGAGCCCTGAACTGGGAAAGAACAGCATGCAGAAGAAAGCGTCTGTGCTGTGAAGATCTGCAGCCATAAGAACACACCGAGGAGGTATGGACTTTAGCAATCTGAGAACAGCATGATGGGACTCTAGAGAAATAGAACAACAACAAGTGGCAGCTTTCGATTTGGAGCAATCCAGCAAAGCTTGCAAATTTCTTGCTGGGCACCACCCTCTTGGTCAGGGCGAGTGGCCAGAAATGGAGGCCATTTTCCATGGGGAAAACGAAGTCATTGGCCCAGGCTCTGGGTGTCAGATGACTGGTGGCATCTGGGGCTCTAAGGACTTGCAGGGTCCTAGTTGCTGGCAGCTTTCGTTCTGGAAGGATCCAGCAGAGTTTGTAGATTCCTGGCTTGGCACTGCCCTGCCTGCCAGGCCAAGTGGCCACAAATGAAGGCCATTTTCCATGGGAAAAACGAAGTCCTTTCCCCAGGGTCTCAGTAATATGTTCAAGGTGGCGTTTGAGGCTCTAAGTACTTCCAGGGCCCTAGTTGCTGCCAGCTTTTCTTTTGGAAAAATCCAGCAACGATTGCATCATTCTAGCTAGGCTCCCACTTTCTGCCAGGGTGAGTGGCTGCCAAGGGAGGCCATTTGCCATGGGAAAAAGAAGTCCTTTCCCCAGGGTCTGGGTGTCAGATGAAAGGTGGCCTTTGGGGTTCTGAGGACTTGTAGGGTAGTACTTACTGGCTAGAGTAGAGGAAATGGATTCTATTTGAATATCTGTCCCACAGGTCCTGGTTGTCCTTGATGGGCTGCAGCTGTGAGCATTGAAGAGAACTGGGATAAAAGGGGGCGGCTTAGCCATTCAGGGAGAGCCTTGAAGGAGCCCTGAACTGGGAAAGAACAGCATGCAGAAGAAAGCGTCTGTGCTGTGAAGATCTGCAGCCATAAGAACACACCGAGGAGGTATGGACTTTAGCAATCTGAGAACAGCATGATGGGACTCTAGAGAAATAGAACAACAACAAGTGGCAGCTTTCGATTTGGAGCAATCCAGCAAAGCTTGCAAATTTCTTGCTGGGCACCACCCTCTTGGTCAGGGCGAGTGGCCAGAAATGGAGGCCATTTTCCATGGGGAAAATGAAGTCATTGGCCCAGGCTCTGGGTGTCAGATGACTGGTGGCATCTGGGGCTCTAAGGACTTGCAGGGTCCTAGTTGCTGGCAGCTTTCGTTCTGGAAGGATCCAGCAGAGTTTGTAGATTCCTGGCTTGGCACTGCCCTGCCTGCCAGGCCAAGTGGCCACAAATGAAGGCCATTTTCCATGGGAAAAACGAAGTCCTTTCCCCAGGGTCTCAGTAATATGTTCAAGGTGGCGTTTGAGGCTCTAAGTACTTCCAGGGCCCTAGTTGCTGCCAGCTTTTCTTTTGGAAAAATCCAGCAACGATTGCATCATTCTAGCTAGGCTCCCACTTTCTGCCAGGGTGAGTGGCTGCCAAGGGAGGCCATTTGCCATGGGAAAAAGAAGTCCTTTCCCCAGGGTCTGGGTGTCAGATGAAAGGTGGCCTTTGGGGTTCTGAGGACTTGTAGGGTAGTACTTACTGGCTAGAGTAGAGGAAATGGATTCTATTTGAATATCTGTCCCACAGGTCCTGGTTGTCCTTGATGGGCTGCAGCTGTGAGCATTGAAGAGAACTGGGATAAAAGGGGGCGGCTTAGCCATTCAGGGAGAGCCTTGAAGGAGCCCTGAACTGGGAAAGAACAGCATGCAGAAGAAAGCGTCTGTGCTGTGAAGATCTGCAGCCATAAGAACACACCGAGGAGGTATGGACTTTAGCAATCTGAGAACAGCATGATGGGACTCTAGAGAAATAGAACAACAACAAGTGGCAGCTTTCGATTTGGAGCAATCCAGCAAAGCTTGCAAATTTCTTGCTGGGCACCACCCTCTTGGTCAGGGCGAGTGGCCAGAAATGGAGGCCATTTTCCATGGGGAAAACGAAGTCATTGGCCCAGGCTCTGGGTGTCAGATGACTGGTGGCATCTGGGGCTCTAAGGACTTGCAGGGTCCTAGTTGCTGGCAGCTTTCGTTCTGGAAGGATCCAGCAGAGTTTGTAGATTCCTGGCTTGGCACTGCCCTGCCTGCCAGGCCAAGTGGCCAGAAATGAAGGCCATTTTCCATGGGAAAAACGAAGTCCTTTCCCCAGGGTCTCAGTAATATGTTCAAGGTGGCGTTTGAGGCTCTAAGTACTTCCAGGGCCCTAGTTGCTGGCAGCTTTTCTTTTGGAAAAATCCAGCAACGATTGCATCATTCTAGCTAGGCTCCCACTTTCTGCCAGGGTGAGTGGCTGCCAAGGGAGGCCATTTGCCATGGGAAAAAGAAGTCCTTTCCCCAGGGTCTGGGTGTCAGATGAAAGGTGGCCTTTGGGGTTCTGAGGACTTGTAGGGTAGTACTTACTGGCTAGAGTAGAGGAAATGGATTCTATTTGAATATCTGTCCCACAGGTCCTGGTTGTCCTTGATGGGCTGCAGCTGTGAGCATTGAAGAGAACTGGGATAAAAGGGGGCGGCGTAGCCATTCAGGGAGAGCCTTGAAGGAGCCCTGAACTGGGAAAGAACAGCATGCAGAAGAAAGCGTCTGTGCTGTGAAGATCTGCAGCCATAAGAACACACCGAGGAGGTATGGACTTTAGCAATCTGAGAACAGCATGATGGGACTCTAGAGAAATAGAACAACAACAAGTGGCAGCTTTCGATTTGGAGCAATCCAGCAAAGCTTGCAAATTTCTTGCTGGGCACCACCCTCTTGGTCAGGGCGAGTGGCCAGAAATGGAGGCCATTTTCCATGGGGAAAACGAAGTCATTGGCCCAGGCTCTGGGTGTCAGATGACTGGTGGCATCTGGGGCTCTAAGGACTTGCAGGGTCCTAGTTGCTGGCAGCTTTCGTTCTGGAAGGATCCAGCACAGTTTGTAGATTCCTGGCTTGGCACTGCCCTGCCTGCCAGGCAGAGTGGCCACAAATGAAGGCCATTTTCCATGGGAAAAACGAAGTCCTTTCCCCAGGGTCTCAGTAATATGTTCAAGGTGGCGTTTGAGGCTCTAAGTACTTCCAGGGCCCTAGTTGCTGCCAGCTTTTCTTTTGGAAAAATCCAGCAACGATTGCATCATTCTAGCTAGGCTCCCACTTTCTGCCAGGGTGAGTGGCTGCCAAGGGAGGCCATTTGCCATGGGAAAAAGAAGTCCTTTCCCCAGGGTCTGGGTGTCAGATGAAAGGTGGCCTTTGGGGTTCTGAGGACTTGTAGGGTAGTACTTACTGGCTAGAGTAGAGGAAATGGATTCTATTTGAATATCTGTCCCACAGGTCCTGGTTGTCCTTGATGGGCTGCAGCTGTGAGCATTGAAGAGAACTGGGATAAAAGGGGGCGGCGTAGCCATTCAGGGAGAGCCTTGAAGGAGCCCTGAACTGGGAAAGAACAGCATGCAGAAGAAAGCGTCTGTGCTGTGAAGATCTGCAGCCATAAGAACACACCGAGGAGGTATGGACTTTAGCAATCTGAGAACAGCATGATGGGACTCTAGAGAAATAGAACAACAACAAGTGGCAGCTTTCGATTTGGAGCAATCCAGCAAAGCTTGCAAATTTCTTGCTGGGCACCACCCTCTTGGTCAGGGCGAGTGGCCAGAAATGGAGGCCATTTTCCATGGGGAAAACGAAGTCATTGGCCCAGGCTCTGGGTGTCAGATGACTGGTGGCATCTGGGGCTCTAAGGACTTGCAGGGTCCTAGTTGCTGGCAGCTTTCGTTCTGGAAGGATCCAGCAGAGTTTGTAGATTCCTGGCTTGGCACTGCCCTGCCTGCCAGGCCAAGTGGCCAGAAATGAAGGCCATTTTCCATGGGAAAAACGAAGTCCTTTCCCCAGGGTCTCAGTAATATGTTCAAGGTGGCGTTTGAGGCTCTAAGTACTTCCAGGGCCCTAGTTGCTGGCAGCTTTTCTTTTGGAAAAATCCAGCAACGATTGCATCATTCTAGCTAGGCTCCCACTTTCTGCCAGGGTGAGTGGCTGCCAAGGGAGGCCATTTGCCATGGGAAAAAGAAGTCCTTTCCCCAGGGTCTGGGTGTCAGATGAAAGGTGGCCTTTGGGGTTCTGAGGACTTGTAGGGTAGTACTTACTGGCTAGAGTAGAGGAAATGGATTCTATTTGAATATCTGTCTAGAGGCTTTGCCCCACAGGTCCTGGTTGTCCTTGATGGGCTGCAGCTGTGAGCATTGAAGAGAACTGGGATAAAAGGGGGCGGCTTAGCCATTCAGGGAGAGCCTTGAAGGAGCCCTGAACTGGGAAAGAACAGCATGCAGAAGAAAGCGTCTGTGCTGTGAAGATCTGCAGCCATAAGAACACACCGAGGAGGTATGGACTTTAGCAATCTGAGAACAGCATGATGGGACTCTAGAGAAATAGAAGAACAACAAGTGGCAGCTTTCGATTTGGAGCAATCCAGCAAAGCTTGCAAATTTCTTGCTGGGCACCACCCTCTTGGTCAGGGCGAGTGGCCAGAAATGGAGGCCATTTTCCATGGGGAAAACGAAGTCATTGGCCCAGGCTCTGGGTGTCAGATGACTGGTGGCATCTGGGGCTCTAAGGACTTGCAGGGTCCTAGTTGCTGGCAGCTTTCGTTCTGGAAGGATCCAGCACAGTTTGTAGATTCCTGGCTTGGCACTGCCCTGCCTGCCAGGCCAAGTGGCCACAAATGAAGGCCATTTTCCATGGGAAAAACGAAGTCCTTTCCCCAGGGTCTCAGTAATATGTTCAAGGTGGCGTTTGAGGCTCTAAGTACTTCCAGGGCCCTAGTTGCTGCCAGCTTTTCTTTTGGAAAAATCCAGCAACGATTGCATCATTCTAGCTAGGCTCCCACTTTCTGCCAGGGTGAGTGGCTGCCAAGGGAGGCCATTTGCCATGGGAAAAAGAAGTCCTTTCCCCAGGGTCTGGGTGTCAGATGAAAGGTGGCCTTTGGGGTTCTGAGGACTTGTAGGGTAGTACTTACTGGCTAGAGTAGAGGAAATGGATTCTATTTGAATATCTGTCCCACAGGTCCTGGTTGTCCTTGATGGGCTGCAGCTGTGAGCATTGAAGAGAACTGGGATAAAAGGGGGCGGCGTAGCCATTCAGGGAGAGCCTTGAAGGAGCCCTGAACTGGGAAAGAACAGCATGCAGAAGAAAGCGTCTGTGCTGTGAAGATCTGCAGCCATAAGAACACACCGAGGAGGTATGGACTTTAGCAATCTGAGAACAGCATGATGGGACTCTAGAGAAATAGAACAACAACAAGTGGCAGCTTTCGATTTGGAGCAATCCAGCAAAGCTTGCAAATTTCTTGCTGGGCACCACCCTCTTGGTCAGGGCGAGTGGCCAGAAATGGAGGCCATTTTCCATGGGGAAAACGAAGTCATTGGCCCAGGCTCTGGGTGTCAGATGACTGGTGGCATCTGGGGCTCTAAGGACTTGCAGGGTCCTAGTTGCTGGCAGCTTTCGTTTTGGAAGGATCCAGCACAGTTTGTAGATTCCTGGCTTGGCACTGCCCTGCCTGCCAGGCCAAGTGGCCACAAATGAAGGCCATTTTCCATGGGAAAAACGAAGTCCTTTCCCCAGGGTCTCAGTAATATGTTCAAGGTGGCGTTTGAGGCTCTAAGTACTTCCAGGGCCCTAGTTGCTGCCAGCTTTTCTTTTGGAAAAATCCAGCAACGATTGCATCATTTTTGCTAGGCTCCCACTTTCTGCCAGGGTGAGTGGCTGCCAAGGGAGGCCATTTGCCATGGGAAAAAGAAGTCCTTTCCCCAGGGTCTGGGTGTCAGATGAAAGGTGGCCTTTGGGGTTCTGAGGACTTGTAGGGTAGTACTTACTGGCTAGAGTAGAGGAAATGGATTCTATTTGAATATCTGTCTAGAGGCTTTGCCCCACAGGTCCTGGTTGTCCTTGATGGGCTGCAGCTGTGAGCATTGAAGAGAACTGGGATAAAAGGGGGCGGCGTAGCCATTCAGGGAGAGCCTTGAAGGAGCCCTGAACTGGGAAAGAACAGCATGCAGAAGAAAGCGTCTGTGCTGTGAAGATCTGCAGCCATAAGAACACACCGAGGAGGTATGGACTTTAGCAATCTGAGAACAGCATGATGGGACTCTAGAGAAATAGAACAACAACAAGTGGCAGCTTTCGATTTGGAGCAATCCAGCAAAGCTTGCAAATTTCTTGCTGGGCACCACCCTCTTGGTCAGGGCGAGTGGCCAGAAATGGAGGCCATTTTCCATGGGGAAAACGAAGTCATTGGCCCAGGCTCTGGGTGTCAGATGACTGGTGGCATCTGGGGCTCTAAGGACTTGCAGGGTCCTAGTTGCTGGCAGCTTTCGTTCTGGAAGGATCCAGCACAGTTTGTAGATTCCTGGCTTGGCACTGCCCTGCCTGCCAGGCCAAGTGGCCACAAATGAAGGCCATTTTCCATGGGAAAAACGAAGTCCTTTCCCCAGGGTCTCAGTAATATGTTCAAGGTGGCGTTTGAGGCTCTAAGTACTTCCAGGGCCCTAGTTGCTGCCAGCTTTTCTTTTGGAAAAATCCAGCAACGATTGCATCATTTTTGCTAGGCTCCCACTTTCTGCCAGGGTGAGTGGCTGCCAAGGGAGGCCATTTGCCATGGGAAAAAGAAGTCCTTTCCCCAGGGTCTGGGTGTCAGATGAAAGGTGGCCTTTGGGGTTCTGAGGACTTGTAGGGTAGTACTTACTGGCTAGAGTAGAGGAAATGGATTCTATTTGAATATCTGTCCCACAGGTCCTGGTTGTCCTTGATGGGCTGCAGCTGTGAGCATTGAAGAGAACTGGGATAAAAGGGGGCGGCGTAGCCATTCAGGGAGAGCCTTGAAGGAGCCCTGAACTGGGAAAGAACAGCATGCAGAAGAAAGCGTCTGTGCTGTGAAGATCTGCAGCCATAAGAACACACCGAGGAGGTATGGACTTTAGCAATCTGAGAACAGCATGATGGGACTCTAGAGAAATAGAACAACAACAAGTGGCAGCTTTCGATTTGGAGCAATCCAGCAAAGCTTGCAAATTTCTTGCTGGGCACCACCCTCTTGGTCAGGGCGAGTGGCCAGAAATGGAGGCCATTTTCCATGGGGAAAACGAAGTCATTGGCCCAGGCTCTGGGTGTCAGATGACTGGTGGCATCTGGGGCTCTAAGGACTTGCAGGGTCCTAGTTGCTGGCAGCTTTCGTTCTGGAAGGATCCAGCAGAGTTTGTAGATTCCTGGCTTGGCACTGCCCTGCCTGCCAGGCCAAGTGGCCACAAATGAAGGCCATTTTCCATGGGAAAAACGAAGTCCTTTCCCCAGGGTCTCAGTAATATGTTCAAGGTGGCGTTTGAGGCTCTAAGTACTTCCAGGGCCCTAGTTGCTGCCAGCTTTTCTTTTGGAAAAATCCAGCAACGATTGCATCATTCTAGCTAGGCTCCCACTTTCTGCCAGGGTGAGTGGCTGCCAAGGGAGGCCATTTGCCATGGGAAAAAGAAGTCCTTTCCCCAGGGTCTGGGTGTCAGATGAAAGGTGGCCTTTGGGGTTCTGAGGACTTGTAGGGTAGTACTTACTGGCTAGAGTAGAGGAAATGGATTCTATTTGAATATCTGTCTAGAGGCTTTGCCCCACAGGTCCTGGTTGTCCTTGATGGGCTGCAGCTGTGAGCATTGAAGAGAACTGGGATAAAAGGGGGCGGCTTAGCCATTCAGGGAGAGCCTTGAAGGAGCCCTGAACTGGGAAAGAACAGCATGCAGAAGAAAGCGTCTGTGCTGTGAAGATCTGCAGCCATAAGAACACACCGAGGAGGTATGGACTTTAGCAATCTGAGAACAGCATGATGGGACTCTAGAGAAATAGAACAACAACAAGTGGCAGCTTTCGATTTGGAGCAATCCAGCAAAGCTTGCAAATTTCTTGCTGGGCACCACCCTCTTGGTCAGGGCGAGTGGCCAGAAATGGAGGCCATTTTCCATGGGGAAAACGAAGTCATTGGCCCAGGCTCTGGGTGTCAGATGACTGGTGGCATCTGGGGCTCTAAGGACTTGCAGGGTCCTAGTTGCTGGCAGCTTTCGTTCTGGAAGGATCCAGCAGAGTTTGTAGATTCCTGGCTTGGCACTGCCCTGCCTGCCAGGCCAAGTGGCCACAAATGAAGGCCATTTTCCATGGGAAAAACGAAGTCCTTTCCCCAGGGTCTCAGTAATATGTTCAAGGTGGCGTTTGAGGCTCTAAGTACTTCCAGGGCCCTAGTTGCTGGCAGCTTTTCTTTTGGAAAAATCCAGCAACGATTGCATCATTCTAGCTAGGCTCCCACTTTCTGCCAGGGTGAGTGGCTGCCAAGGGAGGCCATTTGCCATGGGAAAAAGAAGTCCTTTCCCCAGGGTCTGGGTGTCAGATGAAAGGTGGCCTTTGGGGTTCTGAGGACTTGTAGGGTAGTACTTACTGGCTAGAGTAGAGGAAATGGATTCTATTTGAATATCTGTCCCACAGGTCCTGGTTGTCCTTGATGGGCTGCAGCTGTGAGCATTGAAGAGAACTGGGATAAAAGGGGGCGGCTTAGCCATTCAGGGAGAGCCTTGAAGGAGCCCTGAACTGGGAAAGAACAGCATGCAGAAGAAAGCGTCTGTGCTGTGAAGATCTGCAGCCATAAGAACACACCGAGGAGGTATGGACTTTAGCAATCTGAGAACAGCATGATGGGACTCTAGAGAAATAGAAGAACAACAAGTGGCAGCTTTCGATTTGGAGCAATCCAGCAAAGCTTGCAAATTTCTTGCTGGGCACCACCCTCTTGGTCAGGGCGAGTGGCCAGAAATGGAGGCCATTTTCCATGGGGAAAACGAAGTCATTGGCCCAGGCTCTGGGTGTCAGATGACTGGTGGCATCTGGGGCTCTAAGGACTTGCAGGGTCCTAGTTGCTGGCAGCTTTCGTTCTGGAAGGATCCAGCAGAGTTTGTAGATTCCTGGCTTGGCACTGCCCTGCCTGCCAGGCCAAGTGGCCACAAATGAAGGCCATTTTCCATGGGAAAAACGAAGTCCTTTCCCCAGGGTTTCAGTAATATGTTCAAGGTGGCGTTTGAGGCTCTAAGTACTTCCAGGGCCCTAGTTGCTGCCAGCTTTTCTTTTGGAAAAATCCAGCAACGATTGCATCATTCTAGCTAGGCTCCCACTTTCTGCCAGGGTGAGTGGCTGCCAAGGGAGGCCATTTGCCATGGGAAAAAGAAGTCCTTTCCCCAGGGTCTGGGTGTCAGATGAAAGGTGGCCTTTGGGGTTCTGAGGACTTGTAGGGTAGTACTTACTGGCTAGAGTAGAGGAAATGGATTCTATTTGAATATCTGTCCCACAGGTCCTGGTTGTCCTTGATGGGCTGCAGCTGTGAGCATTGAAGAGAACTGGGATAAAAGGGGGCGGCGTAGCCATTCAGGGAGAGCCTTGAAGGAGCCCTGAACTGGGAAAGAACAGCATGCAGAAGAAAGCGTCTGTGCTGTGAAGATCTGCAGCCATAAGAACACACCGAGGAGGTATGGACTTTAGCAATCTGAGAACAGCATGATGGGACTCTAGAGAAATAGAACAACAACAAGTGGCAGCTTTCGATTTGGAGCAATCCAGCAAAGCTTGCAAATTTCTTGCTGGGCACCACCCTCTTGGTCAGGGCGAGTGGCCAGAAATGGAGGCCATTTTCCATGGGGAAAACGAAGTCATTGGCCCAGGCTCTGGGTGTCAGATGACAGGTGGCATCTGGGGCTCTAAGGACTTGCAGGGTCCTAGTTGCTGGCAGCTTTCGTTCTGGAAGGATCCAGCAGAGTTTGTAGATTCCTGGCTTGGCACTGCCCTGCCTGCCAGGCCAAGTGGCCACAAATGAAGGCCATTTTCCATGGGAAAAACGAAGTCCTTTCCCCAGGGTCTCAGTAATATGTTCAAGGTGGCGTTTGAGGCTCTAAGTACTTCCAGGGCCCTAGTTGCTGGCAGCTTTTCTTTTGGAAAAATCCAGCAACGATTGCATCATTCTAGCTAGGCTCCCACTTTCTGCCAGGGTGAGTGGCTGCCAAGGGAGGCCATTTGCCATGGGAAAAAGAAGTCCTTTCCCCAGGGTCTGGGTGTCAGATGAAAGGTGGCCTTTGGGGTTCTGAGGACTTGTAGGGTAGTACTTACTGGCTAGAGTAGAGGAAATGGATTCTATTTGAATATCTGTCCCACAGGTCCTGGTTGTCCTTGATGGGCTGCAGCTGTGAGCATTGAAGAGAACTGGGATAAAAGGGGGCGGCGTAGCCATTCAGGGAGAGCCTTGAAGGAGCCCTGAACTGGGAAAGAACAGCATGCAGAAGAAAGCGTCTGTGCTGTGAAGATCTGCAGCCATAAGAACACACCGAGGAGGTATGGACTTTAGCAATCTGAGAACAGCATGATGGGACTCTAGAGAAATAGAACAACAACAAGTGGCAGCTTTCGATTTGGAGCAATCCAGCAAAGCTTGCAAATTTCTTGCTGGGCACCACCCTCTTGGTCAGGGCGAGTGGCCAGAAATGGAGGCCATTTTCCATGGGGAAAACGAAGTCATTGGCCCAGGCTCTGGGTGTCAGATGACTGGTGGCATCTGGGGCTCTAAGGACTTGCAGGGTCCTAGTTGCTGGCAGCTTTCGTTCTGGAAGGATCCAGCAGAGTTTGTAGATTCCTGGCTTGGCACTGCCCTGCCTGCCAGGCCAAGTGGCCACAAATGAAGGCCATTTTCCATGGGAAAAACGAAGTCCTTTCCCCAGGGTCTCAGTAATATGTTCAAGGTGGCGTTTGAGGCTCTAAGTACTTCCAGGGCCCTAGTTGCTGCCAGCTTTTCTTTTGGAAAAATCCAGCAACGATTGCATCATTCTAGCTAGGCTCCCACTTTCTGCCAGGGTGAGTGGCTGCCAAGGGAGGCCATTTGCCATGGGAAAAAGAAGTCCTTTCCCCAGGGTCTGGGTGTCAGATGAAAGGTGGCCTTTGGGGTTCTGAGGACTTGTAGGGTAGTACTTACTGGCTAGAGTAGAGGAAATGGATTCTATTTGAATATCTGTCCCACAGGTCCTGGTTGTCCTTGATGGGCTGCAGCTGTGAGCATTGAAGAGAACTGGGATAAAAGGGGGCGGCGTAGCCATTCAGGGAGAGCCTTGAAGGAGCCCTGAACTGGGAAAGAACAGCATGCAGAAGAAAGCGTCTGTGCTGTGAAGATCTGCAGCCATAAGAACACACCGAGGAGGTATGGACTTTAGCAATCTGAGAACAGCATGATGGGACTCTAGAGAAATAGAACAACAACAAGTGGCAGCTTTCGATTTGGAGCAATCCAGCAAAGCTTGCAAATTTCTTGCTGGGCACCACCCTCTTGGTCAGGGCGAGTGGCCAGAAATGGAGGCCATTTTCCATGGGGAAAACGAAGTCATTGGCCCAGGCTCTGGGTGTCAGATGACTGGTGGCATCTGGGGCTCTAAGGACTTGCAGGGTCCTAGTTGCTGGCAGCTTTCGTTCTGGAAGGATCCAGCAGAGTTTGTAGATTCCTGGCTTGGCACTGCCCTGCCTGCCAGGCCAAGTGGCCACAAATGAAGGCCATTTTCCATGGGAAAAACGAAGTCCTTTCCCCAGGGTCTCAGTAATATGTTCAAGGTGGCGTTTGAGGCTCTAAGTACTTCCAGGGCCCTAGTTGCTGCCAGCTTTTCTTTTGGAAAAATCCAGCAACGATTGCATCATTCTAGCTAGGCTCCCACTTTCTGCCAGGGTGAGTGGCTGCCAAGGGAGGCCATTTGCCATGGGAAAAAGAAGTCCTTTCCCCAGGGTCTGGGTGTCAGATGAAAGGTGGCCTTTGGGGTTCTGAGGACTTGTAGGGTAGTACTTACTGGCTAGAGTAGAGGAAATGGATTCTATTTGAATATCTGTCTAGAGGCTTTGCCCCACAGGTCCTGGTTGTCCTTGATGGGCTGCAGCTGTGAGCATTGAAGAGAACTGGGATAAAAGGGGGCGGCTTAGCCATTCAGGGAGAGCCTTGAAGGAGCCCTGAACTGGGAAAGAACAGCATGCAGAAGAAAGCGTCTGTGCTGTGAAGATCTGCAGCCATAAGAACACACCGAGGAGGTATGGACTTTAGCAATCTGAGAACAGCATGATGGGACTCTAGAGAAATAGAAGAACAACAAGTGGCAGCTTTCGATTTGGAGCAATCCAGCAAAGCTTGCAAATTTCTTGCTGGGCACCACCCTCTTGGTCAGGGCGAGTGGCCAGAAATGGAGGCCATTTTCCATGGGGAAAACGAAGTCATTGGCCCAGGCTCTGGGTGTCAGATGACTGGTGGCATCTGGGGCTCTAAGGACTTGCAGGGTCCTAGTTGCTGGCAGCTTTCGTTCTGGAAGGATCCAGCAGAGTTTGTAGATTCCTGGCTTGGCACTGCCCTGCCTGCCAGGCCAAGTGGCCACAAATGAAGGCCATTTTCCATGGGAAAAACGAAGTCCTTTCCCCAGGGTCTCAGTAATATGTTCAAGGTGGCGTTTGAGGCTCTAAGTACTTCCAGGGCCCTAGTTGCTGCCAGCTTTTCTTTTGGAAAAATCCAGCAACGATTGCATCATTTTTGCTAGGCTCCCACTTTCTGCCAGGGTGAGTGGCTGCCAAGGGAGGCCATTTGCCATGGGAAAAAGAAGTCCTTTCCCCAGGGTCTGGGTGTCAGATGAAAGGTGGCCTTTGGGGTTCTGAGGACTTGTAGGGTAGTACTTACTGGCTAGAGTAGAGGAAATGGATTCTATTTGAATATCTGTCCCACAGGTCCTGGTTGTCCTTGATGGGCTGCAGCTGTGAGCATTGAAGAGAACTGGGATAAAAGGGGGCGGCGTAGCCATTCAGGGAGAGCCTTGAAGGAGCCCTGAACTGGGAAAGAACAGCATGCAGAAGAAAGCGTCTGTGCTGTGAAGATCTGCAGCCATAAGAACACACCGAGGAGGTATGGACTTTAGCAATCTGAGAACAGCATGATGGGACTCTAGAGAAATAGAAGAACAACAAGTGGCAGGTTTCGATTTGGAGCAATCCAGCAAAGCTTGCAAATTTCTTGCTGGGCACCACCCTCTTGGTCAGGGCGAGTGGCCAGAAATGGAGGCCATTTTCCATGGGGAAAACGAAGTCATTGGCCCAGGCTCTGGGTGTCAGATGACTGGTGGCATCTGGGGCTCTAAGGACTTGCAGGGTCCTAGTTGCTGGCAGCTTTCGTTCTGGAAGGATCCAGCAGAGTTTGTAGATTCCTGGCTTGGCACTGCCCTGCCTGCCAGGCCAAGTGGCCACAAATGAAGGCCATTTTCCATGGGAAAAACGAAGTCCTTTCCCCAGGGTCTCAGTAATATGTTCAAGGTGGCGTTTGAGGCTCTAAGTACTTCCAGGGCCCTAGTTGCTGCCAGCTTTTCTTTTGGAAAAATCCAGCAACGATTGCATCATTCTAGCTAGGCTCCCACTTTCTGCCAGGGTGAGTGGCTGCCAAGGGAGGCCATTTGCCATGGGAAAAAGAAGTCCTTTCCCCAGGGTCTGGGTGTCAGATGAAAGGTGGCCTTTGGGGTTCTGAGGACTTGTAGGGTAGTACTTACTGGCTAGAGTAGAGGAAATGGATTCTATTTGAATATCTGTCCCACAGGTCCTGGTTGTCCTTGATGGGCTGCAGCTGTGAGCATTGAAGAGAACTGGGATAAAAGGGGGCGGCGTAGCCATTCAGGGAGAGCCTTGAAGGAGCCCTGAACTGGGAAAGAACAGCATGCAGAAGAAAGCGTCTGTGCTGTGAAGATCTGCAGCCATAAGAACACACCGAGGAGGTATGGACTTTAGCAATCTGAGAACAGCATGATGGGACTCTAGAGAAATAGAACAACAACAAGTGGCAGCTTTCGATTTGGAGCAATCCAGCAAAGCTTGCAAATTTCTTGCTGGGCACCACCCTCTTGGTCAGGGCGAGTGGCCAGAAATGGAGGCCATTTTCCATGGGGAAAACGAAGTCATTGGCCCAGGCTCTGGGTGTCAGATGACTGGTGGCATCTGGGGCTCTAAGGACTTGCAGGGTCCTAGTTGCTGGCAGCTTTCGTTTTGGAAGGATCCAGCACAGTTTGTAGATTCCTGGCTTGGCACTGCCCTGCCTGCCAGGCCAAGTGGCCACAAATGAAGGCCATTTTCCATGGGAAAAACGAAGTCCTTTCCCCAGGGTCTCAGTAATATGTTCAAGGTGGCGTTTGAGGCTCTAAGTACTTCCAGGGCCCTAGTTGCTGCCAGCTTTTCTTTTGGAAAAATCCAGCAACGATTGCATCATTTTTGCTAGGCTCCCACTTTCTGCCAGGGTGAGTGGCTGCCAAGGGAGGCCATTTGCCATGGGAAAAAGAAGTCCTTTCCCCAGGGTCTGGGTGTCAGATGAAAGGTGGCCTTTGGGGTTCTGAGGACTTGTAGGGTAGTACTTACTGGCTAGAGTAGAGGAAATGGATTCTATTTGAATATCTGTCTAGAGGCTTTGCCCCACAGGTCCTGGTTGTCCTTGATGGGCTGCAGCTGTGAGCATTGAAGAGAACTGGGATAAAAGGGGGCGGCGTAGCCATTCAGGGAGAGCCTTGAAGGAGCCCTGAACTGGGAAAGAACAGCATGCAGAAGAAAGCGTCTGTGCTGTGAAGATCTGCAGCCATAAGAACACACCGAGGAGGTATGGACTTTAGCAATCTGAGAACAGCATGATGGGACTCTAGAGAAATAGAACAACAACAAGTGGCAGCTTTCGATTTGGAGCAATCCAGCAAAGCTTGCAAATTTCTTGCTGGGCACCACCCTCTTGGTCAGGGCGAGTGGCCAGAAATGGAGGCCATTTTCCATGGGGAAAACGAAGTCATTGGCCCAGGCTCTGGGTGTCAGATGACTGGTGGCATCTGGGGCTCTAAGGACTTGCAGGGTCCTAGTTGCTGGCAGCTTTCGTTCTGGAAGGATCCAGCAGAGTTTGTAGATTCCTGGCTTGGCACTGCCCTGCCTGCCAGGCCAAGTGGCCACAAATGAAGGCCATTTTCCATGGGAAAAACGAAGTCCTTTCCCCAGGGTCTCAGTAATATGTTCAAGGTGGCGTTTGAGGCTCTAAGTACTTCCAGGGCCCTAGTTGCTGCCAGCTTTTCTTTTGGAAAAATCCAGCAACGATTGCATCATTTTTGCTAGGCTCCCACTTTCTGCCAGGGTGAGTGGCTGCCAAGGGAGGCCATTTGCCATGGGAAAAAGAAGTCCTTTCCCCAGGGTCTGGGTGTCAGATGAAAGGTGGCCTTTGGGGTTCTGAGGACTTGTAGGGTAGTACTTACTGGCTAGAGTAGAGGAAATGGATTCTATTTGAATATCTGTCCCACAGGTCCTGGTTGTCCTTGATGGGCTGCAGCTGTGAGCATTGAAGAGAACTGGGATAAAAGGGGGCGGCGTAGCCATTCAGGGAGAGCCTTGAAGGAGCCCTGAACTGGGAAAGAACAGCATGCAGAAGAAAGCGTCTGTGCTGTGAAGATCTGCAGCCATAAGAACACACCGAGGAGGTATGGACTTTAGCAATCTGAGAACAGCATGATGGGACTCTAGAGAAATAGAACAACAACAAGTGGCAGCTTTCGATTTGGAGCAATCCAGCAAAGCTTGCAAATTTCTTGCTGGGCACCACCCTCTTGGTCAGGGCGAGTGGCCAGAAATGGAGGCCATTTTCCATGGGGAAAACGAAGTCATTGGCCCAGGCTCTGGGTGTCAGATGACTGGTGGCATCTGGGGCTCTAAGGACTTGCAGGGTCCTAGTTGCTGGCAGCTTTCGTTCTGGAAGGATCCAGCAGAGTTTGTAGATTCCTGGCTTGGCACTGCCCTGCCTGCCAGGCCAAGTGGCCACAAATGAAGGCCATTTTCCATGGGAAAAACGAAGTCCTTTCCCCAGGGTCTCAGTAATATGTTCAAGGTGGCGTTTGAGGCTCTAAGTACTTCCAGGGCCCTAGTTGCTGGCAGCTTTTCTTTTGGAAAAATCCAGCAACGATTGCATCATTCTAGCTAGGCTCCCACTTTCTGCCAGGGTGAGTGGCTGCCAAGGGAGGCCATTTGCCATGGGAAAAAGAAGTCCTTTCCCCAGGGTCTGGGTGTCAGATGAAAGGTGGCCTTTGGGGTTCTGAGGACTTGTAGGGTAGTACTTACTGGCTAGAGTAGAGGAAATGGATTCTATTTGAATATCTGTCTAGAGGCTTTGCCCCACAGGTCCTGGTTGTCCTTGATGGGCTGCAGCTGTGAGCATTGAAGAGAACTGGGATAAAAGGGGGCGGCTTAGCCATTCAGGGAGAGCCTTGAAGGAGCCCTGAACTGGGAAAGAACAGCATGCAGAAGAAAGCGTCTGTGCTGTGAAGATCTGCAGCCATAAGAACACACCGAGGAGGTATGGACTTTAGCAATCTGAGAACAGCATGATGGGACTCTAGAGAAATAGAACAACAACAAGTGGCAGCTTTCGATTTGGAGCAATCCAGCAAAGCTTGCAAATTTCTTGCTGGGCACCACCCTCTTGGTCAGGGCGAGTGGCCAGAAATGGAGGCCATTTTCCATGGGGAAAACGAAGTCATTGGCCCAGGCTCTGGGTGTCAGATGACTGGTGGCATCTGGGGCTCTAAGGACTTGCAGGGTCCTAGTTGCTGGCAGCTTTCGTTCTGGAAGGATCCAGCAGAGTTTGTAGATTCCTGGCTTGGCACTGCCCTGCCTGCCAGGCCAAGTGGCCACAAATGAAGGCCATTTTCCATGGGAAAAACGAAGTCCTTTCCCCAGGGTCTCAGTAATATGTTCAAGGTGGCGTTTGAGGCTCTAAGTACTTCCAGGGCCCTAGTTGCTGGCAGCTTTTCTTTTGGAAAAATCCAGCAACGATTGCATCATTCTAGCTAGGCTCCCACTTTCTGCCAGGGTGAGTGGCTGCCAAGGGAGGCCATTTGCCATGGGAAAAAGAAGTCCTTTCCCCAGGGTCTGGGTGTCAGATGAAAGGTGGCCTTTGGGGTTCTGAGGACTTGTAGGGTAGTACTTACTGGCTAGAGTAGAGGAAATGGATTCTATTTGAATATCTGTCCCACAGGTCCTGGTTGTCCTTGATGGGCTGCAGCTGTGAGCATTGAAGAGAACTGGGATAAAAGGGGGCGGCTTAGCCATTCAGGGAGAGCCTTGAAGGAGCCCTGAACTGGGAAAGAACAGCATGCAGAAGAAAGCGTCTGTGCTGTGAAGATCTGCAGCCATAAGAACACACCGAGGAGGTATGGACTTTAGCAATCTGAGAACAGCATGATGGGACTCTAGAGAAATAGAAGAACAACAAGTGGCAGCTTTCGATTTGGAGCAATCCAGCAAAGCTTGCAAATTTCTTGCTGGGCACCACCCTCTTGGTCAGGGCGAGTGGCCAGAAATGGAGGCCATTTTCCATGGGGAAAACGAAGTCATTGGCCCAGGCTCTGGGTGTCAGATGACTGGTGGCATCTGGGGCTCTAAGGACTTGCAGGGTCCTAGTTGCTGGCAGCTTTCGTTCTGGAAGGATCCAGCAGAGTTTGTAGATTCCTGGCTTGGCACTGCCCTGCCTGCCAGGCCAAGTGGCCACAAATGAAGGCCATTTTCCATGGGAAAAACGAAGTCCTTTCCCCAGGGTTTCAGTAATATGTTCAAGGTGGCGTTTGAGGCTCTAAGTACTTCCAGGGCCCTAGTTGCTGCCAGCTTTTCTTTTGGAAAAATCCAGCAACGATTGCATCATTCTAGCTAGGCTCCCACTTTCTGCCAGGGTGAGTGGCTGCCAAGGGAGGCCATTTGCCATGGGAAAAAGAAGTCCTTTCCCCAGGGTCTGGGTGTCAGATGAAAGGTGGCCTTTGGGGTTCTGAGGACTTGTAGGGTAGTACTTACTGGCTAGAGTAGAGGAAATGGATTCTATTTGAATATCTGTCCCACAGGTCCTGGTTGTCCTTGATGGGCTGCAGCTGTGAGCATTGAAGAGAACTGGGATAAAAGGGGGCGGCGTAGCCATTCAGGGAGAGCCTTGAAGGAGCCCTGAACTGGGAAAGAACAGCATGCAGAAGAAAGCGTCTGTGCTGTGAAGATCTGCAGCCATAAGAACACACCGAGGAGGTATGGACTTTAGCAATCTGAGAACAGCATGATGGGACTCTAGAGAAATAGAACAACAACAAGTGGCAGCTTTCGATTTGGAGCAATCCAGCAAAGCTTGCAAATTTCTTGCTGGGCACCACCCTCTTGGTCAGGGCGAGTGGCCAGAAATGGAGGCCATTTTCCATGGGGAAAACGAAGTCATTGGCCCAGGCTCTGGGTGTCAGATGACAGGTGGCATCTGGGGCTCTAAGGACTTGCAGGGTCCTAGTTGCTGGCAGCTTTCGTTCTGGAAGGATCCAGCAGAGTTTGTAGATTCCTGGCTTGGCACTGCCCTGCCTGCCAGGCCAAGTGGCCACAAATGAAGGCCATTTTCCATGGGAAAAACGAAGTCCTTTCCCCAGGGTCTCAGTAATATGTTCAAGGTGGCGTTTGAGGCTCTAAGTACTTCCAGGGCCCTAGTTGCTGGCAGCTTTTCTTTTGGAAAAATCCAGCAACGATTGCATCATTCTAGCTAGGCTCCCACTTTCTGCCAGGGTGAGTGGCTGCCAAGGGAGGCCATTTGCCATGGGAAAAAGAAGTCCTTTCCCCAGGGTCTGGGTGTCAGATGAAAGGTGGCCTTTGGGGTTCTGAGGACTTGTAGGGTAGTACTTACTGGCTAGAGTAGAGGAAATGGATTCTATTTGAATATCTGTCCCACAGGTCCTGGTTGTCCTTGATGGGCTGCAGCTGTGAGCATTGAAGAGAACTGGGATAAAAGGGGGCGGCGTAGCCATTCAGGGAGAGCCTTGAAGGAGCCCTGAACTGGGAAAGAACAGCATGCAGAAGAAAGCGTCTGTGCTGTGAAGATCTGCAGCCATAAGAACACACCGAGGAGGTATGGACTTTAGCAATCTGAGAACAGCATGATGGGACTCTAGAGAAATAGAACAACAACAAGTGGCAGCTTTCGATTTGGAGCAATCCAGCAAAGCTTGCAAATTTCTTGCTGGGCACCACCCTCTTGGTCAGGGCGAGTGGCCAGAAATGGAGGCCATTTTCCATGGGGAAAACGAAGTCATTGGCCCAGGCTCTGGGTGTCAGATGACTGGTGGCATCTGGGGCTCTAAGGACTTGCAGGGTCCTAGTTGCTGGCAGCTTTCGTTCTGGAAGGATCCAGCAGAGTTTGTAGATTCCTGGCTTGGCACTGCCCTGCCTGCCAGGCCAAGTGGCCACAAATGAAGGCCATTTTCCATGGGAAAAACGAAGTCCTTTCCCCAGGGTCTCAGTAATATGTTCAAGGTGGCGTTTGAGGCTCTAAGTACTTCCAGGGCCCTAGTTGCTGCCAGCTTTTCTTTTGGAAAAATCCAGCAACGATTGCATCATTCTAGCTAGGCTCCCACTTTCTGCCAGGGTGAGTGGCTGCCAAGGGAGGCCATTTGCCATGGGAAAAAGAAGTCCTTTCCCCAGGGTCTGGGTGTCAGATGAAAGGTGGCCTTTGGGGTTCTGAGGACTTGTAGGGTAGTACTTACTGGCTAGAGTAGAGGAAATGGATTCTATTTGAATATCTGTCCCACAGGTCCTGGTTGTCCTTGATGGGCTGCAGCTGTGAGCATTGAAGAGAACTGGGATAAAAGGGGGCGGCGTAGCCATTCAGGGAGAGCCTTGAAGGAGCCCTGAACTGGGAAAGAACAGCATGCAGAAGAAAGCGTCTGTGCTGTGAAGATCTGCAGCCATAAGAACACACCGAGGAGGTATGGACTTTAGCAATCTGAGAACAGCATGATGGGACTCTAGAGAAATAGAACAACAACAAGTGGCAGCTTTCGATTTGGAGCAATCCAGCAAAGCTTGCAAATTTCTTGCTGGGCACCACCCTCTTGGTCAGGGCGAGTGGCCAGAAATGGAGGCCATTTTCCATGGGGAAAACGAAGTCATTGGCCCAGGCTCTGGGTGTCAGATGACTGGTGGCATCTGGGGCTCTAAGGACTTGCAGGGTCCTAGTTGCTGGCAGCTTTCGTTCTGGAAGGATCCAGCAGAGTTTGTAGATTCCTGGCTTGGCACTGCCCTGCCTGCCAGGCCAAGTGGCCACAAATGAAGGCCATTTTCCATGGGAAAAACGAAGTCCTTTCCCCAGGGTCTCAGTAATATGTTCAAGGTGGCGTTTGAGGCTCTAAGTACTTCCAGGGCCCTAGTTGCTGCCAGCTTTTCTTTTGGAAAAATCCAGCAACGATTGCATCATTCTAGCTAGGCTCCCACTTTCTGCCAGGGTGAGTGGCTGCCAAGGGAGGCCATTTGCCATGGGAAAAAGAAGTCCTTTCCCCAGGGTCTGGGTGTCAGATGAAAGGTGGCCTTTGGGGTTCTGAGGACTTGTAGGGTAGTACTTACTGGCTAGAGTAGAGGAAATGGATTCTATTTGAATATCTGTCTAGAGGCTTTGCCCCACAGGTCCTGGTTGTCCTTGATGGGCTGCAGCTGTGAGCATTGAAGAGAACTGGGATAAAAGGGGGCGGCTTAGCCATTCAGGGAGAGCCTTGAAGGAGCCCTGAACTGGGAAAGAACAGCATGCAGAAGAAAGCGTCTGTGCTGTGAAGATCTGCAGCCATAAGAACACACCGAGGAGGTATGGACTTTAGCAATCTGAGAACAGCATGATGGGACTCTAGAGAAATAGAAGAACAACAAGTGGCAGCTTTCGATTTGGAGCAATCCAGCAAAGCTTGCAAATTTCTTGCTGGGCACCACCCTCTTGGTCAGGGCGAGTGGCCAGAAATGGAGGCCATTTTCCATGGGGAAAACGAAGTCATTGGCCCAGGCTCTGGGTGTCAGATGACTGGTGGCATCTGGGGCTCTAAGGACTTGCAGGGTCCTAGTTGCTGGCAGCTTTCGTTCTGGAAGGATCCAGCAGAGTTTGTAGATTCCTGGCTTGGCACTGCCCTGCCTGCCAGGCCAAGTGGCCACAAATGAAGGCCATTTTCCATGGGAAAAACGAAGTCCTTTCCCCAGGGTCTCAGTAATATGTTCAAGGTGGCGTTTGAGGCTCTAAGTACTTCCAGGGCCCTAGTTGCTGCCAGCTTTTCTTTTGGAAAAATCCAGCAACGATTGCATCATTTTTGCTAGGCTCCCACTTTCTGCCAGGGTGAGTGGCTGCCAAGGGAGGCCATTTGCCATGGGAAAAAGAAGTCCTTTCCCCAGGGTCTGGGTGTCAGATGAAAGGTGGCCTTTGGGGTTCTGAGGACTTGTAGGGTAGTACTTACTGGCTAGAGTAGAGGAAATGGATTCTATTTGAATATCTGTCCCACAGGTCCTGGTTGTCCTTGATGGGCTGCAGCTGTGAGCATTGAAGAGAACTGGGATAAAAGGGGGCGGCGTAGCCATTCAGGGAGAGCCTTGAAGGAGCCCTGAACTGGGAAAGAACAGCATGCAGAAGAAAGCGTCTGTGCTGTGAAGATCTGCAGCCATAAGAACACACCGAGGAGGTATGGACTTTAGCAATCTGAGAACAGCATGATGGGACTCTAGAGAAATAGAACAACAACAAGTGGCAGCTTTCGATTTGGAGCAATCCAGCAAAGCTTGCAAATTTCTTGCTGGGCACCACCCTCTTGGTCAGGGCGAGTGGCCAGAAATGGAGGCCATTTTCCATGGGGAAAACGAAGTCATTGGCCCAGGCTCTGGGTGTCAGATGACTGGTGGCATCTGGGGCTCTAAGGACTTGCAGGGTCCTAGTTGCTGGCAGCTTTCGTTCTGGAAGGATCCAGCAGAGTTTGTAGATTCCTGGCTTGGCACTGCCCTGCCTGCCAGGCCAAGTGGCCACAAATGAAGGCCATTTTCCATGGGAAAAACGAAGTCCTTTCCCCAGGGTCTCAGTAATATGTTCAAGGTGGCGTTTGAGGCTCTAAGTACTTCCAGGGCCCTAGTTGCTGCCAGCTTTTCTTTTGGAAAAATCCAGCAACGATTGCATCATTCTAGCTAGGCTCCCACTTTCTGCCAGGGTGAGTGGCTGCCAAGGGAGGCCATTTGCCATGGGAAAAAGAAGTCCTTTCCCCAGGGTCTGGGTGTCAGATGAAAGGTGGCCTTTGGGGTTCTGAGGACTTGTAGGGTAGTACTTACTGGCTAGAGTAGAGGAAATGGATTCTATTTGAATATCTGTCTAGAGGCTTTGCCCCACAGGTCCTGGTTGTCCTTGATGGGCTGCAGCTGTGAGCATTGAAGAGAACTGGGATAAAAGGGGGTGGCGTAGCCATTCAGGGAGAGCCTTGAAGGAGCCCTGAACTGGGAAAGAACAGCATGCAGAAGAAAGCGTCTGTGCTGTGAAGATCTGCAGCCATAAGAACACACCGAGGAGGTATGGACTTTAGCAATCTGAGAACAGCATGATGGGACTCTAGAGAAATAGAACAACAACAAGTGGCAGCTTTCGATTTGGAGCAATCCAGCAAAGCTTGCAAATTTCTTGCTGGGCACCACCCTCTTGGTCAGGGCGAGTGGCCAGAAATGGAGGCCATTTTCCATGGGGAAAACGAAGTCATTGGCCCAGGCTCTGGGTGTCAGATGACTGGTGGCATCTGGGGCTCTAAGGACTTGCAGGGTCCTAGTTGCTGGCAGCTTTCGTTCTGGAAGGATCCAGCAGAGTTTGTAGATTCCTGGCTTGGCACTGCCCTGCCTGCCAGGCCAAGTGGCCACAAATGAAGGCCATTTTCCATGGGAAAAACGAAGTCCTTTCCCCAGGGTCTCAGTAATATGTTCAAGGTGGCGTTTGAGGCTCTAAGTACTTCCAGGGCCCTAGTTGCTGGCAGCTTTTCTTTTGGAAAAATCCAGCAACGATTGCATCATTCTAGCTAGGCTCCCACTTTCTGCCAGGGTGAGTGGCTGCCAAGGGAGGCCATTTGCCATGGGAAAAAGAAGTCCTTTCCCCAGGGTCTGGGTGTCAGATGAAAGGTGGCCTTTGGGGTTCTGAGGACTTGTAGGGTAGTACTTACTGGCTAGAGTAGAGGAAATGGATTCTATTTGAATATCTGTCCCACAGGTCCTGGTTGTCCTTGATGGGCTGCAGCTGTGAGCATTGAAGAGAACTGGGATAAAAGGGGGCGGCGTAGCCATTCAGGGAGAGCCTTGAAGGAGCCCTGAACTGGGAAAGAACAGCATGCAGAAGAAAGCGTCTGTGCTGTGAAGATCTGCAGCCATAAGAACACACCGAGGAGGTATGGACTTTAGCAATCTGAGAACAGCATGATGGGACTCTAGAGAAATAGAACAACAACAAGTGGCAGCTTTCGATTTGGAGCAATCCAGCAAAGCTTGCAAATTTCTTGCTGGGCACCACCCTCTTGGTCAGGGCGAGTGGCCAGAAATGGAGGCCATTTTCCATGGGGAAAACGAAGTCATTGGCCCAGGCTCTGGGTGTCAGATGACTGGTGGCATCTGGGGCTCTAAGGACTTGCAGGGTCCTAGTTGCTGGCAGCTTTCGTTCTGGAAGGATCCAGCAGAGTTTGTAGATTCCTGGCTTGGCACTGCCCTGCCTGCCAGGCCAAGTGGCCACAAATGAAGGCCATTTTCCATGGGAAAAACGAAGTCCTTTCCCCAGGGTCTCAGTAATATGTTCAAGGTGGCGTTTGAGGCTCTAAGTACTTCCAGGGCCCTAGTTGCTGCCAGCTTTTCTTTTGGAAAAATCCAGCAACGATTGCATCATTCTAGCTAGGCTCCCACTTTCTGCCAGGGTGAGTGGCTGCCAAGGGAGGCCATTTGCCATGGGAAAAAGAAGTCCTTTCCCCAGGGTCTGGGTGTCAGATGAAAGGTGGCCTTTGGGGTTCTGAGGACTTGTAGGGTAGTACTTACTGGCTAGAGTAGAGGAAATGGATTCTATTTGAATATCTGTCCCACAGGTCCTGGTTGTCCTTGATGGGCTGCAGCTGTGAGCATTGAAGAGAACTGGGATAAAAGGGGGCGGCGTAGCCATTCAGGGAGAGCCTTGAAGGAGCCCTGAACTGGGAAAGAACAGCATGCAGAAGAAAGCGTCTGTGCTGTGAAGATCTGCAGCCATAAGAACACACCGAGGAGGTATGGACTTTAGCAATCTGAGAACAGCATGATGGGACTCTAGAGAAATAGAACAACAACAAGTGGCAGCTTTCGATTTGGAGCAATCCAGCAAAGCTTGCAAATTTCTTGCTGGGCACCACCCTCTTGGTCAGGGCGAGTGGCCAGAAATGGAGGCCATTTTCCATGGGGAAAACGAAGTCATTGGCCCAGGCTCTGGGTGTCAGATGACTGGTGGCATCTGGGGCTGTAAGGACTTGCAGGGTCCTAGTTGCTGGCAGCTTTCGTTTTGGAAGGATCCAGCACAGTTTGTAGATTCCTGGCTTGGCACTGCCCTGCCTGCCAGGCCAAGTGGCCACAAATGAAGGCCATTTTCCATGGGAAAAACGAAGTCCTTTCCCCAGGGTCTCAGTAATATGTTCAAGGTGGCGTTTGAGGCTCTAAGTACTTCCAGGGCCCTAGTTGCTGCCAGCTTTTCTTTTGGAAAAATCCAGCAACGATTGCATCATTTTTGCTAGGCTCCCACTTTCTGCCAGGGTGAGTGGCTGCCAAGGGAGGCCATTTGCCATGGGAAAAAGAAGTCCTTTCCCCAGGGTCTGGGTGTCAGATGAAAGGTGGCCTTTGGGGTTCTGAGGACTTGTAGGGTAGTACTTACTGGCTAGAGTAGAGGAAATGGATTCTATTTGAATATCTGTCCCACAGGTCCTGGTTGTCCTTGATGGGCTGCAGCTGTGAGCATTGAAGAGAACTGGGATAAAAGGGGGCGGCGTAGCCATTCAGGGAGAGCCTTGAAGGAGCCCTGAACTGGGAAAGAACAGCATGCAGAAGAAAGCGTCTGTGCTGTGAAGATCTGCAGCCATAAGAACACACCGAGGAGGTATGGACTTTAGCAATCTGAGAACAGCATGATGGGACTCTAGAGAAATAGAACAACAACAAGTGGCAGCTTTCGATTTGGAGCAATCCAGCAAAGCTTGCAAATTTCTTGCTGGGCACCACCCTCTTGGTCAGGGCGAGTGGCCAGAAATGGAGGCCATTTTCCATGGGGAAAACGAAGTCATTGGCCCAGGCTCTGGGTGTCAGATGACTGGTGGCATCTGGGGCTCTAAGGACTTGCAGGGTCCTAGTTGCTGGCAGCTTTCGTTCTGGAAGGATCCAGCAGAGTTTGTAGATTCCTGGCTTGGCACTGCCCTGCCTGCCAGGCCAAGTGGCCACAAATGAAGGCCATTTTCCATGGGAAAAACGAAGTCCTTTCCCCAGGGTCTCAGTAATATGTTCAAGGTGGCGTTTGAGGCTCTAAGTACTTCCAGGGCCCTAGTTGCTGCCAGCTTTTCTTTTGGAAAAATCCAGCAACGATTGCATCATTTTTGCTAGGCTCCCACTTTCTGCCAGGGTGAGTGGCTGCCAAGGGAGGCCATTTGCCATGGGAAAAAGAAGTCCTTTCCCCAGGGTCTGGGTGTCAGATGAAAGGTGGCCTTTGGGGTTCTGAGGACTTGTAGGGTAGTACTTACTGGCTAGAGTAGAGGAAATGGATTCTATTTGAATATCTGTCTAGAGGCTTTGCCCCACAGGTCCTGGTTGTCCTTGATGGGCTGCAGCTGTGAGCATTGAAGAGAACTGGGATAAAAGGGGGCGGCGTAGCCATTCAGGGAGAGCCTTGAAGGAGCCCTGAACTGGGAAAGAACAGCATGCAGAAGAAAGCGTCTGTGCTGTGAAGATCTGCAGCCATAAGAACACACCGAGGAGGTATGGACTTTAGCAATCTGAGAACAGCATGATGGGACTCTAGAGAAATAGAACAACAACAAGTGGCAGCTTTCGATTTGGAGCAATCCAGCAAAGCTTGCAAATTTCTTGCTGGGCACCACCCTCTTGGTCAGGGCGAGTGGCCAGAAATGGAGGCCATTTTCCATGGGGAAAACGAAGTCATTGGCCCAGGCTCTGGGTGTCAGATGACTGGTGGCATCTGGGGCTCTAAGGACTTGCAGGGTCCTAGTTGCTGGCAGCTTTCGTTCTGGAAGGATCCAGCAGAGTTTGTAGATTCCTGGCTTGGCACTGCCCTGCCTGCCAGGCCAAGTGGCCACAAATGAAGGCCATTTTCCATGGGAAAAACGAAGTCCTTTCCCCAGGGTCTCAGTAATATGTTCAAGGTGGCGTTTGAGGCTCTAAGTACTTCCAGGGCCCTAGTTGCTGCCAGCTTTTCTTTTGGAAAAATCCAGCAACGATTGCATCATTCTAGCTAGGCTCCCACTTTCTGCCAGGGTGAGTGGCTGCCAAGGGAGGCCATTTGCCATGGGAAAAAGAAGTCCTTTCCTCAGGGTCTGGGTGTCAGATGAAAGGTGGCCTTTGGGGTTCTGAGGACTTGTAGGGTAGTACTTACTGGCTAGAGTAGAGGAAATGGATTCTATTTGAATATCTGTCCCACAGGTCCTGGTTGTCCTTGATGGGCTGCAGCTGTGAGCATTGAAGAGAACTGGGATAAAAGGGGGCGGCGTAGCCATTCAGGGAGAGCCTTGAAGGAGCCCTGAACTGGGAAAGAACAGCATGCAGAAGAAAGCGTCTGTGCTGTGAAGATCTGCAGCCATAAGAACACACCGAGGAGGTATGGACTTTAGCAATCTGAGAACAGCATGATGGGACTCTAGAGAAATAGAACAACAACAAGTGGCAGCTTTCGATTTGGAGCAATCCAGCAAAGCTTGCAAATTTCTTGCTGGGCACCACCCTCTTGGTCAGGGCGAGTGGCCAGAAATGGAGGCCATTTTCCATGGGGAAAACGAAGTCATTGGCCCAGGCTCTGGGTGTCAGATGACTGGTGGCATCTGGGGCTCTAAGGACTTGCAGGGTCCTAGTTGCTGGCAGCTTTCGTTCTGGAAGGATCCAGCAGAGTTTGTAGATTCCTGGCTTGGCACTGCCCTGCCTGCCAGGCCAAGTGGCCACAAATGAAGGCCATTTTCCATGGGAAAAACGAAGTCCTTTCCCCAGGGTCTCAGTAATATGTTCAAGGTGGCGTTTGAGGCTCTAAGTACTTCCAGGGCCCTAGTTGCTGCCAGCTTTTCTTTTGGAAAAATCCAGCAACGATTGCATCATTCTAGCTAGGCTCCCACTTTCTGCCAGGGTGAGTGGCTGCCAAGGGAGGCCATTTGCCATGGGAAAAAGAAGTCCTTTCCCCAGGGTCTGGGTGTCAGATGAAAGGTGGCCTTTGGGGTTCTGAGGACTTGTAGGGTAGTACTTACTGGCTAGAGTAGAGGAAATGGATTCTATTTGAATATCTGTCTAGAGGCTTTGCCCCACAGGTCCTGGTTGTCCTTGATGGGCTGCAGCTGTGAGCATTGAAGAGAACTGGGATAAAAGGGGGCGGCGTAGCCATTCAGGGAGAGCCTTGAAGGAGCCCTGAACTGGGAAAGAACAGCATGCAGAAGAAAGCGTCTGTGCTGTGAAGATCTGCAGCCATAAGAACACACCGAGGAGGTATGGACTTTAGCAATCTGAGAACAGCATGATGGGACTCTAGAGAAATAGAACAACAACAAGTGGCAGCTTTCGATTTGGAGCAATCCAGCAAAGCTTGCAAATTTCTTGCTGGGCACCACCCTCTTGGTCAGGGCGAGTGGCCAGAAATGGAGGCCATTTTCCATGGGGAAAACGAAGTCATTGGCCCAGGCTCTGGGTGTCAGATGACTGGTGGCATCTGGGGCTCTAAGGACTTGCAGGGTCCTAGTTGCTGGCAGCTTTCGTTCTGGAAGGATCCAGCAGAGTTTGTAGATTCCTGGCTTGGCACTGCCCTGCCTGCCAGGCCAAGTGGCCACAAATGAAGGCCATTTTCCATGGGAAAAACGAAGTCCTTTCCCCAGGGTCTCAGTAATATGTTCAAGGTGGCGTTTGAGGCTCTAAGTACTTCCAGGGCCCTAGTTGCTGCCAGCTTTTCTTTTGGAAAAATCCAGCAACGATTGCATCATTTTTGCTAGGCTCCCACTTTCTGCCAGGGTGAGTGGCTGCCAAGGGAGGCCATTTGCCATGGGAAAAAGAAGTCCTTTCCCCAGGGTCTGGGTGTCAGATGAAAGGTGGCCTTTGGGGTTCTGAGGACTTGTAGGGTAGTACTTACTGGCTAGAGTAGAGGAAATGGATTCTATTTGAATATCTGTCTAGAGGCTTTGCCCCACAGGTCCTGGTTGTCCTTGATGGGCTGCAGCTGTGAGCATTGAAGAGAACTGGGATAAAAGGGGGCGGCGTAGCCATTCAGGGAGAGCCTTGAAGGAGCCCTGAACTGGGAAAGAACAGCATGCAGAAGAAAGCGTCTGTGCTGTGAAGATCTGCAGCCATAAGAACACACCGAGGAGGTATGGACTTTAGCAATCTGAGAACAGCATGATGGGACTCTAGAGAAATAGAACAACAACAAGTGGCAGCTTTCGATTTGGAGCAATCCAGCAAAGCTTGCAAATTTCTTGCTGGGCACCACCCTCTTGGTCAGGGCGAGTGGCCAGAAATGGAGGCCATTTTCCATGGGGAAAACGAAGTCATTGGCCCAGGCTCTGGGTGTCAGATGACTGGTGGCATCTGGGGCTCTAAGGACTTGCAGGGTCCTAGTTGCTGGCAGCTTTCGTTCTGGAAGGATCCAGCAGAGTTTGTAGATTCCTGGCTTGGCACTGCCCTGCCTGCCAGGCCAAGTGGCCACAAATGAAGGCCATTTTCCATGGGAAAAACGAAGTCCTTTCCCCAGGGTCTCAGTAATATGTTCAAGGTGGCGTTTGAGGCTCTAAGTACTTCCAGGGCCCTAGTTGCTGCCAGCTTTTCTTTTGGAAAAATCCAGCAACGATTGCATCATTCTAGCTAGGCTCCCACTTTCTGCCAGGGTGAGTGGCTGCCAAGGGAGGCCATTTGCCATGGGAAAAAGAAGTCCTTTCCTCAGGGTCTGGGTGTCAGATGAAAGGTGGCCTTTGGGGTTCTGAGGACTTGTAGGGTAGTACTTACTGGCTAGAGTAGAGGAAATGGATTCTATTTGAATATCTGTCCCACAGGTCCTGGTTGTCCTTGATGGGCTGCAGCTGTGAGCATTGAAGAGAACTGGGATAAAAGGGGGCGGCGTAGCCATTCAGGGAGAGCCTTGAAGGAGCCCTGAACTGGGAAAGAACAGCATGCAGAAGAAAGCGTCTGTGCTGTGAAGATCTGCAGCCATAAGAACACACCGAGGAGGTATGGACTTTAGCAATCTGAGAACAGCATGATGGGACTCTAGAGAAATAGAACAACAACAAGTGGCAGCTTTCGATTTGGAGCAATCCAGCAAAGCTTGCAAATTTCTTGCTGGGCACCACCCTCTTGGTCAGGGCGAGTGGCCAGAAATGGAGGCCATTTTCCATGGGGAAAACGAAGTCATTGGCCCAGGCTCTGGGTGTCAGATGACTGGTGGCATCTGGGGCTCTAAGGACTTGCAGGGTCCTAGTTGCTGGCAGCTTTCGTTCTGGAAGGATCCAGCAGAGTTTGTAGATTCCTGGCTTGGCACTGCCCTGCCTGCCAGGCCAAGTGGCCACAAATGAAGGCCATTTTCCATGGGAAAAACGAAGTCCTTTCCCCAGGGTCTCAGTAATATGTTCAAGGTGGCGTTTGAGGCTCTAAGTACTTCCAGGGCCCTAGTTGCTGCCAGCTTTTCTTTTGGAAAAATCCAGCAACGATTGCATCATTCTAGCTAGGCTCCCACTTTCTGCCAGGGTGAGTGGCTGCCAAGGGAGGCCATTTGCCATGGGAAAAAGAAGTCCTTTCCCCAGGGTCTGGGTGTCAGATGAAAGGTGGCCTTTGGGGTTCTGAGGACTTGTAGGGTAGTACTTACTGGCTAGAGTAGAGGAAATGGATTCTATTTGAATATCTGTCCCACAGGTCCTGGTTGTCCTTGATGGGCTGCAGCTGTGAGCATTGAAGAGAACTGGGATAAAAGGGGGCGGCGTAGCCATTCAGGGAGAGCCTTGAAGGAGCCCTGAACTGGGAAAGAACAGCATGCAGAAGAAAGCGTCTGTGCTGTGAAGATCTGCAGCCATAAGAACACACCGAGGAGGTATGGACTTTAGCAATCTGAGAACAGCATGATGGGACTCTAGAGAAATAGAACAACAACAAGTGGCAGCTTTCGATTTGGAGCAATCCAGCAAAGCTTGCAAATTTCTTGCTGGGCACCACCCTCTTGGTCAGGGCGAGTGGCCAGAAATGGAGGCCATTTTCCATGGGGAAAACGAAGTCATTGGCCCAGGCTCTGGGTGTCAGATGACTGGTGGCATCTGGGGCTCTAAGGACTTGCAGGGTCCTAGTTGCTGGCAGCTTTCGTTCTGGAAGGATCCAGCAGAGTTTGTAGATTCCTGGCTTGGCACTGCCCTGCCTGCCAGGCCAAGTGGCCACAAATGAAGGCCATTTTCCATGGGAAAAACGAAGTCCTTTCCCCAGGGTCTCAGTAATATGTTCAAGGTGGCGTTTGAGGCTCTAAGTACTTCCAGGGCCCTAGTTGCTGCCAGCTTTTCTTTTGGAAAAATCCAGCAACGATTGCATCATTTTTGCTAGGCTCCCACTTTCTGCCAGGGTGAGTGGCTGCCAAGGGAGGCCATTTGCCATGGGAAAAAGAAGTCCTTTCCCCAGGGTCTGGGTGTCAGATGAAAGGTGGCCTTTGGGGTTCTGAGGACTTGTAGGGTAGTACTTACTGGCTAGAGTAGAGGAAATGGATTCTATTTGAATATCTGTCTAGAGGCTTTGCCCCACAGGTCCTGGTTGTCCTTGATGGGCTGCAGCTGTGAGCATTGAAGAGAACTGGGATAAAAGGGGGCGGCTTAGCCATTCAGGGAGAGCCTTGAAGGAGCCCTGAACTGGGAAAGAACAGCATGCAGAAGAAAGCGTCTGTGCTGTGAAGATCTGCAGCCATAAGAACACACCGAGGAGGTATGGACTTTAGCAATCTGAGAACAGCATTATGGGACTCTAGAGAAATAGAACAACAACAAGTGGCAGCTTTCGATTTGGAGCAATCCAGCAAAGCTTGCAAATTTCTTGCTGGGCACCACCCTCTTGGTCAGGGCGAGTGGCCAGAAATGGAGGCCATTTTCCATGGGGAAAACGAAGTCATTGGCCCAGGCTCTGGGTGTCAGATGACAGGTGGCATCTGGGGCTCTAAGGACTTGCAGGGTCCTAGTTGCTGGCAGCTTTCGTTCTGGAAGGATCCAGCAGAGTTTGTAGATTCCTGGCTTGGCACTGCCCTGCCTGCCAGGCCAAGTGGCCACAAATGAAGGCCATTTTCCATGGGAAAAACGAAGTCCTTTCCCCAGGGTCTCAGTAATATGTTCAAGGTGGCGTTTGAGGCTCTAAGTACTTCCAGGGCCCTAGTTGCTGGCAGCTTTTCTTTTGGAAAAATCCAGCAACGATTGCATCATTTTTGCTAGGCTCCCACTTTCTGCCAGGGTGAGTGGCTGCCAAGGGAGGCCATTTGCCATGGGAAAAAGAAGTCCTTTCCCCAGGGTCTGGGTGTCAGATGAAAGGTGGCCTTTGGGGTTCTGAGGACTTGTAGGGTAGTACTTACTGGCTAGAGTAGAGGAAATGGATTCTATTTGAATATCTGTCCCACAGGTCCTGGTTGTCCTTGATGGGCTGCAGCTGTGAGCATTGAAGAGAACTGGGATAAAAGGGGGCGGCGTAGCCATTCAGGGAGAGCCTTGAAGGAGCCCTGAACTGGGAAAGAACAGCATGCAGAAGAAAGCGTCTGTGCTGTGAAGATCTGCAGCCATAAGAACACACCGAGGAGGTATGGACTTTAGCAATCTGAGAACAGCATGATGGGACTCTAGAGAAATAGAACAACAACAAGTGGCAGCTTTCGATTTGGAGCAATCCAGCAAAGCTTGCAAATTTCTTGCTGGGCACCACCCTCTTGGTCAGGGCGAGTGGCCAGAAATGGAGGCCATTTTCCATGGGGAAAACGAAGTCATTGGCCCAGGCTCTGGGTGTCAGATGACTGGTGGCATCTGGGGCTCTAAGGACTTGCAGGGTCCTAGTTGCTGGCAGCTTTCGTTCTGGAAGGATCCAGCAGAGTTTGTAGATTCCTGGCTTGGCACTGCCCTGCCTGCCAGGCCAAGTGGCCACAAATGAAGGCCATTTTCCATGGGAAAAACGAAGTCCTTTCCCCAGGGTCTCAGTAATATGTTCAAGGTGGCGTTTGAGGCTCTAAGTACTTCCAGGGCCCTAGTTGCTGCCAGCTTTTCTTTTGGAAAAATCCAGCAACGATTGCATCATTCTAGCTAGGCTCCCACTTTCTGCCAGGGTGAGTGGCTGCCAAGGGAGGCCATTTGCCATGGGAAAAAGAAGTCCTTTCCCCAGGGTCTGGGTGTCAGATGAAAGGTGGCCTTTGGGGTTCTGAGGACTTGTAGGGTAGTACTTACTGGCTAGAGTAGAGGAAATGGATTCTATTTGAATATCTGTCTAGAGGCTTTGCCCCACAGGTCCTGGTTGTCCTTGATGGGCTGCAGCTGTGAGCATTGAAGAGAACTGGGATAAAAGGGGGCGGCTTAGCCATTCAGGGAGAGCCTTGAAGGAGCCCTGAACTGGGAAAGAACAGCATGCAGAAGAAAGCGTCTGTGCTGTGAAGATCTGCAGCCATAAGAACACACCGAGGAGGTATGGACTTTAGCAATCTGAGAACAGCATGATGGGACTCTAGAGAAATAGAACAACAACAAGTGGCAGCTTTCGATTTGGAGCAATCCAGCAAAGCTTGCAAATTTCTTGCTGGGCACCACCCTCTTGGTCAGGGCGAGTGGCCAGAAATGGAGGCCATTTTCCATGGGGAAAACGAAGTCATTGGCCCAGGCTCTGGGTGTCAGATGACTGGTGGCATCTGGGGCTCTAAGGACTTGCAGGGTCCTAGTTGCTGGCAGCTTTCGTTCTGGAAGGATCCAGCAGAGTTTGTAGATTCCTGGCTTGGCACTGCCCTGCCTGCCAGGCCAAGTGGCCACAAATGAAGGCCATTTTCCATGGGAAAACCGAAGTCCTTTCCCCAGGGTCTCAGTAATATGTTCAAGGTGGCGTTTGAGGCTCTAAGTACTTCCAGGGCCCTAGTTGCTGCCAGCTTTTCTTTTGGAAAAATCCAGCAACGATTGCATCATTCTAGCTAGGCTCCCACTTTCTGCCAGGGTGAGTGGCTGCCAAGGGAGGCCATTTGCCATGGGAAAAAGAAGTCCTTTCCCCAGGGTCTAGGTGTCAGATGAAAGGTGGCCTTTGGGGTTCTGAGGACTTGTAGGGTAGTACTTACTGGCTAGAGTAGAGGAAATGGATTCTATTTGAATATCTGTCCCACAGGTCCTGGTTGTCCTTGATGGGCTGCAGCTGTGAGCATTGAAGAGAACTGGGATAAAAGGGGGCGGCTTAGCCATTCAGGGAGAGCCTTGAAGGAGCCCTGAACTGGGAAAGAACAGCATGCAGAAGAAAGCGTCTGTGCTGTGAAGATCTGCAGCCATAAGAACACACCGAGGAGGTATGGACTTTAGCAATCTGAGAACAGCATGATGGGACTCTAGAGAAATAGAACAACAACAAGTGGCAGCTTTCGATTTGGAGCAATCCAGCAAAGCTTGCAAATTTCTTGCTGGGCACCACCCTCTTGGTCAGGGCGAGTGGCCAGAAATGGAGGCCATTTTCCATGGGGAAAACGAAGTCATTGGCCCAGGCTCTGGGTGTCAGATGACTGGTGGCATCTGGGGCTCTAAGGACTTGCAGGGTCCTAGTTGCTGGCAGCTTTCGTTCTGGAAGGATCCAGCAGAGTTTGTAGATTCCTGGCTTGGCACTGCCCTGCCTGCCAGGCCAAGTGGCCACAAATGAAGGCCATTTTCCATGGGAAAAACGAAGTCCTTTCCCCAGGGTCTCAGTAATATGTTCAAGGTGGCGTTTGAGGCTCTAAGTACTTCCAGGGCCCTAGTTGCTGCCAGCTTTTCTTTTGGAAAAATCCAGCAACGATTGCATCATTCTAGCTAGGCTCCCACTTTCTGCCAGGGTGAGTGGCTGCCAAGGGAGGCCATTTGCCATGGGAAAAAGAAGTCCTTTCCCCAGGGTCTGGGTGTCAGATGAAAGGTGGCCTTTGGGGTTCTGAGGACTTGTAGGGTAGTACTTACTGGCTAGAGTAGAGGAAATGGATTCTATTTGAATATCTGTCCCACAGGTCCTGGTTGTCCTTGATGGGCTGCAGCTGTGAGCATTGAAGAGAACTGGGATAAAAGGGGGCGGCGTAGCCATTCAGGGAGAGCCTTGAAGGAGCCCTGAACTGGGAAAGAACAGCATGCAGAAGAAAGCGTCTGTGCTGTGAAGATCTGCAGCCATAAGAACACACCGAGGAGGTATGGACTTTAGCAATCTGAGAACAGCATGATGGGACTCTAGAGAAATAGAACAACAACAAGTGGCAGCTTTCGATTTGGAGCAATCCAGCAAAGCTTGCAAATTTCTTGCTGGGCACCACCCTCTTGGTCAGGGCGAGTGGCCAGAAATGGAGGCCATTTTCCATGGGGAAAACGAAGTCATTGGCCCAGGCTCTGGGTGTCAGATGACTGGTGGCATCTGGGGCTCTAAGGACTTGCAGGGTCCTAGTTGCTGGCAGCTTTCGTTCTGGAAGGATCCAGCAGAGTTTGTAGATTCCTGGCTTGGCACTGCCCTGCCTGCCAGGCCAAGTGGCCACAAATGAAGGCCATTTTCCATGGGAAAAACGAAGTCCTTTCCCCAGGGTCTCAGTAATATGTTCAAGGTGGCGTTTGAGGCTCTAAGTACTTCCAGGGCCCTAGTTGCTGCCAGCTTTTCTTTTGGAAAAATCCAGCAACGATTGCATCATTTTTGCTAGGCTCCCACTTTCTGCCAGGGTGAGTGGCTGCCAAGGGAGGCCATTTGCCATGGGAAAAAGAAGTCCTTTCCCCAGGGTCTGGGTGTCAGATGAAAGGTGGCCTTTGGGGTTCTGAGGACTTGTAGGGTAGTACTTACTGGCTAGAGTAGAGGAAATGGATTCTATTTGAATATCTGTCCCACAGGTCCTGGTTGTCCTTGATGGGCTGCAGCTGTGAGCATTGAAGAGAACTGGGATAAAAGGGGGCGGCGTAGCCATTCAGGGAGAGCCTTGAAGGAGCCCTGAACTGGGAAAGAACAGCATGCAGAAGAAAGCGTCTGTGCTGTGAAGATCTGCAGCCATAAGAACACACCGAGGAGGTATGGACTTTAGCAATCTGAGAACAGCATGATGGGACTCTAGAGAAATAGAAGAACAACAAGTGGCAGCTTTCGATTTGGAGCAATCCAGCAAAGCTTGCAAATTTCTTGCTGGGCACCACCCTCTTGGTCAGGGCGAGTGGCCAGAAATGGAGGCCATTTTCCATGGGGAAAACGAAGTCATTGGCCCAGGCTCTGGGTGTCAGATGACTGGTGGCATCTGGGGCTCTAAGGACTTGCAGGGTCCTAGTTGCTGGCAGCTTTCGTTCTGGAAGGATCCAGCAGAGTTTGTAGATTCCTGGCTTGGCACTGCCCTGCCTGCCAGGCCAAGTGGCCACAAATGAAGGCCATTTTCCATGGGAAAAACGAAGTCCTTTCCCCAGGGTCTCAGTAATATGTTCAAGGTGGCGTTTGAGGCTCTAAGTACTTCCAGGGCCCTAGTTGCTGCCAGCTTTTCTTTTGGAAAAATCCAGCAACGATTGCATCATTCTAGCTAGGCTCCCACTTTCTGCCAGGGTGAGTGGCTGCCAAGGGAGGCCATTTGCCATGGGAAAAAGAAGTCCTTTCCCCAGGGTCTGGGTGTCAGATGAAAGGTGGCCTTTGGGGTTCTGAGGACTTGTAGGGTAGTACTTACTGGCTAGAGTAGAGGAAATGGATTCTATTTGAATATCTGTCTAGAGGCTTTGCCCCACAGGTCCTGGTTGTCCTTGATGGGCTGCAGCTGTGAGCATTGAAGAGAACTGGGATAAAAGGGGGCGGCGTAGCCATTCAGGGAGAGCCTTGAAGGAGCCCTGAACTGGGAAAGAACAGCATGCAGAAGAAAGCGTCTGTGCTGTGAAGATCTGCAGCCATAAGAACACACCGAGGAGGTATGGACTTTAGCAATCTGAGAACAGCATGATGGGACTCTAGAGAAATAGAACAACAACAAGTGGCAGCTTTCGATTTGGAGCAATCCAGCAAAGCTTGCAAATTTCTTGCTGGGCACCACCCTCTTGGTCAGGGCGAGTGGCCAGAAATGGAGGCCATTTTCCATGGGGAAAACGAAGTCATTGGCCCAGGCTCTGGGTGTCAGATGACTGGTGGCATCTGGGGCTCTAAGGACTTGCAGGGTCCTAGTTGCTGGCAGCTTTCGTTCTGGAAGGATCCAGCAGAGTTTGTAGATTCCTGGCTTGGCACTGCCCTGCCTGCCAGGCCAAGTGGCCACAAATGAAGGCCATTTTCCATGGGAAAAACGAAGTCCTTTCCCCAGGGTCTCAGTAATATGTTCAAGGTGGCGTTTGAGGCTCTAAGTACTTCCAGGGCCCTAGTTGCTGGCAGCTTTTCTTTTGGAAAAATCCAGCAACGATTGCATCATTCTAGCTAGGCTCCCACTTTCTGCCAGGGTGAGTGGCTGCCAAGGGAGGCCATTTGCCATGGGAAAAAGAAGTCCTTTCCCCAGGGTCTGGGTGTCAGATGAAAGGTGGCCTTTGGGGTTCTGAGGACTTGTAGGGTAGTACTTACTGGCTAGAGTAGAGGAAATGGATTCTATTTGAATATCTGTCCCACAGGTCCTGGTTGTCCTTGATGGGCTGCAGCTGTGAGCATTGAAGAGAACTGGGATAAAAGGGGGCGGCTTAGCCATTCAGGGAGAGCCTTGAAGGAGCCCTGAACTGGGAAAGAACAGCATGCAGAAGAAAGCGTCTGTGCTGTGAAGATCTGCAGCCATAAGAACACACCGAGGAGGTATGGACTTTAGCAATCTGAGAACAGCATGATGGGACTCTAGAGAAATAGAACAACAACAAGTGGCAGCTTTCGATTTGGAGCAATCCAGCAAAGCTTGCAAATTTCTTGCTGGGCACCACCCTCTTGGTCAGGGCGAGTGGCCAGAAATGGAGGCCATTTTCCATGGGGAAAACGAAGTCATTGGCCCAGGCTCTGGGTGTCAGATGACTGGTGGCATCTGGGGCTCTAAGGACTTGCAGGGTCCTAGTTGCTGGCAGCTTTCGTTCTGGAAGGATCCAGCAGAGTTTGTAGATTCCTGGCTTGGCACTGCCCTGCCTGCCAGGCCAAGTGGCCACAAATGAAGGCCATTTTCCATGGGAAAAACGAAGTCCTTTCCCCAGGGTCTCAGTAATATGTTCAAGGTGGCGTTTGAGGCTCTAAGTACTTCCAGGGCCCTAGTTGCTGGCAGCTTTTCTTTTGGAAAAATCCAGCAACGATTGCATCATTCTAGCTAGGCTCCCACTTTCTGCCAGGGTGAGTGGCTGCCAAGGGAGGCCATTTGCCATGGGAAAAAGAAGTCCTTTCCCCAGGGTCTGGGTGTCAGATGAAAGGTGGCCTTTGGGGTTCTGAGGACTTGTAGGGTAGTACTTACTGGCTAGAGTAGAGGAAATGGATTCTATTTGAATATCTGTCCCACAGGTCCTGGTTGTCCTTGATGGGCTGCAGCTGTGAGCATTGAAGAGAACTGGGATAAAAGGGGGCGGCGTAGCCATTCAGGGAGAGCCTTGAAGGAGCCCTGAACTGGGAAAGAACAGCATGCAGAAGAAAGCGTCTGTGCTGTGAAGATCTGCAGCCATAAGAACACACCGAGGAGGTATGGACTTTAGCAATCTGAGAACAGCATGATGGGACTCTAGAGAAATAGAACAACAACAAGTGGCAGCTTTCGATTTGGAGCAATCCAGCAAAGCTTGCAAATTTCTTGCTGGGCACCACCCTCTTGGTCAGGGCGAGTGGCCAGAAATGGAGGCCATTTTCCATGGGGAAAACGAAGTCATTGGCCCAGGCTCTGGGTGTCAGATGACTGGTGGCATCTGGGGCTCTAAGGACTTGCAGGGTCCTAGTTGCTGGCAGCTTTCGTTTTGGAAGGATCCAGCACAGTTTGTAGATTCCTGGCTTGGCACTGCCCTGCCTGCCAGGCCAAGTGGCCACAAATGAAGGCCATTTTCCATGGGAAAAACGAAGTCCTTTCCCCAGGGTCTCAGTAATATGTTCAAGGTGGCGTTTGAGGCTCTAAGTACTTCCAGGGCCCTAGTTGCTGCCAGCTTTTCTTTTGGAAAAATCCAGCAACGATTGCATCATTTTTGCTAGGCTCCCACTTTCTGCCAGGGTGAGTGGCTGCCAAGGGAGGCCATTTGCCATGGGAAAAAGAAGTCCTTTCCCCAGGGTCTGGGTGTCAGATGAAAGGTGGCCTTTGGGGTTCTGAGGACTTGTAGGGTAGTACTTACTGGCTAGAGTAGAGGAAATGGATTCTATTTGAATATCTGTCTAGAGGCTTTGCCCCACAGGTCCTGGTTGTCCTTGATGGGCTGCAGCTGTGAGCATTGAAGAGAACTGGGATAAAAGGGGGCGGCGTAGCCATTCAGGGAGAGCCTTGAAGGAGCCCTGAACTGGGAAAGAACAGCATGCAGAAGAAAGCGTCTGTGCTGTGAAGATCTGCAGCCATAAGAACACACCGAGGAGGTATGGACTTTAGCAATCTGAGAACAGCATGATGGGACTCTAGAGAAATAGAACAACAACAAGTGGCAGCTTTCGATTTGGAGCAATCCAGCAAAGCTTGCAAATTTCTTGCTGGGCACCACCCTCTTGGTCAGGGCGAGTGGCCAGAAATGGAGGCCATTTTCCATGGGGAAAACGAAGTCATTGGCCCAGGCTCTGGGTGTCAGATGACTGGTGGCATCTGGGGCTCTAAGGACTTGCAGGGTCCTAGTTGCTGGCAGCTTTCGTTCTGGAAGGATCCAGCAGAGTTTGTAGATTCCTGGCTTGGCACTGCCCTGCCTGCCAGGCCAAGTGGCCACAAATGAAGGCCATTTTCCATGGGAAAAACGAAGTCCTTTCCCCAGGGTCTCAGTAATATGTTCAAGGTGGCGTTTGAGGCTCTAAGTACTTCCAGGGCCCTAGTTGCTGCCAGCTTTTCTTTTGGAAAAATCCAGCAACGATTGCATCATTTTTGCTAGGCTCCCACTTTCTGCCAGGGTGAGTGGCTGCCAAGGGAGGCCATTTGCCATGGGAAAAAGAAGTCCTTTCCCCAGGGTCTGGGTGTCAGATGAAAGGTGGCCTTTGGGGTTCTGAGGACTTGTAGGGTAGTACTTACTGGCTAGAGTAGAGGAAATGGATTCTATTTGAATATCTGTCCCACAGGTCCTGGTTGTCCTTGATGGGCTGCAGCTGTGAGCATTGAAGAGAACTGGGATAAAAGGGGGCGGCGTAGCCATTCAGGGAGAGCCTTGAAGGAGCCCTGAACTGGGAAAGAACAGCATGCAGAAGAAAGCGTCTGTGCTGTGAAGATCTGCAGCCATAAGAACACACCGAGGAGGTATGGACTTTAGCAATCTGAGAACAGCATGATGGGACTCTAGAGAAATAGAACAACAACAAGTGGCAGCTTTCGATTTGGAGCAATCCAGCAAAGCTTGCAAATTTCTTGCTGGGCACCACCCTCTTGGTCAGGGCGAGTGGCCAGAAATGGAGGCCATTTTCCATGGGGAAAACGAAGTCATTGGCCCAGGCTCTGGGTGTCAGATGACTGGTGGCATCTGGGGCTCTAAGGACTTGCAGGGTCCTAGTTGCTGGCAGCTTTCGTTCTGGAAGGATCCAGCAGAGTTTGTAGATTCCTGGCTTGGCACTGCCCTGCCTGCCAGGCCAAGTGGCCACAAATGAAGGCCATTTTCCATGGGAAAAACGAAGTCCTTTCCCCAGGGTCTCAGTAATATGTTCAAGGTGGCGTTTGAGGCTCTAAGTACTTCCAGGGCCCTAGTTGCTGCCAGCTTTTCTTTTGGAAAAATCCAGCAACGATTGCATCATTTTTGCTAGGCTCCCACTTTCTGCCAGGGTGAGTGGCTGCCAAGGGAGGCCATTTGCCATGGGAAAAAGAAGTCCTTTCCCCAGGGTCTGGGTGTCAGATGAAAGGTGGCCTTTGGGGTTCTGAGGACTTGTAGGGTAGTACTTACTGGCTAGAGTAGAGGAAATGGATTCTATTTGAATATCTGTCTAGAGGCTTTGCCCCACAGGTCCTGGTTGTCCTTGATGGGCTGCAGCTGTGAGCATTGAAGAGAACTGGGATAAAAGGGGGCGGCGTAGCCATTCAGGGAGAGCCTTGAAGGAGCCCTGAACTGGGAAAGAACAGCATGCAGAAGAAAGCGTCTGTGCTGTGAAGATCTGCAGCCATAAGAACACACCGAGGAGGTATGGACTTTAGCAATCTGAGAACAGCATGATGGGACTCTAGAGAAATAGAACAACAACAAGTGGCAGCTTTCGATTTGGAGCAATCCAGCAAAGCTTGCAAATTTCTTGCTGGGCACCACCCTCTTGGTCAGGGCGAGTGGCCAGAAATGGAGGCCATTTTCCATGGGGAAAACGAAGTCATTGGCCCAGGCTCTGGGTGTCAGATGACTGGTGGCATCTGGGGCTCTAAGGACTTGCAGGGTCCTAGTTGCTGGCAGCTTTCGTTCTGGAAGGATCCAGCAGAGTTTGTAGATTCCTGGCTTGGCACTGCCCTGCCTGCCAGGCCAAGTGGCCACAAATGAAGGCCATTTTCCATGGGAAAAACGAAGTCCTTTCCCCAGGGTCTCAGGAATATGTTCAAGGTGGCGTTTGAGGCTCTAAGTACTTCCAGGGCCCTAGTTGCTGCCAGCTTTTCTTTTGGAAAAATCCAGCAACGATTGCATCATTCTAGCTAGGCTCCCACTTTCTGCCAGGGTGAGTGGCTGCCAAGGGAGGCCATTTGCCATGGGAAAAAGAAGTCCTTTCCCCAGGGTCTGGGTGTCAGATGAAAGGTGGCCTTTGGGGTTCTGAGGACTTGTAGGGTAGTACTTACTGGCTAGAGTAGAGGAAATGGATTCTATTTGAATATCTGTCCCACAGGTCCTGGTTGTCCTTGATGGGCTGCAGCTGTGAGCATTGAAGAGAACTGGGATAAAAGGGGGCGGCGTAGCCATTCAGGGAGAGCCTTGAAGGAGCCCTGAACTGGGAAAGAACAGCATGCAGAAGAAAGCGTCTGTGCTGTGAAGATCTGCAGCCATAAGAACACACCGAGGAGGTATGGACTTTAGCAATCTGAGAACAGCATGATGGGACTCTAGAGAAATAGAACAACAACAAGTGGCAGCTTTCGATTTGGAGCAATCCAGCAAAGCTTGCAAATTTCTTGCTGGGCACCACCCTCTTGGTCAGGGCGAGTGGCCAGAAATGGAGGCCATTTTCCATGGGGAAAACGAAGTCATTGGCCCAGGCTCTGGGTGTCAGATGACTGGTGGCATCTGGGGCTCTAAGGACTTGCAGGGTCCTAGTTGCTGGCAGCTTTCGTTCTGGAAGGATCCAGCAGAGTTTGTAGATTCCTGGCTTGGCACTGCCCTGCCTGCCAGGCCAAGTGGCCACAAATGAAGGCCATTTTCCATGGGAAAAACGAAGTCCTTTCCCCAGGGTCTCAGTAATATGTTCAAGGTGGCGTTTGAGGCTCTAAGTACTTCCAGGGCCCTAGTTGCTGCCAGCTTTTCTTTTGGAAAAATCCAGCAACGATTGCATCATTCTAGCTAGGCTCCCACTTTCTGCCAGGGTGAGTGGCTGCCAAGGGAGGCCATTTGCCATGGGAAAAAGAAGTCCTTTCCCCAGGGTCTGGGTGTCAGATGAAAGGTGGCCTTTGGGGTTCTGAGGACTTGTAGGGTAGTACTTACTGGCTAGAGTAGAGGAAATGGATTCTATTTGAATATCTGTCCCACAGGTCCTGGTTGTCCTTGATGGGCTGCAGCTGTGAGCATTGAAGAGAACTGGGATAAAAGGGGGCGGCTTAGCCATTCAGGGAGAGCCTTGAAGGAGCCCTGAACTGGGAAAGAACAGCATGCAGAAGAAAGCGTCTGTGCTGTGAAGATCTGCAGCCATAAGAACACACCGAGGAGGTATGGACTTTAGCAATCTGAGAACAGCATGATGGGACTCTAGAGAAATAGAACAACAACAAGTGGCAGCTTTCGATTTGGAGCAATCCAGCAAAGCTTGCAAATTTCTTGCTGGGCACCACCCTCTTGGTCAGGGCGAGTGGCCAGAAATGGAGGCCATTTTCCATGGGGAAAACGAAGTCATTGGCCCAGGCTCTGGGTGTCAGATGACTGGTGGCATCTGGGGCTCTAAGGACTTGCAGGGTCCTAGTTGCTGGCAGCTTTCGTTCTGGAAGGATCCAGCAGAGTTTGTAGATTCCTGGCTTGGCACTGCCCTGCCTGCCAGGCCAAGTGGCCACAAATGAAGGCCATTTTCCATGGGAAAAACGAAGTCCTTTCCCCAGGGTCTCAGTAATATGTTCAAGGTGGCGTTTGAGGCTCTAAGTACTTCCAGGGCCCTAGTTGCTGCCAGCTTTTCTTTTGGAAAAATCCAGCAACGATTGCATCATTTTTGCTAGGCTCCCACTTTCTGCCAGGGTGAGTGGCTGCCAAGGGAGGCCATTTGCCATGGGAAAAAGAAGTCCTTTCCCCAGGGTCTGGGTGTCAGATGAAAGGTGGCCTTTGGGGTTCTGAGGACTTGTAGGGTAGTACTTACTGGCTAGAGTAGAGGAAATGGATTCTATTTGAATATCTGTCCCACAGGTCCTGGTTGTCCTTGATGGGCTGCAGCTGTGAGCATTGAAGAGAACTGGGATAAAAGGGGGCGGCGTAGCCATTCAGGGAGAGCCTTGAAGGAGCCCTGAACTGGGAAAGAACAGCATGCAGAAGAAAGCGTCTGTGCTGTGAAGATCTGCAGCCATAAGAACACACCGAGGAGGTATGGACTTTAGCAATCTGAGAACAGCATGATGGGACTCTAGAGAAATAGAACAACAACAAGTGGCAGCTTTCGATTTGGAGCAATCCAGCAAAGCTTGCAAATTTCTTGCTGGGCACCACCCTCTTGGTCAGGGCGAGTGGCCAGAAATGGAGGCCATTTTCCATGGGGAAAACGAAGTCATTGGCCCAGGCTCTGGGTGTCAGATGACTGGTGGCATCTGGGGCTCTAAGGACTTGCAGGGTCCTAGTTGCTGGCAGCTTTCGTTCTGGAAGGATCCAGCAGAGTTTGTAGATTCCTGGCTTGGCACTGCCCTGCCTGCCAGGCCAAGTGGCCACAAATGAAGGCCATTTTCCATGGGAAAAACGAAGTCCTTTCCCCAGGGTCTCAGTAATATGTTCAAGGTGGCGTTTGAGGCTCTAAGTACTTCCAGGGCCCTAGTTGCTGCCAGCTTTTCTTTTGGAAAAATCCAGCAACGATTGCATCATTTTTGCTAGGCTCCCACTTTCTGCCAGGGTGAGTGGCTGCCAAGGGAGGCCATTTGCCATGGGAAAAAGAAGTCCTTTCCCCAGGGTCTGGGTGTCAGATGAAAGGTGGCCTTTGGGGTTCTGAGGACTTGTAGGGTAGTACTTACTGGCTAGAGTAGAGGAAATGGATTCTATTTGAATATCTGTCTAGAGGCTTTGCCCCACAGGTCCTGGTTGTCCTTGATGGGCTGCAGCTGTGAGCATTGAAGAGAACTGGGATAAAAGGGGGCGGCGTAGCCATTCAGGGAGAGCCTTGAAGGAGCCCTGAACTGGGAAAGAACAGCATGCAGAAGAAAGCGTCTGTGCTGTGAAGATCTGCAGCCATAAGAACACACCGAGGAGGTATGGACTTTAGCAATCTGAGAACAGCATGATGGGACTCTAGAGAAATAGAAGAACAACAAGTGGCAGCTTTCGATTTGGAGCAATCCAGCAAAGCTTGCAAATTTCTTGCTGGGCACCACCCTCTTGGTCAGGGCGAGTGGCCAGAAATGGAGGCCATTTTCCATGGGGAAAACGAAGTCATTGGCCCAGGCTCTGGGTGTCAGATGACTGGTGGCATCTGGGGCTCTAAGGACTTGCAGGGTCCTAGTTGCTGGCAGCTTTCGTTCTGGAAGGATCCAGCAGAGTTTGTAGATTCCTGGCTTGGCACTGCCCTGCCTGCCAGGCCAAGTGGCCACAAATGAAGGCCATTTTCCATGGGAAAAACGAAGTCCTTTCCCCAGGGTCTCAGTAATATGTTCAAGGTGGCGTTTGAGGCTCTAAGTACTTCCAGGGCCCTAGTTGCTGCCAGCTTTTCTTTTGGAAAAATCCAGCAACGATTGCATCATTCTAGCTAGGCTCCCACTTTCTGCCAGGGTGAGTGGCTGCCAAGGGAGGCCATTTGCCATGGGAAAAAGAAGTCCTTTCCCCAGGGTCTGGGTGTCAGATGAAAGGTGGCCTTTGGGGTTCTGAGGACTTGTAGGGTAGTACTTACTGGCTAGAGTAGAGGAAATGGATTCTATTTGAATATCTGTCTAGAGGCTTTGCCCCACAGGTCCTGGTTGTCCTTGATGGGCTGCAGCTGTGAGCATTGAAGAGAACTGGGATAAAAGGGGGCGGCGTAGCCATTCAGGGAGAGCCTTGAAGGAGCCCTGAACTGGGAAAGAACAGCATGCAGAAGAAAGCGTCTGTGCTGTGAAGATCTGCAGCCATAAGAACACACCGAGGAGGTATGGACTTTAGCAATCTGAGAACAGCATGATGGGACTCTAGAGAAATAGAACAACAACAAGTGGCAGCTTTCGATTTGGAGCAATCCAGCAAAGCTTGCAAATTTCTTGCTGGGCACCACCCTCTTGGTCAGGGCGAGTGGCCAGAAATGGAGGCCATTTTCCATGGGGAAAACGAAGTCATTGGCCCAGGCTCTGGGTGTCAGATGACTGGTGGCATCTGGGGCTCTAAGGACTTGCAGGGTCCTAGTTGCTGGCAGCTTTCGTTCTGGAAGGATCCAGCAGAGTTTGTAGATTCCTGGCTTGGCACTGCCCTGCCTGCCAGGCCAAGTGGCCACAAATGAAGGCCATTTTCCATGGGAAAAACGAAGTCCTTTCCCCAGGGTCTCAGTAATATGTTCAAGGTGGCGTTTGAGGCTCTAAGTACTTCCAGGGCCCTAGTTGCTGCCAGCTTTTCTTTTGGAAAAATCCAGCAACGATTGCATCATTCTAGCTAGGCTCCCACTTTCTGCCAGGGTGAGTGGCTGCCAAGGGAGGCCATTTGCCATGGGAAAAAGAAGTCCTTTCCCCAGGGTCTGGGTGTCAGATGAAAGGTGGCCTTTGGGGTTCTGAGGACTTGTAGGGTAGTACTTACTGGCTAGAGTAGAGGAAATGGATTCTATTTGAATATCTGTCCCACAGGTCCTGGTTGTCCTTGATGGGCTGCAGCTGTGAGCATTGAAGAGAACTGGGATAAAAGGGGGCGGCTTAGCCATTCAGGGAGAGCCTTGAAGGAGCCCTGAACTGGGAAAGAACAGCATGCAGAAGAAAGCGTCTGTGCTGTGAAGATCTGCAGCCATAAGAACACACCGAGGAGGTATGGACTTTAGCAATCTGAGAACAGCATGATGGGACTCTAGAGAAATAGAACAACAACAAGTGGCAGCTTTCGATTTGGAGCAATCCAGCAAAGCTTGCAAATTTCTTGCTGGGCACCACCCTCTTGGTCAGGGCGAGTGGCCAGAAATGGAGGCCATTTTCCATGGGGAAAACGAAGTCATTGGCCCAGGCTCTGGGTGTCAGATGACTGGTGGCATCTGGGGCTCTAAGGACTTGCAGGGTCCTAGTTGCTGGCAGCTTTCGTTCTGGAAGGATCCAGCAGAGTTTGTAGATTCCTGGCTTGGCACTGCCCTGCCTGCCAGGCCAAGTGGCCACAAATGAAGGCCATTTTCCATGGGAAAAACGAAGTCCTTTCCCCAGGGTCTCAGTAATATGTTCAAGGTGGCGTTTGAGGCTCTAAGTACTTCCAGGGCCCTAGTTGCTGGCAGCTTTTCTTTTGGAAAAATCCAGCAACGATTGCATCATTCTAGCTAGGCTCCCACTTTCTGCCAGGGTGAGTGGCTGCCAAGGGAGGCCATTTGCCATGGGAAAAAGAAGTCCTTTCCCCAGGGTCTGGGTGTCAGATGAAAGGTGGCCTTTGGGGTTCTGAGGACTTGTAGGGTAGTACTTACTGGCTAGAGTAGAGGAAATGGATTCTATTTGAATATCTGTCCCACAGGTCCTGGTTGTCCTTGATGGGCTGCAGCTGTGAGCATTGAAGAGAACTGGGATAAAAGGGGGCGGCGTAGCCATTCAGGGAGAGCCTTGAAGGAGCCCTGAACTGGGAAAGAACAGCATGCAGAAGAAAGCGTCTGTGCTGTGAAGATCTGCAGCCATAAGAACACACCGAGGAGGTATGGACTTTAGCAATCTGAGAACAGCATGATGGGACTCTAGAGAAATAGAACAACAACAAGTGGCAGCTTTCGATTTGGAGCAATCCAGCAAAGCTTGCAAATTTCTTGCTGGGCACCACCCTCTTGGTCAGGGCGAGTGGCCAGAAATGGAGGCCATTTTCCATGGGGAAAACGAAGTCATTGGCCCAGGCTCTGGGTGTCAGATGACTGGTGGCATCTGGGGCTCTAAGGACTTGCAGGGTCCTAGTTGCTGGCAGCTTTCGTTTTGGAAGGATCCAGCACAGTTTGTAGATTCCTGGCTTGGCACTGCCCTGCCTGCCAGGCCAAGTGGCCACAAATGAAGGCCATTTTCCATGGGAAAAACGAAGTCCTTTCCCCAGGGTCTCAGTAATATGTTCAAGGTGGCGTTTGAGGCTCTAAGTACTTCCAGGGCCCTAGTTGCTGCCAGCTTTTCTTTTGGAAAAATCCAGCAACGATTGCATCATTTTTGCTAGGCTCCCACTTTCTGCCAGGGTGAGTGGCTGCCAAGGGAGGCCATTTGCCATGGGAAAAAGAAGTCCTTTCCCCAGGGTCTGGGTGTCAGATGAAAGGTGGCCTTTGGGGTTCTGAGGACTTGTAGGGTAGTACTTACTGGCTAGAGTAGAGGAAATGGATTCTATTTGAATATCTGTCTAGAGGCTTTGCCCACAGGTCCTGGTTGTCCTTGATGGGCTGCAGCTGTGAGCATTGAAGAGAACTGGGATAAAAGGGGGCGGCGTAGCCATTCAGGGAGAGCCTTGAAGGAGCCCTGAACTGGGAAAGAACAGCATGCAGAAGAAAGCGTCTGTGCTGTGAAGATCTGCAGCCATAAGAACACACCGAGGAGGTATGGACTTTAGCAATCTGAGAACAGCATGATGGGACTCTAGAGAAATAGAACAACAACAAGTGGCAGCTTTCGATTTGGAGCAATCCAGCAAAGCTTGCAAATTTCTTGCTGGGCACCACCCTCTTGGTCAGGGCGAGTGGCCAGAAATGGAGGCCATTTTCCATGGGGAAAACGAAGTCATTGGCCCAGGCTCTGGGTGTCAGATGACTGGTGGCATCTGGGGCTCTAAGGACTTGCAGGGTCCTAGTTGCTGGCAGCTTTCGTTCTGGAAGGATCCAGCAGAGTTTGTAGATTCCTGGCTTGGCACTGCCCTGCCTGCCAGGCCAAGTGGCCACAAATGAAGGCCATTTTCCATGGGAAAAACGAAGTCCTTTCCCCAGGGTCTCAGTAATATGTTCAAGGTGGCGTTTGAGGCTCTAAGTACTTCCAGGGCCCTAGTTGCTGCCAGCTTTTCTTTTGGAAAAATCCAGCAACGATTGCATCATTTTTGCTAGGCTCCCACTTTCTGCCAGGGTGAGTGGCTGCCAAGGGAGGCCATTTGCCATGGGAAAAAGAAGTCCTTTCCCCAGGGTCTGGGTGTCAGATGAAAGGTGGCCTTTGGGGTTCTGAGGACTTGTAGGGTAGTACTTACTGGCTAGAGTAGAGGAAATGGATTCTATTTGAATATCTGTCTAGAGGCTTGCCCACAGGTCCTGGTTGTCCTTGATGGGCTGCAGCTGTGAGCATTGAAGAGAACTGGGATAAAAGGGGGCGGCGTAGCCATTCAGGGAGAGCCTTGAAGGAGCCCTGAACTGGGAAAGAACAGCATGCAGAAGAAAGCGTCTGTGCTGTGAAGATCTGCAGCCATAAGAACACACCGAGGAGGTATGGACTTTAGCAATCTGAGAACAGCATGATGGGACTCTAGAGAAATAGAACAACAACAAGTGGCAGCTTTCGATTTGGAGCAATCCAGCAAAGCTTGCAAATTTCTTGCTGGGCACCACCCTCTTGGTCAGGGCGAGTGGCCAGAAATGGAGGCCATTTTCCATGGGGAAAACGAAGTCATTGGCCCAGGCTCTGGGTGTCAGATGACTGGTGGCATCTGGGGCTCTAAGGACTTGCAGGGTCCTAGTTGCTGGCAGCTTTCGTTCTGGAAGGATCCAGCAGAGTTTGTAGATTCCTGGCTTGGCACTGCCCTGCCTGCCAGGCCAAGTGGCCACAAATGAAGGCCATTTTCCATGGGAAAAACGAAGTCCTTTCCCCAGGGTCTCAGTAATATGTTCAAGGTGGCGTTTGAGGCTCTAAGTACTTCCAGGGCCCTAGTTGCTGCCAGCTTTTCTTTTGGAAAAATCCAGCAACGATTGCATCATTCTAGCTAGGCTCCCACTTTCTGCCAGGGTGAGTGGCTGCCAAGGGAGGCCATTTGCCATGGGAAAAAGAAGTCCTTTCCCCAGGGTCTGGGTGTCAGATGAAAGGTGGCCTTTGGGTTCTGAGGACTTGTAGGGTAGTACTTACTGGCTAGAGTAGAGGAAATGGATTCTATTTGAATATCTGTCCCACAGGTCCTGGTTGTCCTTGATGGGCTGCAGCTGTGAGCATTGAAGAGAACTGGGATAAAAGGGGGCGGCGTAGCCATTCAGGGAGAGCCTTGAAGGAGCCCTGAACTGGGAAAGAACAGCATGCAGAAGAAAGCGTCTGTGCTGTGAAGATCTGCAGCCATAAGAACACACCGAGGAGGTATGGACTTTAGCAATCTGAGAACAGCATGATGGGACTCTAGAGAAATAGAACAACAACAAGTGGCAGCTTTCGATTTGGAGCAATCCAGCAAAGCTTGCAAATTTCTTGCTGGGCACCACCCTCTTGGTCAGGGCGAGTGGCCAGAAATGGAGGCCATTTTCCATGGGGAAAACGAAGTCATTGGCCCAGGCTCTGGGTGTCAGATGACTGGTGGCATCTGGGGCTCTAAGGACTTGCAGGGTCCTAGTTGCTGGCAGCTTTCGTTCTGGAAGGATCCAGCAGAGTTTGTAGATTCCTGGCTTGGCACTGCCCTGCCTGCCAGGCCAAGTGGCCACAAATGAAGGCCATTTTCCATGGGAAAAACGAAGTCCTTTCCCCAGGGTCTCAGTAATATGTTCAAGGTGGCGTTTGAGGCTCTAAGTACTTCCAGGGCCCTAGTTGCTGCCAGCTTTTCTTTTGGAAAAATCCAGCAACGATTGCATCATTCTAGCTAGGCTCCCACTTTCTGCCAGGGTGAGTGGCTGCCAAGGGAGGCCATTTGCCATGGGAAAAAGAAGTCCTTTCCCCAGGGTCTGGGTGTCAGATGAAAGGTGGCCTTTGGGTTCTGAGGACTTGTAGGGTAGTACTTACTGGCTAGAGTAGAGGAAATGGATTCTATTTGAATATCTGTCCCACAGGTCCTGGTTGTCCTTGATGGGCTGCAGCTGTGAGCATTGAAGAGAACTGGGATAAAAGGGGGCGGCTTAGCCATTCAGGGAGAGCCTTGAAGGAGCCCTGAACTGGGAAAGAACAGCATGCAGAAGAAAGCGTCTGTGCTGTGAAGATCTGCAGCCATAAGAACACACCGAGGAGGTATGGACTTTAGCAATCTGAGAACAGCATGATGGGACTCTAGAGAAATAGAACAACAACAAGTGGCAGCTTTCGATTTGGAGCAATCCAGCAAAGCTTGCAAATTTCTTGCTGGGCACCACCCTCTTGGTCAGGGCGAGTGGCCAGAAATGGAGGCCATTTTCCATGGGGAAAACGAAGTCATTGGCCCAGGCTCTGGGTGTCAGATGACTGGTGGCATCTGGGGCTCTAAGGACTTGCAGGGTCCTAGTTGCTGGCAGCTTTCGTTCTGGAAGGATCCAGCAGAGTTTGTAGATTCCTGGCTTGGCACTGCCCTGCCTGCCAGGCCAAGTGGCCACAAATGAAGGCCATTTTCCATGGGAAAAACGAAGTCCTTTCCCCAGGGTCTCAGTAATATGTTCAAGGTGGCGTTTGAGGCTCTAAGTACTTCCAGGGCCCTAGTTGCTGCCAGCTTTTCTTTTGGAAAAATCAGCAACGATTGCATCATTTTTGCTAGGCTCCCACTTTCTGCCAGGGTGAGTGGCTGCCAAGGGAGGCCATTTGCCATGGGAAAAAGAAGTCCTTTCCCCAGGGTCTGGGTGTCAGATGAAAGGTGGCCTTTGGGGTCTGAGGACTTGTAGGGTAGTACTTACTGGCTAGAGTAGAGGAAATGGATTCTATTTGAATATCTGTCCCACAGGTCCTGGTTGTCCTTGATGGGCTGCAGCTGTGAGCATTGAAGAGAACTGGGATAAAAGGGGGCGGCGTAGCCATTCAGGGAGAGCCTTGAAGGAGCCCTGAACTGGGAAAGAACAGCATGCAGAAGAAAGCGTCTGTGCTGTGAAGATCTGCAGCCATAAGAACACACCGAGGAGGTATGGACTTTAGCAATCTGAGAACAGCATGATGGGACTCTAGAGAAATAGAACAACAACAAGTGGCAGCTTTCGATTTGGAGCAATCCAGCAAAGCTTGCAAATTTCTTGCTGGGCACCACCCTCTTGGTCAGGGCGAGTGGCCAGAAATGGAGGCCATTTTCCATGGGGAAAACGAAGTCATTGGCCCAGGCTCTGGGTGTCAGATGACTGGTGGCATCTGGGGCTCTAAGGACTTGCAGGGTCCTAGTTGCTGGCAGCTTTCGTTCTGGAAGGATCCAGCAGAGTTTGTAGATTCCTGGCTTGGCACTGCCCTGCCTGCCAGGCCAAGTGGCCACAAATGAAGGCCATTTTCCATGGGAAAAACGAAGTCCTTTCCCCAGGGTCTCAGTAATATGTTCAAGGTGGCGTTTGAGGCTCTAAGTACTTCCAGGGCCCTAGTTGCTGCCAGCTTTTCTTTTGGAAAAATCCAGCAACGATTGCATCATTTTTGCTAGGCTCCCACTTTCTGCCAGGGTGAGTGGCTGCCAAGGGAGGCCATTTGCCATGGGAAAAAGAAGTCCTTTCCCCAGGGTCTGGGTGTCAGATGAAAGGTGGCCTTTGGGGTTCTGAGGACTTGTAGGGTAGTACTTACTGGCTAGAGTAGAGGAAATGGATTCTATTTGAATATCTGTCTAGAGCTTGCCCCACAGGTCCTGGTTGTCCTTGATGGGCTGCAGCTGTGAGCATTGAAGAGAACTGGGATAAAAGGGGGCGGCGTAGCCATTCAGGGAGAGCCTTGAAGGAGCCCTGAACTGGGAAAGAACAGCATGCAGAAGAAAGCGTCTGTGCTGTGAAGATCTGCAGCCATAAGAACACACCGAGGAGGTATGGACTTTAGCAATCTGAGAACAGCATGATGGGACTCTAGAGAAATAGAAGAACAACAAGTGGCAGCTTTCGATTTGGAGCAATCCAGCAAAGCTTGCAAATTTCTTGCTGGGCACCACCCTCTTGGTCAGGGCGAGTGGCCAGAAATGGAGGCCATTTTCCATGGGGAAAACGAAGTCATTGGCCCAGGCTCTGGGTGTCAGATGACTGGTGGCATCTGGGGCTCTAAGGACTTGCAGGGTCCTAGTTGCTGGCAGCTTTCGTTCTGGAAGGATCCAGCAGAGTTTGTAGATTCCTGGCTTGGCACTGCCCTGCCTGCCAGGCCAAGTGGCCACAAATGAAGGCCATTTTCCATGGGAAAAACGAAGTCCTTTCCCCAGGGTCTCAGTAATATGTTCAAGGTGGCGTTTGAGGCTCTAAGTACTTCCAGGGCCCTAGTTGCTGCCAGCTTTTCTTTTGGAAAAATCCAGCAACGATTGCATCATTCTAGCTAGGCTCCCACTTTCTGCCAGGGTGAGTGGCTGCCAAGGGAGGCCATTTGCCATGGGAAAAAGAAGTCCTTTCCCCAGGGTCTGGGTGTCAGATGAAAGGTGGCCTTTGGGGTTCTGAGGACTTGTAGGGTAGTACTTACTGGCTAGAGTAGAGGAAATGGATTCTATTTGAATATCTGTCTAGAGGCTTTGCCCCACAGGTCCTGGTTGTCCTTGATGGGCTGCAGCTGTGAGCATTGAAGAGAACTGGGATAAAAGGGGGCGGCGTAGCCATTCAGGGAGAGCCTTGAAGGAGCCCTGAACTGGGAAAGAACAGCATGCAGAAGAAAGCGTCTGTGCTGTGAAGATCTGCAGCCATAAGAACACACCGAGGAGGTATGGACTTTAGCAATCTGAGAACAGCATGATGGGACTCTAGAGAAATAGAACAACAACAAGTGGCAGCTTTCGATTTGGAGCAATCCAGCAAAGCTTGCAAATTTCTTGCTGGGCACCACCCTCTTGGTCAGGGCGAGTGGCCAGAAATGGAGGCCATTTTCCATGGGGAAAACGAAGTCATTGGCCCAGGCTCTGGGTGTCAGATGACTGGTGGCATCTGGGGCTCTAAGGACTTGCAGGGTCCTAGTTGCTGGCAGCTTTCGTTCTGGAAGGATCCAGCAGAGTTTGTAGATTCCTGGCTTGGCACTGCCCTGCCTGCCAGGCCAAGTGGCCACAAATGAAGGCCATTTTCCATGGGAAAAACGAAGTCCTTTCCCAGGGTCTCAGTAATATGTTCAAGGTGGCGTTTGAGGCTCTAAGTACTTCCAGGGCCCTAGTTGCTGGCAGCTTTTCTTTTGGAAAAATCCAGCAACGATTGCATCATTCTAGCTAGGCTCCCACTTTCTGCCAGGGTGAGTGGCTGCCAAGGGAGGCCATTTGCCATGGGAAAAAGAAGTCCTTTCCCCAGGGTCTGGGTGTCAGATGAAAGGTGGCCTTTGGGGTTCTGAGGACTTGTAGGGTAGTACTTACTGGCTAGAGTAGAGGAAATGGATTCTATTTGAATATCTGTCCCACAGGTCCTGGTTGTCCTTGATGGGCTGCAGCTGTGAGCATTGAAGAGAACTGGGATAAAAGGGGGCGGCGTAGCCATTCAGGGAGAGCCTTGAAGGAGCCCTGAACTGGGAAAGAACAGCATGCAGAAGAAAGCGTCTGTGCTGTGAAGATCTGCAGCCATAAGAACACACCGAGGAGGTATGGACTTTAGCAATCTGAGAACAGCATGATGGGACTCTAGAGAAATAGAACAACAACAAGTGGCAGCTTTCGATTTGGAGCAATCCAGCAAAGCTTGCAAATTTCTTGCTGGGCACCACCCTCTTGGTCAGGGCGAGTGGCCAGAAATGGAGGCCATTTTCCATGGGGAAAACGAAGTCATTGGCCCAGGCTCTGGGTGTCAGATGACTGGTGGCATCTGGGGCTCTAAGGACTTGCAGGGTCCTAGTTGCTGGCAGCTTTCGTTCTGGAAGGATCCAGCAGAGTTTGTAGATTCCTGGCTTGGCACTGCCCTGCCTGCCAGGCCAAGTGGCCACAAATGAAGGCCATTTTCCATGGGAAAAACGAAGTCCTTTCCCCAGGGTCTCAGTAATATGTTCAAGGTGGCGTTGAGGCTCTAAGTACTTCCAGGGCCCTAGTTGCTGCCAGCTTTTCTTTTGGAAAAATCCAGCAACGATTGCATCATTCTAGCTAGGCTCCACTTTCTGCCAGGGTGAGTGGCTGCCAAGGGAGGCCATTTGCCATGGGAAAAAGAAGTCCTTTCCCCAGGGTCTGGGTGTCAGATGAAAGGTGGCCTTTGGGGTTCTGAGGACTTGTAGGGTAGTACTTACTGGCTAGAGTAGAGGAAATGGATTCTATTTGAATATCTGTCCCACAGGTCCTGGTTGTCCTTGATGGGCTGCAGCTGTGAGCATTGAAGAGAACTGGGATAAAAGGGGGCGGCGTAGCCATTCAGGGAGAGCCTTGAAGGAGCCCTGAACTGGGAAAGAACAGCATGCAGAAGAAAGCGTCTGTGCTGTGAAGATCTGCAGCCATAAGAACACACCGAGGAGGTATGGACTTTAGCAATCTGAGAACAGCATGATGGACTCTAGAGAAATAGAACAACAACAAGTGGCAGCTTTCGATTTGGAGCAATCCAGCAAAGCTTGCAAATTTCTTGCTGGGCACCACCCTCTTGGTCAGGGCGAGTGGCCAGAAATGGAGGCCATTTTCCATGGGGAAAACGAAGTCATTGGCCCAGGCTCTGGGTGTCAGATGACTGGTGGCATCTGGGGCTCTAAGGACTTGCAGGGTCCTAGTTGCTGGCAGCTTTCGTTTTGGAAGGATCCAGCACAGTTTGTAGATTCCTGGCTTGGCACTGCCCTGCCTGCCAGGCCAAGTGGCCACAAATGAAGGCCATTTTCCATGGGAAAAACGAAGTCCTTTCCCCAGGGTCTCAGTAATATGTTCAAGGTGGCGTTTGAGGCTCTAAGTACTTCCAGGGCCCTAGTTGCTGCCAGCTTTTCTTTTGGAAAAATCCAGCAACGATTGCATCATTTTGCTAGGCTCCCACTTTCTGCCAGGGTGAGTGGCTGCCAAGGGAGGCCATTTGCCATGGGAAAAAGAAGTCCTTTCCCCAGGGTCTGGGTGTCAGATGAAAGGTGGCCTTTGGGGTTCTGAGGACTTGTAGGGTAGTACTTACTGGCTAGAGTAGAGGAAATGGATTCTATTTGAATATCTGTCTAGGCTTGCCCACAGGTCCTGGTTGTCCTTGATGGGCTGCAGCTGTGAGCATTGAAGAGAACTGGGATAAAAGGGGGCGGCGTAGCCATTCAGGGAGAGCCTTGAAGGAGCCCTGAACTGGGAAAGAACAGCATGCAGAAGAAAGCGTCTGTGCTGTGAAGATCTGCAGCCATAAGAACACACCGAGGAGGTATGGACTTTAGCAATCTGAGAACAGCATGATGGGACTCTAGAGAAATAGAACAACAACAAGTGGCAGCTTTCGATTTGGAGCAATCCAGCAAAGCTTGCAAATTTCTTGCTGGGCACCACCCTCTTGGTCAGGGCGAGTGGCCAGAAATGGAGGCCATTTTCCATGGGGAAAACGAAGTCATTGGCCCAGGCTCTGGGTGTCAGATGACTGGTGGCATCTGGGGCTCTAAGGACTTGCAGGGTCCTAGTTGCTGGCAGCTTTCGTTCTGGAAGGATCCAGCAGAGTTTGTAGATTCCTGGCTTGGCACTGCCCTGCCTGCCAGGCCAAGTGGCCACAAATGAAGGCCATTTTCCATGGGAAAAACGAAGTCCTTTCCCCAGGGTCTCAGTAATATGTTCAAGGTGGCGTTTGAGGCTCTAAGTACTTCCAGGGCCCTAGTTGCTGCCAGCTTTTCTTTTGGAAAAATCCAGCAACGATTGCATCATTTTTGCTAGGCTCCCACTTTCTGCCAGGGTGAGTGGCTGCCAAGGGAGGCCATTTGCCATGGGAAAAAGAAGTCCTTTCCCCAGGGTCTGGGTGTCAGATGAAAGGTGGCCTTTGGGTTCTGAGGACTTGTAGGGTAGTACTTACTGGCTAGAGTAGAGGAAATGGATTCTATTTGAATATCTGTCCCACAGGTCCTGGTTGTCCTTGATGGGCTGCAGCTGTGAGCATTGAAGAGAACTGGGATAAAAGGGGGCGGCGTAGCCATTCAGGGAGAGCCTTGAAGGAGCCCTGAACTGGGAAAGAACAGCATGCAGAAGAAAGCGTCTGTGCTGTGAAGATCTGCAGCCATAAGAACACACCGAGGAGGTATGGACTTTAGCAATCTGAGAACAGCATGATGGGACTCTAGAGAAATAGAACAACAACAAGTGGCAGCTTTCGATTTGGAGCAATCCAGCAAAGCTTGCAAATTTCTTGCTGGGCACCACCCTCTTGGTCAGGGCGAGTGGCCAGAAATGGAGGCCATTTTCCATGGGGAAAACGAAGTCATTGGCCCAGGCTCTGGGTGTCAGATGACTGGTGGCATCTGGGGCTCTAAGGACTTGCAGGGTCCTAGTTGCTGGCAGCTTTCGTTCTGGAAGGATCCAGCAGAGTTTGTAGATTCCTGGCTTGGCACTGCCCTGCCTGCCAGGCCAAGTGGCCACAAATGAAGGCCATTTTCCATGGGAAAAACGAAGTCCTTTCCCCAGGGTCTCAGTAATATGTTCAAGGTGGCGTTTGAGGCTCTAAGTACTTCCAGGGCCCTAGTTGCTGCCAGCTTTTCTTTTGGAAAAATCCAGCAACGATTGCATCATTTTTGCTAGGCTCCCACTTTCTGCCAGGGTGAGTGGCTGCCAAGGGAGGCCATTTGCCATGGGAAAAAGAAGTCCTTTCCCCAGGGTCTGGGTGTCAGATGAAAGGTGGCCTTTGGGGTTCTGAGGACTTGTAGGGTAGTACTTACTGGCTAGAGTAGAGGAAATGGATTCTATTTGAATATCTGTCTAGAGGCTTTGCCCCACAGGTCCTGGTTGTCCTTGATGGGCTGCAGCTGTGAGCATTGAAGAGAACTGGGATAAAAGGGGGCGGCGTAGCCATTCAGGGAGAGCCTTGAAGGAGCCCTGAACTGGGAAAGAACAGCATGCAGAAGAAAGCGTCTGTGCTGTGAAGATCTGCAGCCATAAGAACACACCGAGGAGGTATGGACTTTAGCAATCTGAGAACAGCATGATGGGACTCTAGAGAAATAGAACAACAACAAGTGGCAGCTTTCGATTTGGAGCAATCCAGCAAAGCTTGCAAATTTCTTGCTGGGCACCACCCTCTTGGTCAGGGCGAGTGGCCAGAAATGGAGGCCATTTTCCATGGGGAAAACGAAGTCATTGGCCCAGGCTCTGGGTGTCAGATGACTGGTGGCATCTGGGGCTCTAAGGACTTGCAGGGTCCTAGTTGCTGGCAGCTTTCGTTCTGGAAGGATCCAGCAGAGTTTGTAGATTCCTGGCTTGGCACTGCCCTGCCTGCCAGGCCAAGTGGCCACAAATGAAGGCCATTTTCCATGGGAAAAACGAAGTCCTTTCCCCAGGGTCTCAGTAATATGTTCAAGGTGGCGTTTGAGGCTCTAAGTACTTCCAGGGCCCTAGTTGCTGCCAGCTTTTCTTTTGGAAAAATCCAGCAACGATTGCATCATTCTAGCTAGGCTCCCACTTTCTGCCAGGGTGAGTGGCTGCCAAGGGAGGCCATTTGCCATGGGAAAAAGAAGTCCTTTCCCAGGGTCTGGGTGTCAGATGAAAGGTGGCCTTTGGGGTTCTGAGGACTTGTAGGGTAGTACTTACTGGCTAGAGTAGAGGAAATGGATTCTATTTGAATATCTGTCCCACAGGTCCTGGTTGTCCTTGATGGGCTGCAGCTGTGAGCATTGAAGAGAACTGGGATAAAAGGGGGCGGCGTAGCCATTCAGGGAGAGCCTTGAAGGAGCCCTGAACTGGGAAAGAACAGCATGCAGAAGAAAGCGTCTGTGCTGTGAAGATCTGCAGCCATAAGAACACACCGAGGAGGTATGGACTTTAGCAATCTGAGAACAGCATGATGGGACTCTAGAGAAA